>NC_090444.1:1618646979-1618951865 GCF_031143425.1 Pleurodeles waltl
GGCTGTCGTGAGGTGGATGGCTGTTGGGTGGGTGTGTGGCTGCGTTTGTGTACCTTGGGAGGTGGGCTCACAGACACACTGGGAGAGGACACAGGGGATGTGTGAATGGTGGGGGGGTGGTGAGTGCAAGTGAGCGGGTGTGGTGGTGGGTGTGCTGGTGATGGAGGTAGTGGCTGACGATGTAGTGCATGCAGGTGTGAGTGGAGACAAGACTGAGAGGGAGGAGGGAGACGAGGAGGAAGGGGACACAGTGGAGGCAGTGGCTGTTGGTATGTCTGCATGTGTATGATGCTTGCGTGAGTGCCTGTGGGATGTGTGGTGCTTATGTTTGCCTGAACTTCCCTTGTGTGTTGAGGTGTGTGCATGCTGGTCTGATGGTGTGCTTGGGATAGGCTGAGGTACAGGGGCTTGGGTCTGGGTGGAGGAAGTTGGAGGGGGAGGCTAGAGACAGGGACAATGGCTGCCATCAGTGCTGAGGCCAGAATCTGAAAAGCTCGCTGATGGGCTGCCTGACCAGGATGAATGCCCTCGGTATGCATTGGTCTGTTGCAACTGCTGCTCTACACCCTGGATGGCATTCAAAATGGTAGACTGCCCAACAGTGAAGGATCTGAGGAGGTCAATGGCCTCCTCACTGAGGGCAGCAGGGGTGACAGGGGCAGGGGCTGAGGTGCTTGGGGCGAAGGAGATGCCCACCCTCCTGGGTGAGCGGCCACAGGGCAAACGCTGAGGGGCTGCTGGAAGGGCAGTGCTGGTAGGGAGGGTGGCGGATGTATCTGTAGATGCGGTGGGCACAGAGGGGCCCGCCACCGCAATGGAGCTCCCATCAGAGGAGGAGTCCGTTTCGCTGGTGTCTGCTCCTGTCCCCGCCGTGGAGCTCCCCTCGCCCTCCGTCCCACTAGTGGCTTTAGACTCTGTTGTGTCGCCCTCCAGGGCCATGTGGGATGCAGCTCCCTCCTGCTCCGGTGCCACTGCTCCTTCGCCTGATGATGCTAATGCACACAAGCACAGGGAGACCACAAAAAGGGGGGGGAGACATGTTGAGTGCATGCAATACCGCTACCGTTGGCGGACACTACAGACAAAGAAGCCCCCTGCACTACGCCGTGCACTTGGAGTTCCCTAATCAATCATAGGGACCAGGGTTACAAGGCTATGGCCGATTGCTGCACACATGGAAGTCACAGGAGCCTGACTAGGTGAAGTTGGCTCTGTACACAGGTGGGGTGGGGTGCCACAGGGCCTGCCTTAAGAAGGGACCTTGCCTACTAAACTCGCCCTGGCCTTGGGGAACCCGCAGCCCACCTCCCCCACCCAGACACCTACAATGCGCTCTGAATCAGATAAATGAGAGTGTACTCACCCCCCTTGTGGCTGCTGTGATGCCCTCAAACGCCCATCCAACTCCGGGTACGCCACCACCAGGATCTGGAACATCAGGGGGGTCATGGTGTGACGGGCACCCCTCCCACGTTGGGAGGCCATCCCCAGCTGGGCCTCCGCTATCTTCTTGCTCCAGCGGCGAATGTCCTCCCATCTTTTCCGGCAGTGGGTGCTGCCTGTGTGCCCAGTTGGAGCCAGACCTGAAATCAGCTATCCACCATCCCACAGGAATACCCCCTCAAGTGCAGATGCTGTCAGTACTCCATTTCCTAGCAAGTGGGTCTTTTCAAACAACAGTGGCCATAGCATCAGGGATGACCCAGCCTATGTTTTCCAACGTGTTGTCCAGAGTGTTGTCTGCCCTGCTGAAACACATGCAGAGCTACATCGTTTTCCCTCAGGTGGAGGATTTGCCTACAGCGAAAGGTGACTTCTATGCTTTGGGACATATCCCCATCATCATAGGTGCCATTGATGGGACACATGTGGCCTTGGTCCCTCCCCCCGTAGGAGTGAACAGGTGTACAGAAACCAGAAGAGTTACCATTCTATGAATGTGCAGGTGGTGTGTTTGGCAGACCAGTACATCTCGCATGTGAATGCCAAATTTCCTGGCTCAGTACATAACGCTTACATTCTGAGGGATAGCAGCATCCCTTATGTGATGGGGCAACTCCAGAGGCACCGTGTGTGGCTATTAGGTGAGGACATGGACCCAATACAGTGTGACTAGGTGTCTGGGTCTGGGGATGTCACTAAGAGTTAGTGTGTGTCTAACAGTTGTCCCTCGCCATTTGCAGGTGACTCTGGTTACCCCAACCTGTCATGGCTACTGACCCCAGTGAGAAATCCCAGGACAAGGTCAGAGGAACGCTACAATGAGGCCCATGGGCGAACTAGGAGGGTTATAGAGAGGACCTTCTGCCTCCTGAAGGCCAGGTTCAGGTGCCTCCATATGACAGGTGGTTCCCTATTCTACTCACCAAAGAAGGTGTGCCAGATCATCGTGGCCTGCTGTATGCTTCACAACTTGGCTTTGTGACGACAGGTGCCTTTTCTGCAGGAGGATGGTCCAGATGGAGATGTTGTGGCAGCTGTGGAGCCTGTGGACAGTGAAGACGAGGAAGCAGAAGAAGAGGACATTGACAACAGGAATACTTCCAGTGAGACACAGGTAAGAAGACAACACTGCGTGCTTGTGAGAAACTGGGGCTGATTGCAGAGGCCCCCTAACTTTTTGCCCCCATTTTCCACTTTATGCTGGTGTTTTCCTGACTCTGATGGTGCCCTGGGTACTGCTAACCAGTCCCAGGGCCTGTGCTCTGTGTAAAATGGATATGCAAATTAGGCTAATTATAATTGGCTAAGTTAACCTACCTATAAGTCCCTAGTATATGGTAGGGCATGTAGGTTTAGGGACCACAGCATAGGTGGTGCACACCTAGGTGCATTGCTGAGGTGCCCAGTGTCATTTTAAAAGCAAGCCTGCCTTGCTGGCTGCTTTTAAATTAAAGTTATATGCAAATTCGACTTTGGAATTAAAGGTACTTCCAAAGTTTTAAACTACCTTATTTTTACATATAAGTCACCCCTAAGGTGTGCCCTATGTGCCCCTAGGGCTGGGTGCCATGTAACTATAAGCAGGGACTTTATAAAAATAGATTTATAAGCCCTGGTGAGGTAAAAACAGCCAAATTCGTTTTTCCCTCATTGAAGTAAATGGCCTTCATAGGCTAGAATGGGCAGACTTTATTTTAAATTTTAAAGTCTCCTTAAATGTTACATACCAAGAATTTGGTATCAAATTGATTGTTATAATAAATCCCACAACTTCCAGTTGTTGGATTTAATATAACTAGTGCAGGTAAAAAGTTTAGACTTTACCTAAAAAGTTGCCAATTTCAGCTCTGCATTGTTTTTGCTGCTGTGCTCTGATTGGCCAGCCTGCAGCAGCTTCTGCCAGGCTACTTTAATGAGGTGTGAAGTGGCCTGACTTCACACAAAGGAATGTGCTTGGGGGAGAGAATCTCCCCTCAGCAGATGGTGAGGCAGGAAGGGGGAGGGCTGCCAAACTGGTCTTCAAAGGCAAAGAAGGACATCTGGAGCACCCAGCAACACCCCCACATCCTGCAACCCCAGACAGCTAGGTGCCCCCTTGATTAGATTAGGAGAGGGCAGGAGAGGGGTGTGTTTATGATTTTTAGCCACACCAGTGGGTGGGCTCAGCCAGATCTCTCCTCTAAAAATCAGATTCATCCATTTTGGATTTTTAGAGACTGTTGCCTTCTGGGATGGATTTTTGCCACACTTCCCAGGAAGTGGTCATCACAGGGGGATGACCCTGTCCCTGATTGGAGGACCAGGGCCCCCCTGCTTTTCACCCAGGAGCAAGGATAAAACTGGCAGACCTGCACCCACGCCTGAGATCCCCACCAAATTTCAAGAAGAAAGAACTACAAGGAGAAGAAGGACTGCCCTGCTGGACCCCTGGCCTGCACCTGGACCCTGCACTCAGAAAGACTGCACCAGCTGCACACTTGGGCTTCACCACAAGAAGGACTTTGCCTGGCTTCCACTGGTTCAAGGAGGGACTCCCTGTTTGCTACAGGTGAAAAATTGCTAACCAGAGTCCCCTGCACCAACTCCTGAAAAAGTGACCAGCTGACCACTGTCCAGTGGCCAAAAAGGAGTTTGCGCCAGGTGTATTCTGGGAGTTGAAGTCCGCACTTCCCAAGGACCATCACAGAACTTCTGGACCCTTGGGGTGAGCTGTGGACCCCAAAAGAACCTTAAAAGAACATCTGGGTGAAGCCCCAGAAGTTTGGAGAAGATTGGAGAATTTTTAGAAAAAAAGCTCCATAAAGTGACCGACCCGACGCGGAAATTCTAGCCGGCTTGCCTCAACCGCGACCCGGCCTGACTTCGTGGTTCGTCCCGGTAAAGAAAAACATCCGAAAAAGAGACTAAGTCCGAACGTAAAAAGTTGACCGGGACCTTCCAGCCATCGTATCCGAGAAGGGCTCCACGGACGTCGGATCAAGATCCAGGTTTACCCCGGTCGAAGGATTTTCATCTCGAAAAAACGACTAAGTACGAAGGTAAAAATCACCACCGAGGAAACCGACTTCGCGTATCCGGACAAGGGCTCCAGGAGGTCGGATCCAACTGGCAGGTTCGTCCCGGGGAAGAAAAACATCAAAAAAGAGACTAAGTCAGAAGGTAACTTTTTAACCGAGGCCTCCCGCGACTTGTAGCCGAGCAGGGCTCCATCGCGGTCGGCCTGAAATTTGACTTTGCCCCGGTCCTGGTGCAACCAGATGACCCGATTGGCGCTTTTTGTTTCTAAGCGCTAGAAAATAATAATACTTTAAAAATTCATATCTCCGGTTCCCCTGAACCGATTTTAATCGTTTTTGTGTCATTTTAAAGATAAAAATATAAGCTATTTTTATAAATTGGTTTTGGATTTTTAAACTGTTTCCTGTGTTTTATTTAATTACTGTTTTGTAATATTTGAATGCTTTACACTTTGTCTCCTAAGTTAAGCCTTGACGCTCGATGCCAAGCTACCAAGGGTAGAGCTGGGATTAATTTACTGAGACCTAACTGTACTTTTGTGGAGGTTTGTGGCTTGTTGCTAGGTGTAGGTACCTACCTGCCCTACCAATAACCCATTTTCCAACATAATTGGAAGCAGCGACGGGATCCTGTACTTGTGTTCAATATCACGTTACAGTTTTAGATAAAACAAATTAAAAATCCTTTAAATTGTCCTAGTGCAAAAATTGTTTTTAATTTTTAATTTAAATTTTTTTTTTTTTTAAATTAATTTGGATTAATTTCAATTATTGAATTTTTGTAATTTTTCTAAATTCTTGTTTCCAATTATTGCAAAAAGTTTTTGTTGACACAAAACTAGGGAACTATGGAGCTTGATCTGGCTAGCCTACCCACACTGACAGTAGTCCAGCTTAGGGGGTTGTGTATTGAGAGGGGGTTGCCTGCAACCCCTGATCTCAGGAAGCAAATCCTGATAAAATCTCTGACAGCATGGGCTGAGGCACAAGAGGTAGAGACAGAGGAAGCTCCAGAGGAAGAAGAAAAAGAGGAAGATGCTAACTCTAACCACTCAGGGGAGGGAAGGCATCAGACCCCAAGTGAGGAAGAGGAGGAACGGTCCTCACTGGATACAGTCACTAGGGGCAGACCCAAAGCTAGTGGTAGGAAGAGGGTCCTTTCAGGAGGAGAGAACCCATCCATCAGGGAAAGAGAGCTGGAAGCCCAGCTAGCCTACATAGCTTTGGAAGCAGATAAGCTTGCCCTAGAAAAGAAAAAGTGGGCAAGCAAAGAAAAAAAAGATGGAAGCAGCGATAAAGAAGCTGAGGTGTCCATGGGTGGGGGAGTTTGCCCCAGATTACCCAAGGGGGTGGTTCCTGCTTATGTAGAGGGGGATGACATAGATAAGTGGCTAGGGGCCTTTGAGAGGGCACTCCAAATGAGAAGGGTTAGGCCTCAATACTGGGGTTCCCTTTTGTGGGAGTTGGTCCCCAACTCAGGGAGGGATAGGCTTCTGACCTTAAGGGGGGAGGAGGCAGATTCATACCCTAGTATGAAGAGGTGCTTAGTCAAGAAGTTTGGTCTGACCCCAGAGCAATATAGAATGAAGTTCAGGGACACCCAGAAGGTCAGTACCCAGTCTTGGGTTGACTTTGTGGACACCTCACTAAAGGCACTAGAGGGCTGGATTATTGGCAACAAAGTAAATACTTATGAGGGGTTATACAATCTGATCATGAGGGAGCACATCTTGACCAATTGTATCCAAGAAAGGTTACGCCAGCATCTAGTGGACTCTAAGCAGACCAACCCTAGAGAGCTAGGGGAGGCAGCTGATGAGTGGTTGAGAACCAGGGTGGTTGTCAAGTCCCAGGGGGGAGACTCCAAGAAGGGGGGGACAGGTCCCCAAAAACCTAAGGAGGGAGGTGGTAAGCCCACCACAGAGACTCCCTCTGTACCCCAGAACCCTAAGAAGGAGGAGAGTAAATCCCACTCCCAATCTGACATGCAGAGACAGGGAGACCCAGGGTTAAAAAAGCTCTTGGACAGTAGGGCTTGCTTTGACTGTCAGCAGACAGGTCACTTCAGAGGAGATGCAGCCTGTCCAAAGAAAGTGGTTAGCACTGGGCTGTCCAGTGTAGCCATAGAGGAGGATTCCTCAGATGATGAAGTCCTCCTAGCATTGTGCTGGGAGACAGGACCAGATGGTAAGCTGGTGATCCCTGAGGGTGGGAGTAGGCACTTCCACCACATTCAAGTGAATGGGATCCCTACCACTGGCCTGAGAGACACCTGTGCCAGTCACACTGTAGTGAGTGACCGGTTAGTGACCCCAGACATGTATGTCCCCGGAAAGACAAGGAAAGTCAGGATAGCCACAGGGGAGGTCACCTCCAAACCTGTAGCCATAGTGCCCCTAGAGAGGGAGGGTATCCTTGACTGGATTAGGGTGGTAGTCAGTGCTGACCTTCCCCTAGATTGTATCCTGGGCAATGACCTCCCAGAGGTGAGTCTGGTCACAGATGGGGTGGTCGCCCAGGGCGCCCCCCCAACCCAAAGTCCTGGGGAGTCAGTCCCTACAGTTAGGAGACAGGGGTCCCCAAGAAAAGGAAAGAAGAAAAGGAAGGGTAGGCCACTCTTAAAGAGAGTTCCAGGGAGCCAAAGGCCTTCTGCCCCAGTAGGGGGGGAGCCCAGAGTTGGCACTGGTGAGGCCTCACCTGACCCCAAGGAAGTCCTGAGTAGTCAGGCAGCTGTCCAGATGCAAGGTGTTGCCCCTGCACTGACAGAAGGGAGAGTGGAAGGAGGGTGTCTGCCACAGGAGGTGGTAGCCCCCCACTCTAGACAGCAAGAGGGGTGCCAGGACCCCAAAGATGCCCCTAAAGCAGCTCAGCCACCTGTCAGTGGAGAGCTTAGGGTGTGGTTCTGGGTACTGACAGCTGTCAGTAGCCTCTGCTGGGTGCTAGCCTTCCTGGCAGCACTGTACTTGGCCTGGGAGGCAGACCCCAAGGCCAATAGCAAAGTAGGCCCCCTGACCCTGTTGGTCATGGTGGGGTTGCTCAAGTGTTGGGTGACCTCTTTGGGTAAGCTAGGTCTTGCCCTAGCAAAGTTAGGAGTAGGGGAGGTGGGCACCTCACTACCCAAGTTGGCAGAGAGAGAGGAGGAAGACCCCCCTAGAGGGAAGTTTCAGTTTGGGTTGGGTCCTTTTACTGTTGGGATGGCTTCACTACCCAGAGGGAGTGACCCTGACAGGAGGATATAAGGCAGAGTAGGCCCTGCAAAGGGACAGCCAGTTTTCTTCACTGTCTTCCTCGCCTAACAAGCCAGGAAGACTCTCCCAGGGTTGGGCTGAGTCTCCTGGGCGTGTGGGCTGGGGGGGGTTGTGTGAGAAACTGGGGCTGATTGCAGAGGCCCCCTAACTTTTTGCCCCCATTTTCCACTTTATGCTGGTGTTTTCCTGACTCTGATGGTGCCCTGGGTACTGCTAACCAGTCCCAGGGCCTGTGCTCTGTGTAAAATGGATATGCAAATTAGGCTAATTATAATTGGCTAAGTTAACCTACCTATAAGTCCCTAGTATATGGTAGGGCATGTAGGTTTAGGGACCACAGCATAGGTGGTGCACACCTAGGTGCATTGCTGAGGTGCCCAGTGTCATTTTAAAAGCAAGCCTGCCTTGCTGGCTGCTTTTAAATTAAAGTTATATGCAAATTCGACTTTGGAATTAAAGGTACTTCCAAAGTTTTAAACTACCTTATTTTTACATATAAGTCACCCCTAAGGTGTGCCCTATGTGCCCCTAGGGCTGGGTGCCATGTAACTATAAGCAGGGACTTTATAAAAATAGATTTATAAGCCCTGGTGAGGTAAAAACAGCCAAATTCGTTTTTCCCTCATTGAAGTAAATGGCCTTCATAGGCTAGAATGGGCAGACTTTATTTTAAATTTTAAAGTCTCCTTAAATGTTACATACCAAGAATTTGGTATCAAATTGATTGTTATAATAAATCCCACAACTTCCAGTTGTTGGATTTAATATAACTAGTGCAGGTAAAAAGTTTAGACTTTACCTAAAAAGTTGCCAATTTCAGCTCTGCATTGTTTTTGCTGCTGTGCTCTGATTGGCCAGCCTGCAGCAGCTTCTGCCAGGCTACTTTAATGAGGTGTGAAGTGGCCTGACTTCACACAAAGGAATGTGCTTGGGGGAGAGAATCTCCCCTCAGCAGATGGTGAGGCAGGAAGGGGGAGGGCTGCCAAACTGGTCTTCAAAGGCAAAGAAGGACATCTGGAGCACCCAGCAACACCCCCACATCCTGCAACCCCAGACAGCTAGGTGCCCCCTTGATTAGATTAGGAGAGGGCAGGAGAGGGGTGTGTTTATGATTTTTAGCCACACCAGTGGGTGGGCTCAGCCAGATCTCTCCTCTAAAAATCAGATTCATCCATTTTGGATTTTTAGAGACTGTTGCCTTCTGGGATGGATTTTTGCCACACTTCCCAGGAAGTGGTCATCACAGGGGGACGACCCTGTCCCTGATTGGAGGACCAGGGCCCTTCACCCAGGAGCAAGGATAAAACTGGCAGACCTGCACCCACGCCTGAGATCCCCACCAAATTTCAAGAAGAAAGAACTACAAGGAGAAGAAGGACTGCCCTGCTGGACCCCTGGCCTGCACCTGGACCCTGCACTCAGAAAGACTGCACCAGCTGCACACTTGGGCTTCACCACAAGAAGGACTTTGCCTGGCTTCCACTGGTTCAAGGAGGAACTCCCTGTTTGCTACAGGTGAAAAATTGCTAACCAGAGTCCCCTGCACCAACTCCTGAAAAAGTGACCAGCTGACCACTGTCCAGTGGCCAAAAAGGAGTTTGCGCCAGGTGTATTCTGGGAGTTGAAGTCCGCACTTCCCAAGGACCATCACAGAACTTCTGGACCCTTGGGGTGAGCTGTGGACCCCAAAAGAACCTTAAAAGAACATCTGGGTGAAGCCCCAGAAGTTTGGAGAAGATTGGAGAATTTTTAGAAAAAAAGCTCCATAAAGTGACCGACCCGACGCGGAAATTCTAGCCGGCTTGCCTCAACCGCGACCCGGCCTGACTTCGTGGTTCGTCCCGGTAAAGAAAAACATCCGAAAAAGAGACTAAGTCCGAACGTAAAAAGTTGACCGGGACCTTCCAGCCATCGTATCCGAGAAGGGCTCCACGGACGTCGGATCAAGATCCAGGTTTACCCCGGTCGAAGGATTTTCATCTCGAAAAAACAACTAAGTCCGAAGGTAAAAATCACCACCGAGGAAACCGACTTCGCGTATCCGGACAAGGGCTCCAGGAGGTCGGATCCAACTGGCAGGTTCGTCCCGGGGAAGAAAAACATCAAAAAAGAGACTAAGTCAGAAGGTAACTTTTTAACCGAGGCCTCCCGCGACTTGTAGCCGAGCAGGGCTCCATCGCGGTCGGCCTGAAATTTGACTTTGCCCCGGTCCTGGTGCAACCAGATGACCCGATTGGCGCTTTTTGTTTCTAAGCGCTAGAAAATAATAATACTTTAAAAATTCATATCTCCGGTTCCCCTGAACCGATTTTAATCGTTTTTGTGTCATTTTAAAGATAAAAATATAAGCTATTTTTATAAATTGGTTTTGGATTTTTAAACTGTTTCCTGTGTTTTATTTAATTACTGTTTTGTGATATTTGAATGCTTTACACTTTGTCTCCTAAGTTAAGCCTTGACGCTCGATGCCAAGCTACCAAGGGTAGAGCTGGGATTAATTTACTGAGACCTAACTGTACTTTTGTGGAGGTTTGTGGCTTGTTGCTAGGTGTAGGTACCTACCTGCCCTACCAATAACCCATTTTCCAACAGTGCTACATCTGATCTAATTGTTCTAACTCTCATCTGTCTGTCACTTTAACCCAGTGTATGGACCCTGAGTTGTAATTTTCCCTTTCAATTTCACAGATGTGGGTCCCACTGTGTGACCTCTGTTATGTTTCCTCTTGGACTAGAGCTGTGTGACATGAGTATGTTGACAATGGAATGGACATTCCTATTTTCCTCAGTTATTGCAAATACACATTTTTGAAAGCACAGACTGACTCCAGATTGTTTTGTGATTAAAGGGTGTTTATTCAAGTGCTAAATATTGGAGGGTGTTGTAAAATGGCCAGGGGTGATGGTGGAGGAATGTCCATGGCAGAGTCCAGTCTATTACTCTCACAGGTGCATTGTCCAAAGGGGCATAGGAAGTGGAGCTGGGGCAGTTTAAGTATGGACAGGGTGACAAAGTGGGACAAAAGGATGACAATCAGGGTGGTCTCATTTCTTGGCAGGGGTCTTGGCATTGTTCTCTGTCTTTGTCCTGGATTTCAGGGACCATTTGCGGGGTGGTTCTCAATCTGCAGGGGGTGGGGTGGTGGTGTCGTGGTCCTGTGGCGGTGCCTCCTATCCACTAGCGGCGGCAGAGGTGGTGGGCAGTTCATCGTCCAGGCTAGTGTCAGGGGCCCCTTGTGGTGCCACAGTGTCCCTCCTGCTGTGGATGAGTTCCTTCAGCACCCCTACAATGGTGCCCCGGGTGGAATTGATGGATTTGAGTTCCTCCCTGAACCCCAAATACTGTTCCTCCTGCCGCCACTGGGTCTCCTGAAACTTGGCCATGGTGTGCAATGGGTGGGTGACCATGTAGCCCAGTGCTTGCATTCTTGAGTGGGACTTTGTGTGATAATGGTTTAGGAGGGTGTATGGGTATGTGCAGTGGACATGCTTTGGTGATGGGTGTCCATGCTTTGGTGTTACATGCAGGGCTTGGGTTTGGGATGTGTGGTTTGTGATATTGGGACATATGTGAGGAGTTGGAGTGATGAGGATGAGGGCGAGGGTCGGGGTATGTGATAGCATGCAGGTATGGTGGGGGATGTAATAGTTAAGATTTGACTTACCAGAGTTCATTCCTCCAGCTACTCCTGCGAGGCCCTCAAGATGCAGTATAGCCAAGACCTGCTCCTCCCATGTTGTGAGTTCTGGGGAGGAGGTGGGGGTCCACCGCCAGTCCTCTGAACTGCAATCTGGTGTCTTGAGACCACGGAATGCACCTTCCCCCGTAGGTCGTTCCACCTCTTCCTGATGTCATCCCTAGTTTTTGGATGCTGTCCCAATGCGTTGACCCTGTCCACGATTCTCCGCCATAGCTCCATCTTCCTAGCTATGGTGGTGTGCTGCACCTGTGATCCAAATAGCTGTGGCTCGACCCGGATTATTTCCTCCATCATGACCCTGAGCCCCTCCTCAGAAAACCTGGGGTGTCTTTGCGGTGCCATGGGGTGGTGTGGGTGATGTGTGGGGTGGTGTGTGTTGTGATGTGTGAGGTGATATTTAGAGGTGTGTTGTGTGAGGTGCGTGGATGTTGTGTGAGTGATGGTGTTGAGTACCTGTGGATGCTATTGTTCTTTCTGGTGGTGTCTCTCACTGGCCTTCAGTCGCAATTGTTGTCGGAAGGGTTTGTGGGTGATGTGGGTGTGTGTTTTATATTGTATTGGATGTGTGGGAGTGGTGTGTGTATGTGTATCAGGTGTGTGTATTTGGAATTGTCCAATGTGGATGTGTTTTGTAAGAGTGTGTGTATTTTGAGCGTGGCGGTGTGTACTGCCAATGGAATACCGCGGTTGAAAACCCCCGCATGGATTAGTGGGTTGTGATAGTGTGGGCGTATTCCTGTTGGCGTGACGGTGTCAGTTTTGTTATCGCTAGTTTATCACTGACCTTTGGTGTGGCGGACTTGTGTGGGTGTCTAAATTTTGGCAGATTCTGAGCTTTGGTCATAATGGCAGTGGTGGTATTCCGCGGCTGCGGCGGTGTGTTGGCGGTCTTCTGCACAGCGGTAAGCGGCTTTTACTGCCAATGTTGTAATGACCCCCATAGTATTTGTCTTTGGAATTGTTGGACAGTGCACAGAATTTGAGCACATTTCTCCCTTCCAAGCCTTACAGGTGGACCCGCACCCTACAATGTGGGCGAGGAGGCTTCATTCAAGGTCCCCGACAACTTCAGTAAGTGTGGTATGTCTGTTATGTGTTGTGTTTGCTGGTGATGTGTGATGGACTCCTGTGTGTTGAACGAATAGCAAGGTGTGATACGCTGTCCCATCATTTGTCTTGTTCCATGAGTGAGATTTCATTTTCTCACTATTTTAGAGTTGGCCGATGCTTATCCTATTGTCTTATTTAGGGATTCTAGGTCAGTCCTGCAGGCCCTGCAATGTGAATGGGGATGAGTCATGTGGATAACACTTGTATCAGCAAGAGTCGCACTGGATCTAATCTGTGATTCAGTCAGCCTGTCAGACCCACATTCTCCCAGAATGGGGCTGCAAAATGCTTACCCACAGACTTCTGCTTCCCTATTCACTAATGTACTGATTAAACTGTAGGTTGAACTTCCTAGCAGCATGTAGCTCCACATGTAGTGCTACGAGTATGTGGCACTTGAGTGCAATGGCCTAGGTGTGCAACCAAATCATGGCCAGGGGTGTTCTTGCATCTCTGTGTTAGTTGTAAGTCATGGCTTACTGGAAGTATATGATGTGGACAAAGGTCTGCATTACCAGACATGTGTGGCGCTGGGACTGGTCAAGGATTTGCTGTCTCCTATTTGTAGATACACCTTACCTGTGGTGTGTGTGTAGAGCCAAACACATGTCCAGCTTTCATAAGCTTACTGGGTTTCCATGTTGTTTGAAATTGTTAGTTGTTTCTCCACCCCCCACCCTCAAACACAGGCATGGGCTTGTAAATAGTGTACCTAGGACTGATGATACAAGTTTGGTACACAGACATGTAAATCAGTGAATCTTTTGTCTGAACCTAGTATACACACTCATGTTTAGCACATGAGTACTATACTAGCAAGTCCATTAACAACTTGCAGATCATGTGGCCCTAGATTTCCATCCCGTACAATGACATTTGTAGCCCTGGCACTGGCGGAGGATGTGCAGCATGATTGTTAGCTGACAACTGGCAGAACTCTGATGCCAAAACATGCCAGTTGTTACTCACCTTGTAGGGTTTGGATGTGCTATGTGTGATACGACCTTTGTAGGCTGGCCTGCCATGTACTTCCTCAGTGACATTCAATGATCTGTAGGATGATATGAGATGTTACAAGTACAGTAGATGTATTGTCTGACTTACTTCTTGTGCCATTTCACACAATGCAGTTCCTAATGTAATTTTTTTCATTTGTCTTCACAGCTGCTAATATGACACCAATCCAGGTGCGGGAATTCCAAAGGCGGGCAATGCGGTACCAGCATATACTGCAGGTAGAGTAAGGGTACTGAAGAATGGCCTGCAGATACTGAAACGAACAGGCCTCAGGAGCCTGGAGGGCATTCCCACAGGGTGGCTCTTCTTTGCCCACCACAGCCACCACCAGCACTACCACCACTACCAGGAGGCACCACCAACAGCTGTGACCGTTGTGGCAACAACATCAGCAAGTGCTTCAGGCCCTAGCACAGGACCACCTGCAGGGCAGCCCACAGACATTGACCCTACACCGCCCCACACTTCCTCAGCTGGCACACAGACCACCCCAGCTGCAGCTATTGGCCCTGCTGCTTTTGTGGACATGCAGCATAAAATGAACCATGTCCTGCGAAAAATGAGTCGCCTGTGGCAGGATGTTCACCATATTAACCGGCGGGTGCGGTCCATTAAGCGGACTCTCCGGAGGGCCAACCTATAGACATTTTGATGGACATGATTCCCTCCCCTCCCTCCTCTTTCCTTATTCTTATACTTTGTGGGTTTAGGGGGCTTAGTGTTAGGTTAGTATAAGCTGTAATTTTAGTTAGTGTTATTGGGTGGGGGGTCCTGATTATTTCTACTGTTTCTTTTTGAGTGTGTGTGTGGGTGGGTGGGGGGCAATGTTGGGGTTCTTGTGTTTAAAAAAGATATATATATTAAAATTAAAAAACAAAAAAATATATATTTGTTTAGTATAGGATAGTATGTGTTTAGGTTAGTATCTGTTGTCCTCTATGTGTCCTGTTTCATAAGGGGGGTTGATGTTTAGAACGTTTCGTTACATGTGATAAGTAAGTTTAGCTTAGGTTATTTAGGGACAGTTTTGGGTAATGAGTAGTTAGGGTAGGTAAGGCTTTTCCCCGAGTTTTCTTTTCTGTTTTTACAGTTTAATAAATATGTAGTAAACCCTTTACAGTATGAGTGAAATGCTTGTAGATCAGGGCCTTGGCATGAGTGTACATGCTTTCTTTTGTATTACAATTTGTGTCCTATGCTACAAACAAATCCCAAATTAGCTGTAACATTGGCAGCAACCCCAAAGCTACCTTGCAAAGATTAGACCATTCATTGCAACCACCAATCACAGTTACTATGGATCCCAATGTGTTTTTTTCAATAAGTATGCTTTCAATGTCATATACATGGCTTTCAGATTTGGTATTGGGGACACTGTGTTATGTCTGACTGCAGTGTGATGTTCAAGGAAACCCTTATAAGCTGAGTGGTAGTAAGCACTCTTGTAGTATTGTGTTCATGACTCACATAGATCATTTGTGACACTGTTCAGCATGATTACTTATTTGGATGCAAACTCAGACACCTTCATTCATGCAGTTTGTTGACTGTTTTCTTAGATTTGTGGGCAATGTTATATGTGTTAGTTTTGCATGGAAGCAACATTTTGCTGGCACTATTCTATGGCTTAGATATCCCTTGAGGAAGCATTATTCTGTCCAACACAGCAATATTGTGTATGGTTTCTCTTTTCATCAGATATTACCCTCAGGAAGGGCAGAGTATGGTAGAATCCAGGCCACTGTGTATAGTTATCAGCCTACATTATTTCAGGACAGTTGTATTGACTAGCTATGATATTTGACGAGAGGCAAAATTCAGCGATCTAGTGCATGGTTGATGTGTCACATTACACAGAGACACAGTGGTTGTGTAAGTGCTATTTATTGAAAAGTGCTGTAGTGCTATATGTACATTGTCCATGATTGTGAGTCCATTATAGTGACATCTGACATCTTCCATTGTGATCCTACACAAGTGCTAAAGGAAAATGCATTTGATATGCTGGGGTGATGTGTCAGACAGTGCAGAGGGACAGGATTTGCCAACGAGTAAGTGAAAAACAATCGCAAGTCAGGCTTACAAGATATACAGTGGTCTGCAGAATAGTCATTGAGCACAGTTGTTGCAAGACTTGCATGTTACAAAGAGCAGGACCTTGGTAATAGGTGGCCATGTGGCAAGGACTAGTGTGAAGGTGATCTGTTCCATGTCTTCTTCTTCTAATGTGTGTGTTGCCTCCTCTGTCCTTGGTGGTGGTGGTTGTGAAGGGGCAACACACACCTCAGTGTTTGAAGACGAGTCAGACATCCCGGTTGCTGCTACCTGTGAAGGTCTTAAGGGCAGTGCTGCTGCAAGGAGGATCTGCTGGTTCTTAAGGATAGCAGCCACATCACGATGGTAGGCAGCCAGGTCAGCCCTGAGGGGTCATGATTGCATTCGTGCATGCAGTGGAAGGTTTGGGGTGCGAGGTGTTGTGGCAACTCCCTTACTGCAGTGGTGAATTTATTTGCAGTTTGTTGTAGTCCTTGCACAATGGATGTTAGCGCTTGCATGGCTGCTGCCTGATCTGCAGATGACATCATGCACGAGCCCACCCCCTCTAGGCTGGCTGCCATAGTTTACATCCCCACCCGCACCTCCTTGGCCAGCTCCCGCTGTACTCCGACCACAGTTCTTTCAAAGCTGGTGCCAGTGTCGTCAGAGTCCTCAGCTGTATTGGAGCTGGCAGGTCTTACAATTGGGGTTGTGGGTTGGTCCTCTGTGATGGCTGCTTGTTCTGTGCTCCTCCTTGTGATGGAAGGTGAGGTCTGGAGGGTTCCAAGGAGATCTTGGAGGGTCTGGTGGCTGATGTTTGTCAGCTCGTCATCCATGTCATCAGGGTAGTCCTGGACAGGCATATCCGCAGGAGATCCATCGTCCTCTGCAATGAAATAGGGTACAATTAGTGTATCTGTGTTGTGGCATTGGTGATGTGACATGCCTGCCTTGTGATGAATTTACATTGTGATCTTGTTTCCTGTTCATTGCTCCAGTCTTTCAGATGGGTATTCTCCCAGGCCTATGCCCTACCTGCACGTATTGTGGTAAGTTTTTTGACTTGTCGGCATCATCTCCTCTAGGTGTTGGTTTAGGCCAAATAGTGAATTGCCACCTTCTTGTCCTACACAACCCTTCGTTTACATCCATTCTCATGGTGAAACCTTTCACTGGCTGTGTGTGCTCTGATTGCACTAGCAGCACACTTAACAATCTGGACCTGCCCCAGTCTCTGATCTTTCACATCCACTTATATGTAGTTGAAATGTAGTGTATCCTATGCATAGCATTGTTATGGCACGATATGGATGTTAGCATTGGTAATGTGTACAGCTGATGTTGGGGAATGAAGGGACATTGGATTGCCCTGATAGTCGTATCAGTGTCCTATTTCCTCCTCTGAGTGTGCAGGTGTATTTCAGTGACCAGTTACATGTGTCCTCCCCCTAAATGCTGTTGTCTGAGCAGTATGACATTTGGGATGTTGCATTGTGACCCAGGCACAGGATGGACCCAGGCATATGCTGCATGGGTGTGACCTTAGTGCTGTGTAGCTCCTAATGTTGATGACATTGGCTGATGTTTGCGGCAACTATGGCCATTCACAATTGACAGGACTGGAACATTTGTCTTGTTTCAGGGGATTGTTAAAGTTGTAATCCTTAACCCACTAATTTAGGTGTGTATGATCCATGGGGACGTTACTGCCATTGGCTACTTGAGCTGCACACACAGCAAAGGTGGTTGTGGCAACTGTTGTCACTGTTACATTCCAGTTGTCGGTATGGCTAGAAGTTGTTAATTGGGCCCTAGTTAATGTAGGGGGTATAGTGGCTGACATGTGACGGGATGTCAGTTTGACGTTGTCCCCTTCCCTCCTGGCGTGGCTTTACCTTTGCTACATCGTTGCCATGGCAGCATACCCCCATGAAACTGTTGTTGGTGTTGTGTTATGGTGTGCCCCAGCTTCTCTCTGTACAGGCCCTGCCCCCATGCCGTACCCCTTTACCCATGCCACTCCATGTATATGATGACTTCCATGCATTTTGTAGTCGGTATCCCCCCCTGTTGTAGTTGACATTAGTGCATTTTAATTCCCCATGCGACTTACCCTGCATGTGTGTTGTCTCCTGGTAGTCTGAGCTGTCCTGTCCTTGAATCCCTGTGACAATCCCCTCAGGGATGACTGCTGCGACCATCTCCTCCATGTGGTCCAGGGGCTCCTGGTGTGCTGGACTCCCACCTCCAGTCTGCAGTGCTGCCTTCTTGTTCCTGGCCATCTTTTCCTTGGTCCTGCGCTTGCAGTCATGCCAGCATTTCTTGCACTCCATGACTGTTCTGCATACTTCTGCCACACTGTTAATCTTGTCAACAATTTTTTGCCATATTGCCTCTCTCCTACTGATTGGCAACTTTGAGGTGACAAACAGTTGGTGCTGGTGTTCCGTCACCTCTTTTACCAGGATTTCCTGGTCCTCTGCACTGAAGCGACACTTTCTTTTCTTCTTCTCCCTGTCCTGGTTCTTGTGTGGGTCCTCCTGGCTGGTTCCTGGTCTGTTGTCATCTTCCTGGGGTCTGTACAGGCATCTGGACTCCATTTTGGCTCTCCTCTCCTGAAATGGCTGTGTTTGCAGGGAATTTTGACGCTATTGCATCAAAAAACGCTGCATATCCGGTTTGCAGTGTCGTAAATGGACCCACAGTCATTTCCGCCGACTTAACGTCATTTTCCTTTATGACATAACGCTGCGGTGTGCGTAAAAAAAATGACTTACACCTGTGGTTTGCGCCGCTGTGCGTCAAAGTATAAATTTGACACCCGCACAGCGCACCAAAATGGCGTTAGCCGGCGGTAATATTTTTTACGCAAAACTACGCCGGCGCAGTTTTGCGTCAAAAAGTACAAATATGGGCCTTGTTCTGTTTCACATTCTGTTGTGAATTAACTGAGTTGCCTGAATGCAGAGGTCCATCCTGGATAGCCTGGACCTCTTAGCTGCTCCTATGTCACGGAACGGGCACTGTTTAATTTTATCCAACAACTGTCTCAATATGCTTTGTTTACTCGTAAAGTCCCTAACAATTTAGGACCAGCATATTTACAGGATAAATTCGTAAGGTGTTGGTATTCGGAGATTTAGCTAGAGGTGCCCAAGACGTGTCTAATCACCTAAGAAGAAACATTTCATTCAATCATGCGGTGGCGTGACATTTCATCCTTTGTGTCATACTAGTGATGTAGGTCACCATGCTACAGAGTTAAAGATCCACACACACTACACTAGCACTATTCTCCACTCGCTTGTTCATTGGCGTTTAGATAATTCTACAAAGCTCGTGTGCTAAGGAACCATATCGCATGGGTTTGTGTACATTTGTATAATTTTTTTCCACATTATTTGCTGCTCCTTCAGAAAAGCGCTATTTCTCTAAATCTCTATGTTTTTGCAAATAATTCAGCAGCTCTGTTTATTTTTCTATTCTATATACACTTCCCATCTGAAGGATTTGAAAATCTACGTCACCTTATAAATATTATTGAATCTAGCCATCTTGCACATAGTTAACTTTACTTGATCTCTGCTAGTTGGGTTATTTCAAGATAATTACGGATTGGAGTGCATATCTCGAATTACGTAGATCAATATGGCAAGGGAGTCTGAGTTCAAAGACATATATTTGACCATGAAGACAATTATTATCTAATTTTCTTCTCTCCACTCTCTTGAAAAGAAGATCAAAGAATAAGCTCGAGGCGAAGTAAAGATTTTAGAAACCAACCAATTTGTAGTTATAAATCGAGTTGCTAGTTCTGTGTGACTATTAAAATACATTTTGGAGTAGTTGCCTATGGATTTTCAAAACATCTCAAACAGCTAAGAAAGCATTCCGTGTGTCAGAAAGTTGCATTATTAGTCGAGATATAATTGACATTTTCAACTCCTCTAGGCAGTGTACCATACCCTCTCACTGATATCATGTCTCTGTCTTTATTTAAAAGTGCAGCTACACTTTAAAACATGTTGTACAGAGTTCCTAATTATGAAGGTGGAACGGTAGTAATCGATTATTACCAATATTTGTGTAATACGTCACGCAAATATTAATCTACACCTTAGAGAGAAGATTTGCCTCCACTGCTAATACAATATGTATAGGTGCGCCTTGGTCAAATTGCCCATGACTTACAAGTCAGTTGGAACACAATTGGATATTTTTCACACCCTGTGTATATAGTTAACCTGGTATGTACAAGTAAGCTGGAACAGGGTTGGTATTTTCCAAACTCAATATATACTGTTAATCTGGGGAAGGTATTTAAGTGGCGTGTTAAATACCCCGTATTCTGAGCATCCCGAAGAATAGTGGTGAGTTACAATCTGTGTTGTGGCAATATTTACCGAATTAAGGATGAATCGGAATTAAACAGTGTTTAATCTGTCGAAATGTACTTGTGGAAAAACGCTGGGGATGCAGTATTTGCAACACAAATAATCATTCTGATCAGTGCACGCACTAAGGATTGAATAGAGATCAGAATTTACAGACCTCCGTAAAATCGCGAGTTTATGGGTTTTTTTGGGCATCAGGCGAGTTGGTATGATACGATGGCCCCGTGACTTTGTTAGGTATCTAGATTGAGCGATTTTTCCGCGATGTGTTATGTTAGTAGCCTTTGAATGTGCCTTATGACCAGGCCACCAATGTCGTCTCAGCATCGAGAGCTTTGATATAATTGATACAATGAGAGATGAAGAAATGCATGAAAGGTCAGTTCACAAGACGCATCTGTAATATTTTATGGTTGTCAGCATCCTGACTATTTCTAGGAAGAGATTTCCACAATGTGGGAGCATTATTAGAGAAGGCCTGTCCCAACCATTCTGAATGTCTAGAACTGCAAGATTATGAGACTGGTATGCCATTGTTTAGGGAATAGCATTATAGCATACGGTAAAAAGGTCTACAAATGATTTTTACACTTACTCTTTATACTACTGCTCCTTAGGAGGTGAGCACGCTTGTATTTAGTCAGATTTGCTGTATGCATGTAGGGCAACTTTGAGAAGGTGCTAACAACAATAGTAAGATTCAGCAAACGCAGTAAAGGTGAACATTAAATGAGCTCATTAAATGAGCTTTTCGTGCATGCACTTTTCTTATAATGACCTGCACTAGTTGAGGAACCCTGTTTTCAGCTACATTCGAACCTCATAGGTCGAATTCACAAAGAAAAACCTAAAAATGAGAGCAAAGATAGAGATATCACCCGGCCCAGTTAAAAAAAATGGGATTCAAAACATTCCTAGAATTATGCCTGGAATGGTGTGAGGTACAGTTTCCCATACATACCTCCCCATCTCGAAAGCCGTCCACCTACACCCAATCCAAGTCTGGTTATGATGAATTTTCCTTTCCCTCTTTTACGAGGAGTTACTTCAGCTGACAGCTCTACCACAGCACAGAGGAGAAGGTCAGATGTCAGCATTTCTAAACCTCAAGGACAAGCCATGCCTTGGAATGTCTTCTTCTGGTCCTCAAATAGAATTTACTAATGTGGATTCCTCCACACTCTTGGAAGAACAATTCTCAGTAGTGAATGAATGTAAAAGAGTACTCATGTATAAGTATTTTCCATACTCATAAAGGCTTTTTGAATCAGCTCTATTGTGTCAATATTCTTGCAGCGGACACAATTCCACTGTCCTGTTTTCATCTCAGAAAGACGAAATTTGGAAATATAGCAGAGAGACAGCATTTGTTCTTTGATGTCCCTGATAGGTGAAAAGAAGCGCAACAAAAATTAACAATATAATGGACAATGTAAAACTTGCATAGGTAAGTTTAAAAACATGTTTGAAATACAGAATGGTGTCATGTGTGGCAGGGCTTCCCTAGTAACACATACATGTTGATTTTATTTTATTAATTAAAGTAGATAATAGTTAACAAAAACCTTTACACAATCCATAACGAGATAAAATTCACAATACACATTTCATAAAATACCATAAAATCACATAACATTTTTCTACAGTACAATACCAAGTTCCAAATGAGATCCTTAAAAAACACTTAGCTTTTTTTTTTGCTAAATCATTTCAAAACGTAAATTTAAGTCAGCCTGGCTTGACCTCTACACCTGAATCTTAACATCTAACATTGGTTCGTAAGAAGTACTCCTGACAGATAACTTTAATTTAAGACTGGGTACTGTATAGGTCAGCTACCAGGCGGCAACCTCTTTATTGCATTTAGCCGATGTAAATTTGTACAATATCAATTAACATGATAAAAGACCACCACCTCATACCATGCCATCACTTAAAGTTGACTTACATTGAACATCCATTTTTTTTGGAAACCTGGCTTAAATTGTTGTTGGTCTTGCTTTTAAGATAATAATATTGGATGATTTAAAACTAGCGATTACCGCTTGCCTACATGTACGTATATTCCTCTAGTTAAAGCCTCCATAAATATCATCTGTGACCTTGCTTTGAACCTTGACATGTACATATCCAATGTATAAGATTACCAACTCCATGCCCGCATAAGATACAGGGGGAATTTGTTCTAGAACGTTCCTTGGGGGGGAATAGCAGAACCTCCTGGGAGAAGGCCAAATTGATACTTAATGAATAGATCTTTTACTTTCTTTGACCATCCTGACTCCAGGTTCTGCTGGTGTTTCGTAGTTTTATTTCCATGTATTATAACCCAGGAGTGCGATCTGTCGACCAGAAGACCCTTGTCCATAACCAAGGACTTTTTCTTCATAACACGTTTAATAATTTTTTTAAAGTATCGAGAGCTAAATTCTAGTCCCACAAAGACTTCGCCCCAGATTGTCTAAGGCTTGGCTAAATATAAACGGGATGGAGAGTTTGAGCTTGAACACAGCTCCTTCCAGAGTGCTTTATTTAACCCACCTGTCGAAGTAAGCCTCAGCAAGGCCCACTAGTGCAAGGGGTTCGCCCTTCTCTGCACAAAGTCCTCAGACCATATAGGAAGAAGTTGGCACAGAAACTGAAATAAAAGACAAAGTTTATTAAACCTCATGAGGTGGTACTACAGTTCAAACAGCACCCTTCGGTAATGTTTGAAGTAGCACACTGAACTAAGAGAGCAGGGTCCTTTTATACCCACGCAGGGGCTAAAAGAAGGTGGTACAATTATAGAAGCAAGACTTACATACATATAAGGTCATATGGAAATGCAAAGTCGACAGGTAGGAGGGGCTAAGAGTTTTCAAGGACTAGTTGACACATTACTGTCTGTTACTGATTACTAACAGCTGAAGATCTTACTGGGCATGTGCGAAAGTGGGTGATGCTAAATATAACTTGTCACTAGACAGATTTTCAAGAGTAGTTAACGGAAAGGTAGGACAGAGCACATGGCGAGCACATGGCAGAGAAAATGGCTGTCATGAATACAAAATGAATTCTGCGAAATGTTCACAATAGTTGCTAAATACAAAATTGCTTCTGCTAATGCTTAATCTAATCGCTACTGACTTACAACAGACGACCCTTTCAGCATTAGCTGAAGACATTCATCTTTCTGGGATAATCTAAATATTCATCTTGTATATTTATGCTCATCATTTCAGCTATTTCCTCATCTAACATGTATTGTGCTTTCATTTCTGCAATATTTCTTTTGGTAGGCATACAAGCAGTAATACACATGGAGCAGAACATTGGACCACACTGAATACAGATACAGCATGTGAAAAATATTGCAATCATTACACACAGGATAGTCAGTAGTTTCCAGCCCCAAGCGGAAACAAGAGCCCAAAACCATCCAGAAAAAGTCCAAGTACCAGTCTCTGTTTGGATTTCTGCAGCAATTTTATGCAATTTAGATATTGCATCATATACTGAAGGTGAGTGATCTGGAATGAAAATGCAGCAACTACTACCGATAATGCGACATGCACCACCTAGATCAGCTAATATCACATCTAGTACCATATGATTTTGGAGCGCTAAAATCCTCGCAATTTGCGAGCTCCTCTGTAATATTCCCTAGTGCCAGAGCTGCCTGATTGGTAACAGCTTCCACAACGCTAGTCAATCGTCGCACTTTCCTACTGTTTAACGCAGCACCCACAAAGGAGAACAACCCTAAATTAAAATCAACATATTGTTGCAGGCTAGTGTCCGTTTGGTCTACCTCATTTGTACTTATTGTCCTTTTATATCTATTTTTGATGATGTAATTGAACAGTTTAAAATCTCGGTGATATGATGCAGGGGCCAAAAACACAGGGGGTAATAGAAAAGATACATAACACACACCTGACCACCCAACAGGTTGTTGGTAATATCCATAGTTACCACAAACAAAATATGTATTATTTGAAGCTGTAAAACTACTATTATTTACACCCTCAATAGTTAAAATCAAGGTACAATCGCTTATCCCCACTGGAATTCTCCCAATGCTACGTATACATAAATCTGCTTTAGTTTTTGTAACAGAAATCGCAAATTGTTCTTTCTTGTCAGAGTCTCTTATATTTGTAAAGACATATGGTATTGAAACATTGTCCGGTTGATACTCTGCCCATTCCCATTTAGTTCCTTTGGCTTGGAGATACCCATTTTTGTCTTGGTAGCATACTTTATTAAGGTGAAAAAGAAGTCCGCCCTCTGTACGTTTTCCAGATGCAAACAAAAGCGTATACCAAGCTTGACAAGAACCATTGTGTGAAAAAGGAAGAGGAATGAAAGGTGTTCCTCCTTTCTTTTGATGCGCAGATATCATTCCACATACCCAACAATTAGTGGTATTTGTAGCATTATGAGTATGATGCAACATCTGAATGAAAGTATTATTGAAGTACGATTGACGGTGCTTCTGCTCCTGATAGGGAAGTGTAAAGTAATAGTGATCCTCTGGTACTGGAGTAGTGGCAACAAAAAACTCACGAGCAGGAGCCTTCTTTTCAACAAACCAGGTGATTATTGCTATAACCACCAAAACAACAACAAACCCCATAGTACTAATGATCAGTTTGTTATTCATTTTAGCAACAGTGATAATCGACCCTTTCAGAAATTAATTAAAAACAATCGTTGGAGCTCTTATCCCTGGGCAGCCGCTGATTTCTTCACCACGGGCCAAGACGGGTGTCACTACTCTAATGTATGGCTGATCCCCCCCCTTGCCACATTGGCTCTCCGTTTCACTAATCCAGGGTGGTAGCTCAACCAGTTTTCTCCAGCACTACGGGGTCTTTCCTCAGTCTCAAATTATGTCGCGACACTCCAGAAATCGTATGGTCCAGGAAGAACTCTGCAGATTTGTCAGGTGATGTGGCACGGCATTTCTCCATAGTCAAAATCTCTCGATGATCGGTCAGCACAGCAGGTTCCACCAAGGTAGGTAGCACTCTCTTGCAGTGAGTACTATGGACCCAGTTCTTTCGGTTCGTCACTCGATCTGCTGTCCTTGTCGCAAGGAGCACCTGCTCTGGGCCTCGCCACCTTGGTTCCAAGCTGCTTGATCTTTCAAAGGACTTAATCATCACCTGGTCACCAGGTCGGAGTTCATGGCCTTCACCTGTAGATCTGTCAGGAAGTGCTTCTCAAGCCTGTTGATGAATAGTAACCAAATTGTCGGTTAACTCTGCCAAATAATCATTCATCAGGACACAAGGTACATCATATACAGAATTTGGCTTAGGAACTCCCCAAATGTTCATTGGCCTTCCAAATACTATTTCACAGGGGGTAAGGCCTATTTTAGAGTGTGGCACTGACCTAATAGACAATAATGCCAATGGTAATGCATCCAGCCAAGTTAAGGATGTGGAATCCTGTATCTTCGCTAACTTCAGCTTTAAAGTAGCATTATAGCTTTCCACCAACCCTGCTGATTGTGGTTGGAAAACCGCATGGAACTTCTGTTTGATCCCTTATCCTTTCAGGACATACTTAATAACTTCCCCAACAAAATGAGGTCTGTTATCATTCCATAAAAGTCTGCAAACACCAAACCTAGGGAAAAATTCTTTCAAAAGCACCTTTGCTGTGGTAATGGCAGTATTATCCTTTGTGGGGTACGCCTCTATCCATTTACTGAAGGCACATACCACCACCAAGACATACTTTAAATTGTTGCAGCGTTCAAGCTGAATATAATCCATTTGTAGAACTTTGAAAGGTGCAGTTGGTGTAGCAAACCCTCCCGCAGGAGTTTGTGTCCCTTTTCCAGGATTGTATTGTAAACAGATCAAACAAGACTGTACTACTCTCTTAGCTGTACTGGAAATTTCTGGATGCTCCCAAACCTGCGTAAGCAACTTCGTTATTGTTGAAGCTCCAACATATGCCAGCCCATGTGCCATCTGAACCATAGGTTGTACAAAAGCTATAGGCAATTTCCATTTATCCATCTGCTTATTCCGCCAACAGCCCTCATCATCCAATTCTCCTTCTTCAGACCATTGCTCACGTTCTTTCACAGAAGCAGATTTCTGTATATCTAATACGTCTTGTCTAGCATCATGCCAGCGTTCAGCTTGTGACTTCACTACATACATAGAAGTAGTACTTCGCTACATCGCAGTCTCACGAGCTACGCAGTCCGCAAGGGCATTACCTTGCCCTATCTTATCGGTCACTTTCTTGTGTGCACTACATTTCACAATAGCTAGTTTCTTTGGATATGTCAATGCAGTCAAGAGGTTATGCACTAATTCTCCGTGCATTATCTGCATCCCGTGGGATGTGAGAAAGCCTCTCTCTTTCCAAAGCAAACCAAAATCATGAGCTACTCCAAAAGCATAGCGGCTGTCTGTATAAATGTTCACACATAAGTCAGTACTAAGCTTACATGCTCGTGTCAAAGCTATTAGTTCAGCTGCTTGAGCTGACTTCTGTGGTATACGAGCTGTCTCCACTACCGTGTGTATTGTGGTGATTGCATATGCAGCTGAGGTCATACCGTCTGGCAACTTCAAACAAGACCTATCAACCTTCAATTCCCTGTCTACATCTGGAAGGGGCTTATCTTGTAAATCAATACGACCCTTTGTCTGTTCTTCAGTAAGGAAAATACAATCATGTGTTTCTTGTGACTGAGGCTGAGTCCGGATATGGCAACAAAGTGGCTGGATTTAGTGTTGCACATCTCTTCAGTGTAATGTGAGGAGCCAGCAATGTCAATTCATATCCTGTCAGGCGAGCGCTAGTTAAATGTTGCGTCTTTGTTTGATTCAAAAGAGCATCAACCGCATGGGGTACTAACACCAACAGCTTATGTGACAAAACTATCCCTTCATTCTGACGTATTGACACAGCTGTTGCGGCAACTGAACGAAAACACCCAGGCAACGCTCGAGCGACAGGATCAAGTACTGCTGAAAAATATGCACAGAGACGCTGCTTATCGCCATGTTTCTGTACTAAAACTGACAATGCACATCCATCTTTCTCATGTACGTAAAGTGCAAAAGGCTTCATATAATCTGGAGTACCTAACACTGGTGCTGAAGAAAGGGCTTGTTGTAGCTGCCGGAAAGCAGTCTCACATTCATCTGTTCTTGGGAGGGGCATTGGAGTATCTTTAGTCAAAAGTGCTAGCAAAGGTTTGACAATGTGTGAAAACCCTAATATCCATTGCCTGCAAAAAGAAGTAAGACCAAGGCATGCACGAACATCTTTCTGAGTAGAGGGTACTGGTGTGTCTAAAATTGCTTGAATACGATCTGATATAAGTGCACGGCCCTCCTTGGACAAAAGGTGACCTAAATAGGTTACCTTTGGTCTACAATATTGCAATTTCTTTCGTGACACTTTATGATGGTGTGAAGCAAGAAAAGAAAGTAAGGACAAAGTGCACTTTTCACATTGCTCAGGGGTATCAGCTGCCAACAAAATATCATTAACATATTGTATGAGAGCCACACCTTGAGACAAAACAAAAGAATCAAGTTGTCATTTTAACGCTTGACTATACATACTAGGACTCTCTGTATAGCCTTGAGGAACTCTACAAAATCTATAAGATCGTTTATTCAAAGTAAAACCAAACAAATATCGGCTGTCAGGATGAATAGGGATCGAAAAAAAAACATTCTTCAAGTCTATCACAGAGAATGTAGTTGCTGTCTGGGGAACCAAAGTAAGAAGTGTTGTGATGTCAGATACCACAGGATATTGTGGTACCACAATCTTATTGACTTCTCGTAAATCAATAATGAATCGGTAAATCCTAGTAACAGTATCCTTTTTCGGAATATGAAGAATCGGACTGTTACAAACATTATACGGAACTTCCTCAACAACTCCAACTGCAATAAGATTATGCACAATTCGTGTGAGTGCTTCTTCGCCCTCCTGTGAAATTTTGTATTGAGGCAAACATGGCAATACAGCTCCCTCCTTGACACTAATATGTACAGATGGAATAATCATTTGTCCCACATCAGTATCTGAAGTAGCCCACAAAGTACTACGGAGTGAAGCTAATGCAATATCCTCTTTAACGAGACAAACTCTTTCCATCACAGGATTATTATCATTCAAAATAACACGCACCCCTTCAGGAGAGCATCGTATTGTAGCCCTGAAATACTTGAGCATATCAAGACCCACAATATTGTCTGGTGTATTTGGAGAAAGCAAAAATTGACATAGAGCAGTACATTTATCAACATGGAATGCAAGTGGTTGTGACAATGGGCTAGGGGAAGGTGTTCCATTGAAACCTATCAATGTAATTGTTAAGCCAGACAGGGGAGCCCTTGGAATCAATTGTTTAGACAAGGCGCTAAGAGTAGCTCCTGTATCAACCAGAAACTGATAGGTAGAACCCAAAACATGTGCTGTTACATAGGGACTCCTCTGATCTACTGGAACTTCAACTGATTCCTTACCCCATCCTAGGCAATCCTATGCATAAGCAGAATCTTGGAAATCAGTCTGCACATAGTTAGACATCTGGTATTGGTTCCATCTATCAAAAGTGTTAAACCCATCCTGCCCTCGTACATTAGAATCAACCCTAGCATGATCATTTGTGCTTCTTCTAGGCCCTGAATATCCTGAGCGATTTCTCATTTGTCCCCGACCACGTGAACACTACTGAACACGTAGTGCTGGACAATCGGCAGCCCAATGCCCAAATTTCTTACAATACGTACACTGATCAACAGACAAATTCAAACAAGTGTAAGAAGAACCATAAGATCCACGTCCACCTCTATCTCTACCTCTAAAAGGCAGACCATAAGCTTGAGCCAACATAACCTTCGTCTCTAATTCTTTAATCTTTTTATCCTCGCTACCTTTTGCTTCTAATTCCTGACGTTTATAGTACTAAGCCATAGTCAAAAGAGAAACCGGAGTAGAGGTAGTCCATGAACTTTCACTAGCTTTTAGACGACTAGCTATTCCTGGTAACAGATTTTCGACATATTTATCGACAAACAAATGTCTGCCCGTATCATCTGACAATAACTGGCCGCTAAAATCATGAAATGCTTCTTCAAAGCGTGTAAAGAAATCAGAGACCGATTCATCTGCCTTTTGCTTACAAGACGCTAAAACAGTCCAATCTATCTTTTTAGGGGGAATAATTGTTTTTAACTTAACTAATATGGCTGCTGGAAGATCTAGAATCAACTGATATGGCTTTTTCGCAGGTTCCCTATCCCCGTCCATCTGTTCTAATTCTTTCCATGACGCCCCAAAAACTACACAATCATCAACAGTTCTCCACATATCTGGCGGTAATATCAATCCGAAAAATAAATCAATGTCAGCCAAAGTCATAGTACAAGAACTAATTGCTCCCTCAACTTCCTCATAAAAGGCGGCTGGATTTTTCTGCGGGTCAGGTAATGCTGTTTTAAGTGCCATTACATCTGCCCTATTCCAAGGAGTATACACCCAATTATAAATAAAATAACCCTTAGCATCAACAGAAGTTTTATCATCACTTGTACCCAATCCTTTAGGAGGAAAATACAAAGGCACGGCCTCCCGCATTGGTTTCGCGTGAACTATCATAGTCTTATCTGTTCTGAAGATGGATGCTTGCACCCCGCCGGTCTGAGATGTCTGTGCAACTACGTCCATGGACCTTTTCTCCTCTTGCAAACAGACTGCCACAACACATAATTTCACGAAACGCCTGATTGCATCAGCCACCTGGGAGAAAACAAAAAGACCATCACGCATTTGCTTATGATCAGCTGATACATCATCGGGCTCTAACTCATCAGAATATTTCCGAAATAGTTCAATAACTTCTGTGCCAAATGCCTCTGTAAAATATAGCTGCTCCTTTTCTGTCCACCCTTTCATGTTGTCTAAAAGTTCAGAAGCAGAGACAATGCTATGAATTGTTTTACGAGCAATAGATCTAAGCTCAGATGCACGGTCAGCAGGCAACATAGAGCGACTGTTTCGTATCTTCTGTTGCTCCGAACCGGAGACCTGAGCTAACTCATGAGGGGTAGAAGGAACGACATACGGAGGTGGAGGGCAATCTAGTAACAAAAAATCATCGTGTGGTTTATTAAGGATAGGATAGAGAGGTTGCCTAACAGTGTATTGATCAGTTACCTGTAATTTACGTTCTTTCTCCTCTAGCTCCTTTAAGTCATTTATTTCTTTCTTTCTCATTTCCAATGTTTTCACATATACATTCTTCCGCTGCTCCTTCTCAAGCAAGGCTTGCTCACGCTTCACTCATCCATGCACTTCTTTCTCCCACATTCGTACACAGTCAAACATATCTTGCCTAGACCTTCGCTTACACATACATTGTTCCACATACTCAATCTTTCGCAAATCAAATGACCCATTCATAGGCCAACGTTACGAGTGTATTTATTCCATAATGTGCTGTACATTATAGAAGAAAGACCATGTTTAACATACATATCTCTATTGGGCGTCCCCTCTGGAGGTGCCGGTTGCGATTCTTCCAGTCTAAAATTGGTACCATTACAAAAGCAACACATCCTACGAAATGCGCTAAAAACAGGCATGCCAAAAATAGTGCAGAATATGCAATATTATAATCAAAGTAGCACTTAAGGTGCCGTTCAAATCAAAATTAAATTGGAGAAAATTCTCCTCATTACCTGCCTATATAAATTGCAATTTATATATCAATTCAAAGGACACAAATTGACTAGACACCCAAAACAGGAGAGCCACAGTAAGTGGTGCTAAACTTAATTACCAAACAAAGGCATCAAAACCCACAGCAAGTGCAGTAAAACAGCTCTTACCAATCACAGGGCGTCCAGGTTCCAACTGCCAAGTTCTAAAATCGACCAAATGGTCACTGCAGGATGAATGAACAAAAAGGATCTCAGTCGAGGACCGGCGCCACCTGGATGGTCAAATCAGAAAGAAGGGAAAAACGCTGTGGTTGCCAAAACTCGGGTCTCCCCAGGCATTGATCGTCTGCAGCGAGATCCCAATCCTTCGTCGCGACCAATCCGTCGGGTGTCCGAGTCGCCGATGAGTCCCTGTTCGGGCACCAATTTGTCGAAGTAAGCCTCAGCAAGTCCTACTAGTGCAAGGGTTTCACCCTTCTCTGCACAAAGTCCTCAGACCATATAGGAAGAAGTTGGCACAGAAACTGAAATAAAAGACAAAGTTTATTAAACCTCATGAAGTGGTACTACAGTTCAAACAGCACCCTTCGCTAATGTTTGAAGTAGCACACTGAACTAAGAGAGCATGGTCCTCTTATACCCTCGCAGGGGCTAAAAGAAGGTGGTACAATTATAGAAGCAAGACTTACATACATATAAGGTCATATGGAAATGCACAGTCGACAGGTAGGAGGGGCTAACATTTTTCAAGGACTAGTTGACACATTACTGTCTGTTACTGATTACTAACAGCTGCAGATCTATTGGGCATGTGTGAAAGTGGGAGATGCTAAATATAACTTGTCACTAGACAGATTTTCAAGAGTAGTTAACAGAAAGGTAGGACAGAGCACATGGCGAGCACATGGCAGAGTAAATGGCTGTCATGAATACAAAATGGGATCCGCGAAATGTTCACAATAGTTGCTAAATACAAGATGTCTTCTGCTAATGCTTAATCTAATTGCTACTGACTTACAACACACCCCCTTTGCTTGTGAACCTGTCTCCAAACTTTTATGTAGGCACCCTGTCTTGTAATTAATTGATTCATATACACAAATTCCAACCTGATTTGGGCTTGAGATGCATTTACTGGAAGATGAAAAAGAGCTCTGAAGACTTTACCAATCATCCAATTCAAGGTAACTGCATCTCTGCCCCTTAAAGCTTCACTACCATAGATGATACTAGGAACTAGCTTAGCGATTGTCACTTGAAGCAAACTGCGATAGCTATGAACATCTAGTGATCTTTGCAGGGTACAAAAGGCAAGTAACAGAGCATTTCCTTTTTGCATTATGTCAGTTTTCTGGGGAGACCCCGTCTGTCAAATATTACTCCTAGATATCTATAGTCTTTTAGTTGTTCAAGTTCATGGCCTTGAAGATACCACTTATGCATATTATGTATGTTTTTACTTATTTCCATAGTCTTCGTTTTCTTCTCATTTATAACCATTCCACTTTGTTCGGCGAATTCTGCTATCCTTGTAGTCCTACTTTGGTGTGGCTTAGAAGTATTATATCGTCTGCATATAACAAATTTGAAATAGAGAGCTCCCCAATCTTGGAGGGTGAGCATTTACCCCATTTATCATAGTGGATAAATCGGATACAAATAGAATAAAAAGAAAGGGTGCGAGCACACAACTCTGAGACTGCGTTCGGTCTTAATTTTTCTTGATAAAAACGAGCCACCCCTGCATACATACATGTTACATATAAGCCAGGCCTTATTGTATGCCAATGTGGGCACACTAATACATATTAGAACATTGGAATGTTGGAAGCTCCATTTGAGACAATGGAGTGCTCTGGGCTTTTACTGGCTAGTAAAACCACAGACCTTCAACATTACAATGTTCTTTGTTCACAGCAACAGCTGTTAACAAAGGCCTCACGGAGCCCGAAGGGGTTTTGTTGTATTCATTAGAACATTCTGCCCTCTAGTGGCAGAACGTTCTAATAGCCCTATAGCCCTTCGTAGCTGAGCTATACCAGCAATGAAAGTCCTGCTCCCATGTTCAAGGCCCTCATCTTTGGCTCAGGCCTTTAGCGGGGGAGGGGGTCTTTAATGGTTGGTATACCCTGCTATGGTGGACTCTAGGACTATATTAGAGTATACCTGTATTAAGCCTGAACCTAGAAATTAAATAAGCTATTAACTTTAAAGCTAACAAATGTGGGCACAATCTCCAAGTTTGTGTTTTAGAAAGTCCATTTTGACAGTGTTCACATGAACCCGACAGAAAATAAATTTCCATCTCTTTGAGGTACATGCAGTGTTTGCAGTTACAAGGTCATTTTGACTTGTACAGAATTAGCTTGGAAGGAAGATTAGTTGTTACATTGCTGCCTTCCATTCACTTATGCAAGAGAGCGTACAGGAGTAGCAGATAATATGCTGAACAGGAGTCCCCATTCCTCTCTCCCTAGAAAAGAATTGGAAGCTAAGGCATAAAGAGAAGCCAGAACAGATATGAGTTAGACAAAAAGACCAGCTCCAGAGGGTGACATGGTAAAATACTGCAATCTGACTTCAGCCCAGCAGCGAAGTAAAATAGGTAGGTAATCTAACATGTCTTGACATCATGTAAACTGGCTTTATAATACAACCAATAAATTATACGCTGAAGATACTTTTGAATATTGAAATTTTAGTAATAATGACTTTGACTCTGATACATATGTTTTATAGATGACTTATGCATAATCAATAACCACTTATTGTGTATTAGTAATTATTATATGTGCATACCATTGTGGGGAACAGGGGTGGGTCTCTCTTTTTTAAATAACCCTTGAGGATGAGAGATACTCTGGAGGGGTGTCTGACTCCTAACACTGTCTGTCTAGGGACTATAACTCATTAAAGAGTGGAGTGAGACATCTATCAGTTCACCTTTTCTCCAGAGAGGGTATGTATGTATATTTCCTATCAAGATGATCTATCCAGGTGTGACCCCAAAAATGGGATGTACATAACAATGGATGCAGAGTAGTGCACTGTTCTGATTCACACATACAATTAACCATAACAATGGTGAAGAATACATTTTTCAAATATCTTAAGATGGCCCCTATCATCATCAGTGTTGCGTTTGAGGCATCCACTGCTTATAATTAAAAGTTGATTGGTGAGATAAGAAAAGGGTCAGTAGGTAGTTTGGCAAATGCTTGTATGAAAATGTCAACAAGTATACAACTACTGAACAACATATTATTGTGTCATGATTTGCATTACAACTGTTTACTGGACGTATATCTGTGATTGTTCTTTAGTCTGCATTCCTCAACTTTTTCATCTTTTGTAGTATTGTGCAGTTCATCTTTCACTTTGTTATTTCCTTTATTTTCTAAAATCCTGAATCAGTGCTACATATTCCTCTAAGCACAAGAATAACACAAGCTTTCTCAAGCATGTTCTGTGGTTTATGTCAGTTTGTTAGGCAAAAAAGGTGGAATATGAGATATTCTGCATAGGCCGAACCCTAGACCCGACAACAAAAAATGTAGTTTGTAATGAAACACTGCATAAGTGACTCCCACACTCACCTGGAGCTGACACCCATGGTGGTCACATTCCTCTTCGAAAACATGTTTTGACGTGGAGAAACCCTAGCTATATTTTAGTCACAAAGGACTAGATAGTGGATTTAACACACTTGATGAACTGAACGGAATCTGCTTTAAAGAAAACGTCACCTGAAATACATCATAGACATCACATAAAGCATATGATAATCAATTCAACATTAATAACCACACCAGTTAAGTAAGAAAATAATGATTTATTTCCCTTAATTAATCTCACTAAAGTCACAAAAATAATTCTCAAAGTCAAATGATACATGTAGATAAACAATAAGGGCTGATTTGAACAGTGGATACATCTAAGTTTAATCAATGCAAAAATACAGATTATCTCAATGGTTGTTACACAAAACGACAGCAATAGAATCTGAGCACGAGAAATTAAATACATTCGATAACGATAAGACAAAAGTATCAATGACTATTCATGAGCATGAGATAATACCTCACTAGCCACTATTTAGCATCAACATGTTGGTCTTCATGTAAATGTTTTAGTAACATAAATTTAGAAAAAACATCTAACAGCAGTAAATAAACATTTGCAGTTGGTACCTGAAAAACAAAAGACAAATTACAATTCACAGTTCATACATTTTCTCAATCTCTATGGTAATCAGCAACAACGTCTAATTCGTCAGGGGAACAGCAACATCAGATACCAACATCAGGACAGGATCAGGCAGCATCAAGAATAAGGATAGGAAAGATGGTTTAGAATTTGGACTATAGGTTACACTAAACCATCTGAGCTTAAGTTCAGTATCGAACAGACATAAACTGATAAAGTATTAGAATGTCAATAGACCATTTGGCAAAACATGAAATGTTAAAGTGACAGATCATAAAAGTAAGTCTATGGAACTCAGGATACAAGTACGGGAATAGAATGACGTTTGAACCCCAACCAATGGTGACCGAACATTAAATTAAACTTGTTGAATGAAAATTATTGGATAGAGTAGGAGTTGAGAAAGTTATGACCAATCAGAAAATTTACAGATATCGGAATTATATAGAATGTTAGTTCTAAGCTCTTCTAGTTGCTGTTATTTCATTGACGAAATCTAAACTAATACAATTGTATCTTGCGCATCCTCTTCTACAGCTTTATCCGTGGATTTATTGTTCGCACCAATGGAATACGACGTCACAGGAAAATTATCACAAAATTATGTTACCAATTCTCGTTGCACCATTTCCTTGAGGGAAAAACACACAAATTAGAAACGTAACTACAGACAAATATACAAATACAATCAATGAAGTCAGTTAGGCTACGAAAATGCAGTCAGGAAACAGAACACACTAAAAACATTTTATACAGATAACATTGCACGGTGACCTTGCATCTGCTTCTAGTTCAGCCCAGCAGAAAACACTAAATACTCATTTAATTCTGACATTTATTTTAGTAAAGAAGAAAAGACAGAATAATTTCATCAAGTTAGCATGGAAAACAAAATATAGGGCTTACATTTGATAGTGGCCATTAAGTTGATCACAATTTTTGTAAACACAATATTATAATCAAATTCATTCACACATTAATTTGTAAGTATAATCATGTAAAGACAAAACATTTTACGTTAAAAATGTAAGCTCTCACACATGTATTAGTTACAACAGTTTACTCCAAAAGGAGCTCAGTTGTCGATTTATCGGTAGCAACCAGCAAATCAAAATGTCAGATTGTTCAGTGACCACGGGGACATAAACTTTTCTTCTATACCTAAACAAAAGAGTGCACTTTTGACATCATTGGACTAACTGTATCCATTCACAATTGACAGAAACATATAATGATGAGGTCAGCAACAAATAAAAGCCCTCGTTACTCAATCTTTTTAAAAATATGGGGGTCATTATGAGTTCAGCTCATTGCTGGCACTTGACCGCTAGTGCAGTGAAGTCCCCACCGGCCCTATTATGATTTACCACTGGGCCGGTGGGCGGAAACAGTCTCTCCGCCTGCTGGCCCAGCAGGAACCAGGGCCTTTACATTGACGCCGGCTCCTAATTGAGCCGGCGACAATGTGGTGGTGTGGCGGGTGCAGCAGCATCCGTTGCGCATTTCAGTGAAATGCATGACGTGGGTGGACATGGGGGCCCCTGCACTGCCCATGCCAAGTACATGGGCAGTGCAGGGGCCCCCAGGGGGGCCCTGAGTCACCCATTCCACCAGCCTTTCCCTGGCAGAGTAAACCACCAGGAAATGGCTGGCAGAAGGGGACTCATAATCCTCAGGGTGGCGCTGCATTGGGATTACAAATACCAAGACCGCCAGGCTGCTGGCTGACGGCAGCCTGGTGTTGTGGTGTTTCAAATATGTCGGCTCCGTGAGTCTGCTGGTTCCAGGACTGCCAGACTCATAATGAGGGCCTGTGTTAGGAGGGCATTTGAATAAAGGTTTTTTCATCCCACAAGATATCATTTTATAATTTAACCACAAAATCCCCATCAGGTGACCAATTACAATACCATCTCTTATCCAAGTTTTAGACCTGTCAACTTTAGGGAAGTCTTCCCCCAAAGTTTTTGTCTTCACCTATCTATTTTTGCAAAATTTGTTTTTGTTGGCCTTCAAAGTCTGTGCACCTTATCACTGTTGATAAGTGCTAAATTGTGTATGCTATCTCTTTTAAACCTGGTAAAATTGGCTTTTGTCTGATTTGTGAATTTAATTTACTTAAAAGTCCCTTGTAGAGTGGTATACCATATACCCTGGCCCTGGAAATAAAGTGCTGCTAGTGGGCATGCAACACTTATTGTGCCACCCACTCAAGTAGCCCCTAAGTTCATTTTTCCCTTTTGTGATGTCTATCTGTCCCATTGGATAGCATGGAGTTGCCTTATTATTACATTTATTAAGTGATAACCTTTAGTTGGCAACAGGTTAGCACTTCATGTCTGGTGTCTGAAAAATTGTAATTAAAAATCCCCTTTAATGGTAAACTCAAATTTTAAGGTTCAAGGTACAATTTTGAAAATGCCACTATTAGAAAGTTGGTGTTTTCCGGCCCTAAACTATTTGGTGCCTGCAGCCTCCTCTGAGGCAAATGACTAGGTGAAGTTGGCAGCTGGGCTTTGGTAATTCCTCCCAAACAGCCACACAATAGAGGGATTATGTGTGCCTAAATGGGCTATCCACTGGCCAGATGGGGGATGGATCTGGGCACAGCCTCATTTGCAACTAAAAAGGCTGTGCTCTGCTTTCACACAAAGGACTTGTCACCACCCTGCATTGTACATGCAGCCAGCCTGGGCCCAGGGCAGGGAAGGTAGGAAACTTCAAACACCACAAAGGGAATTTTCTAGAAAATTCTACTTTAGAGAAGGCATCATGTACAAAAGGGGACCCTCAGACCCTTCTTCAGTTTACTCCTGGACCTGTGAATATCCCAGAAGAAGTACATGCCCTGCTACTCTGCTGCTTTGTGGCTTCCTGCCCTACTAGCTTAGAAGGAAGACCGGCCCTGCAACCTTCATCCCAGGCTGAAGTGACTCCAAGGGTTAGCAAGCAAACCTCTTGTTTTGAGGTAAAGAGACATAACAAGCTTCAGAAGCTTCCTCCAACTGCTCAGCTTACCTACTGCCTGGACCTGCAACTGGAACTGCAGGTCTCGCTAGAGTGAGTTCCTGACCACCAGTTGAGCTCCCCTGAGGTTTTGGGATCTTCGTGAATAAGAACGGGTCTGTCCGTACCAGGTTCTGGTGAGCTCAGCTTTTCATGCCACAATGACCACTAGAATGGGATCTGCACTTAGCACTACAGCTTTGATAACTCGCTGTCACTGCCAACATGATGCCCCAGCATGACTATCTGCGATGTCCCACAGGATCTTTGTGCTACAGCGACTACCATCTGCAACACTCTCCCTTTCCCTCGCACCATTTCCACGCAAACCGAACTCTTTGCACTGGACTTTGAAGGTAACTATTTCAGAAGGGTTATCCAACTCTAATAGTATGTAGTGGCACACGTATAAATCAAAACATGCAATAAGAAAATGCAATGTAAAATATACATCAAATATAATCCAAAGTATAAGTTTGTTCCATAAATCAAAGAATGCTTATTCTATGAAGAGTGATTCCATCTTGAATGTCACAACAGAGTCAATGTTCCAAATGAAGTCACAAGTTGAATCCTCAAAATATAATTCAATATTTCTTCAAACAATGATCACAAATTCGCTTCAATAGTTCCACTGACTCATCAATCCTGTTAGCTTGTCAACACGTGTTTCGTCAGGGGATTACCCCAAGACTTCCTCAGGACATCCTACAAAATATTCCCATAATTAACAAATCAGTATAATATAATCTGAATAAAATTAAACTATTCCTGGTAAGATTAACTTTCTATACCCTATAGTGGAAACCACACTAAAATGAATTATGTGTCCTAAATTGTTGTAAGTGCCTAAATTCTCCCAATTATTCTCATATCTGCCAATAAAATAAAAGTGGTTTATAACATTAGAGTAATAAATAATGTAAATGAGAGTTGTAAATAATTTATAATCCCAAGTGTGTTAATAATTCCCCTACAAACGTGCAACAGACCTTATGTATAATCAAAGTGCTAGCCCAAAACTGGACAATCCTTATATCCCTAATACATAGAAAAACATTGAATCTTACAATTGTTCTGTTCATTTCCCACATTCGATATTCAATGTGCAAATCTATTGACCTAAAAGATATCAAATATAAGGAGAACAAGAATTTATTCGTTCATTGCCTCATGAGTTATATATTTGCAACAGTAATTGACACAATCTGTAGCGCTCACTTGACCTAAATAATAACCAACTCTTCAAACGTATTGTAAACCACAGTTAACCAACGTTATGAAAACAACACAGTTCTATCCTCAAAAGTACACTCTTCATATCTTATAATCATTAAAAGCCCAAAATCCGTTAATTCTCATGAATTGTACCTGTATTCCTTCTTTCCAATCTTGTGTATATATAATAGCGCTATTCGGCGAGTACGCCCGACTCCGGCAAACCCTAAATATTCCTGCTGCGCCATATTTAAAAAGCCACGGACTGTGACACAAACAAAGGACTAACACCATACCCCGGAACTAACAAAATAAACAACGGACCAATGTGCAGAGTTCAGAATCGGAGTCCTCTTCAATTACGAAGAGAAGAGACCGATTCATAAACTCAATACGAGCATTATTAATGTTCCTCATGTTGTTGCTAATGTGATCCTCAACCCAATTTTTTAACCGGCAAGTACGCCTGACCCTTGGCAAGACACAAATGTTCCCGCCGCGCCATATTTAAACGGCTGCAGTTACCGCAACAAAGGCAAAGGACTATTACCAAGCTCCAGAACTAACAAAATAAACAATGGACCAATTCGCAGAGTTCAAAATCGGACTCCTCTTCAAATACGAAGATATACAAGCATTGTTTATATTCCTCATGTTATTATTAGTATGATCTTTGACCCAATCCTAACTTCTAAAATAAAAAAATAAATAAACTAAATAATAAATTATAAAGTAAAATAAACTATTCTTCAATTTATTCAATTTTCCTCTCTCGGTTCAAGAGCAGAAAACTCATCTAATATATTTATATCCAGTAATTGTTTACTTATTTATATTGAGAAACATCAGTGAGACAAAAAGTAACCAAAAGACAATTCTCACATTCTGCAAAATAATATTATAACATTATTTCTAACTTGCCAAAACGTCTCTCTATAAAGATATCCCCTATTAATCCGCAAAAAAATATTCCAACTCATAGTCTGTGTTTAGACCTTGTACCACAGCATCCAACCACATAACCCAAGTGGATTCCCTTCTCCTTAAAGCCAGTTCCCTATTGCCGCCATGTGGATTAGGCTCGCAATAGTCAAAACCAAAGATCTTGAACTCTTTATGACTTCCCTGTGCATCACATGTTTTCATGTGAGAGGCTATGGGATATCGTTCATCTTCCTGCTTAATCGCTCTCCAATGTTCGGATATTCTAACTTTCAATGGGCGAATGGTACTGCCCACATATATTTTTCCACATTTACAAATAAGCATATATATCACGTATTTGGTATTACAATCTACATGTGATTTTATATTGTACTTTCTGCCCGCAGTATCACAAAAATCTTTCTTAGCTTGCCATGCCCACCTGCACATAGCACAGCTACTGCATTTATAAAACCCCAAATTATGTAGACAGAGCCAACTAGATTTCATCGTATCAGATAAGTAACTGGGACTGAGAATATTACTGAGGGTGTTACCCCGTCTGTATGAAACATCTGGTTTATTCCCAGTATATCTCCTTAATATCGGATCATGAGTAAGTATAGTCCAGTGTTTTCTCATAATTTTTAACAGCTTCTGAAAGTTTTCAGTATAATCCAATATAATCCGCACCTTATTATTAGTGTTTCCTTCATTCTTCCTCTCTTTTGTTCCAACAGACAATAAGGTCTGTACACGAGAAATTCTTGAGACTTTGCGTTGGGACTTTTGTATAACTGCCTCCGAGTAGCCTCTAGCACTAAATCTATGTCCCATGTCCTCAATTGTCTTAAAGAAATCACAGTTTTTACTACAATTTCTTCTCACTCTAACCATCTCTCCTAATGGTATAGCCTCTATTTGATGTTTCGGATGCGCACTTGTAGCATGCAATAAAGTATTTCATGAGGTTGGCTTACCGTAAAGTCTACTCTCTATTCTGTTGTTTTCTACAAACAGTTCCACATCTAAAAATTCTATACAAGTTGTGCTAAATTTGTGCGTAAATTTAATATTTACCTCATTGTTGTTAAAATGACTACAGAAATTCTCTAATGTATCAATATCTCCTGTCCATAACATAAAACAATCATTGATATATCTTCCCCAATAGAGAATGTGAGTGTGCCATAATGCTGCCCCCGGACCCCACACCCATTTCTCCTCAAACCACTCCATAAACAAGTTTGCGTATGAGGGGGAAAATCTTGAACCCATAGCGACTCCTTGTTTCTGTTTATACCAATCTCTTTTGAAAAGAAAATTATTATTATTCAAAATCAGATCAATCATACATAATATCATATGGGTGTGTTGCATCAAACTAGCTGATCTTCTGTTAAGAATATATTCAATTGCTTTCATTCCACATTCGTGTTGTATACTAGTGTATAGGGCTACCACATCCAAAGTTACCATAATCATTCCTGGTTCCCACTGAATATCTGAAAATAGACTTAATATATGTTTTGTGTCCCTTATAAATGACGGCAAGTTACATACAAATGGATGCAAAAATACATCCACAAACTCAGACAGTCTTTCAGTGGGACCCCCTATAACCGAAACTATCCGTCTTCCAGGTGGAAACTCGGACTGTTTATGTATTTTAGGTAATGTTTATAAGCAGGGAAATTTAGGACGATATACTTGTAGATACAAATATTCTTCCTCATCTAGTAAATGTTGTTCTCGCCAACATTTCAATAATCCATTTATTTTCCCTGTTACTGCCAGTATCGGATTATATGAAAGTTTCTCATAACACATAATATCACTTAATTGCAAATAGATCTCATTCTCATAATCCACACGGTTCATTACTACTGTATTTCCACCCTTGTCAGCTCTCTTAATAATTAGATCTGTGTCAGATTTCAAGGCTTTCAATGCAACATACTCTTCTTGTTTTAAATTATATTTGCCATATTGTTTTGTCTTCTTTTCCTCTTTATCCAAGTCGGACCATACCAATTTAAAAAATGACTCGATGTTGTAGTCCATTGATGATCTCGGTATCCAAGTTGATGTTCGTTGCAGACCACTTGTGACATGTGCATCTGATAGCACATTCAAATCGTGTAACACTGATGATGTAGTTGCAGGAGATTCTTCAAGTCCGTAATGGTCATGAGTGCCACAGTATCATGAACATCCTGTATAGATAATCCACTATATGTCCTTACGGTTTGTGGGGCAGCCTCCGTGAATACCTTTTGTGTATCAAAATGTCTCTTCAATTTTAACTTCCTGATAAATTTAAATAAATCTTATTTGGATTTACATGTATCGACAGATGACGATGGACAAAAACCTAATCCTTTGTTTAAAAGTTGCAACATTTCAGAAGATAAATCCTTACTGGACAAATTAACCACATTATTCTTACTCTCTGTAAGTATACTTAAGTCTTCTTGTCTCGTGACCTCGTTTTCATGCCTTGGAATGTTTCGCCTCTTTCCTCTTTTCCCTCTTCTGGTCTTCCTCCCCAATTTCTTTTCTGATTCTGTTCCCAATTTCCCTGTTTTATTCTTTTCAATTCTTGTAAAAAAGTCCCTCCTTCTATGTCTGATCTAGTCTGTGATTCCACTCCATCCGTATCACTGATACTAGTTGCTAAGCTACTCATGGATGTCGATGCTGAGTCTAGGGAGTTACTGGACTGAGCTGTAGATACCACATTTCTTATCAAATGGTCATACTTCTGAGAAAAGGTAAATACTCTACCATTTATAATAATCTAACTCATCCCTCCTCAGTTTACTCACTTTTCTGTGTTTGATCTCATCTTGGAATTTAATTATCACCTCATTTAGAATTCCATCATTCTTATCTGTTGCTTCTTTCAAATTTAAATCACTAATCTCCTTTTCTAAAGTATCAATTTCAGATTGTAGTTCGGCAACCTTCCTTTCAGAGTTTTCTATTAGAATATCCATCAGTTTCATTGAATTTGATTTTAATTCATTCTCCCACCTTACCAATAAGTCTACATCTAAATCGTCATACGTAGGGAAAATATGTGATCGCAAACCCCTGGGTATTCTATCCAATTTCCTATATTGTTTAAGTGTAGCTGCATCCCACCATCTAGACATTTCATTTTTCTTTAATTTCCTCTAATCTAATAAATTTGTCTTTAAGACCCTCCTTATTCTTTCGGTTTCCACTATTGGTTGCTTGTCGCACTGTATGTCCGCTATCTAAACTCCTGAATAATTCCTCTGCTAATCTTGTTCTATCTTCCATTGTACACGATATTTCACAATGTGAGTATAGAGCAGCCAAAACCTAATTTAAATCAAGCATACAGAGGGTGGTGGCTAAAAGGAAAAAGAGGCGCTCTTCCTCACAGATCTTACCTGACCAATGTAATGAACGGTGCCTACTAACCGGGGCTTCACCCCCTCTAAGCCCCAAATGATAACTTCCTAAGGGTTATCCAACTCTAATAGTATGTAGTGGCACACGTATAAATCAAAACATGCAATAAGAAAATGCAGTGTAAAATAGACATCAAATATAATCCAAAGTATAAGTTTGTTCCATAAATCAAAGAATGTTTATTCTATGAAGAGTGATTCCATCAAGAATGTTCCAACAGAGTCAATGTTCCAAATGAAGTCACAAGTTGAATCCTCAAAATATAATTCAATATTTCTTCAAACAATGATCACAAATTAATTGGCGATTAATAGGGGATATCTTTATGGAGAGACGTTTTGGCAAGTTAGAAATAATGTTATAATATTATTTTGCAGAATGTCAGAATTGTCTTTTGGTTACTTTTCGTCTCACTGATGTTTTTCAGTATAAATAAGTAAACAATTACTGGATATAAATATATTAGATGAGTTTTCTGCTCTTGATCCGAGAGAGGAAAATTGAATAAATTGAAGAATAGTTTATTTTACTTTATAATTAATTATTATATATTTTTTTCTTCTAAATTTATAGATATAAAAGTAGGGAATAGCGAAACACACAATAGAAGTTAGGATTGGGTCAAAGATCATACTAATAATAACACGAGGAATATAAACAATGCTTGTATCTCTTCGTATTTGAAGAGGAGTCCGATTTTGAACTCTGCGGATTGGTCCATCGTTTATTTTGTTAGTTCTGGAGCTTGGTAATAGTCCTTTGCCTTTGTTACGGTAACCGCAGCCGTTTAAATTTGGCGCAGCGGGAGCATTTGTGTCTTGCCAAGAGTCAGGCGTACTTGCCGGTTAAAAAATTGGGTCGAGGATCACATTAGCAACAACATGAGGAACATAAATAATGCTCGTATTGAGTTTATGAATCTGTCTCTTCTCTTCGTAATTGAAGAGGATTCCGATTCCAAACTCTGCACATTGGTCCGTTATTTCTTTTGTTAGTTCTGGGGTATGGTGTTAGTCCTTTGTTTGTGTCACGGTCCGTGGCCTTTTAAATATGGCGCGGCAGGAATATTTAGGGTTTGTCGGGCGTACTCGCCGAATAGCGCTATCATATATACACGAGATTGGAAAGAAGGAATACAGGTACAAATCATGAGAATTAATGGATTTTGGACTTTTAATGATTATAAGATATGAAGAGTGTACGTTTGAGGAAAGAACTGCGTTGTTTTCATAACGTTGGTTAACTGTGGTTTATAACACGTTTGAAGAGTTGGTTATTATTTAGGTCAGGTGAGCGCTACAGATTGTGTCAATTACTGTTGCAAATATATAACTCATGAGGCAATGAACAAATAAATTCTTGTTCTCCTTATATTTGATATCTTTTAGGTCAATAGATTTGCACATTGAATAACAGATGTGGAAAACAAACAGAACAATTGTAAGATTCGATGTTTTTCTATGTATTAGGGATATAAGGATTGTCCAGTTTTGGGCTAGCACTTTGATTATACATAAGGTCTGTAGCACGTTTGTAGTGGAATTATTAACACACTTGGGATTATAAATTATTTACAACTCTCATTTACATTATTTATTACTCTAATTTTATGAACCACTTTTATTTTATTGGCAGATATGAGACTAATTGGGAGAATTTAGGCACTTATAACAATTTAGGACACATAATTCATTTTAGTATGGTTTCCACTATAGGGTATAGAAAGTTAATCTTACCAGGAATAGTTTAATTTTATTCAGATTATATTATACTGATTTGTTAATTATGGGAATATTTTGTAGGATGTCCTGAGGAAGTCTAGGGGTAATCCCCTGACGAAACACGTGTTGCCAAGCTAACAGGATTGATGAATCAGTGGAACTATTGAAGCGAATTTGTGATAATTGTTTGAAGAAATATTGAATTATATTTTGAGGATTCAACTTGTGACTTCATTTGGAACATTGACTCTGTTGGAACATTCAAGATGGAATCACTCTTCATAGAATAAACATTCTTTGATTTATGGAACAAACTTATACTTTGGATTATATTTGATGTCTATTTTACATTGCATTTTCTTATTGCATGCTTTGATTTATACGTGTGCCACTACATACTATTAGAGTTGGATAACCCTTGGGAAGTTATCATTTGGGGCTTAGAGGGGGTGAAGCCCCGGTTAGTAGGCACCATTCATTAAATTGGTCAGGTAAGATCTGTGAGGAAGAGCGCCTCTTTTTCCTTTTAGCCATCACCCTCTGTATGCTTGATTTAACTATTTCAGAAGGACTAACCTGGCACCTGTGTCCAGCCCAGGCTCTATTGCGGTCTCGCACAAGCAGATAACTGCGAGTGGTGCTTTGTGCTTTTAGGCACTTTACTTGCCTGAAATCTTTAAAATTGAATATCTTCAGTTGTACTGATTGGAATTTGATCTTTTTTGTGTCAAATCATTTATTTAAATGTACTCTATTTTACTAATTTGGTGTGGGATTTTTCCTGTTTAGTGCTTTCACTTTATTGCTGTTTTCGTACTGCAGAAATACTTTAGATATTGCTTCTACATTCAGCCTGACTGCTTATGTGCCAAGCTACCAGAGGGTAATGCACATGAATTTAGTGACTTTTGTCATGAAACCTGAGAGGAATTCAATCAATCAATCAATCGATCAAAAAGATTCTTAAGCGCACTACTCACCCATTAGGATCTAAAGGCCTTAAGGGGGATTGCCGGTTACTGCTGAAAAATCCATGTCTTGAGGCGCTTTCTGAACGTTAGGTGGTTCTGGGTCTTACGTAGGTTGGTAGGGAGGGAGCTCGAGGTCTTGGCGGCGAGGTGGGAGAGGGATCTGCCGCCGGAGGTGGTGTGTTGGATGCGGGGGACTGTAGTGAGGGCTAAGTCAGCGGAGCGGAGCTGTCGAGTTGGTATGTGGAAGTTTACTCGTTCGTTGAGGTAGGCCGGTCCAGTGTCGTGGAGGGCTTTGTGAGCGTGGACGAGGACTTAGAAGATGATCCTTTTGCTGATGGGCAGCCAGTATAGGGATCTGGGGTTTGTGGATATTTGTTTGTGGCGAGGGAGGTTGAGGATGAGACGTGCAGCTGTTTTTTCGATTCGCTGGAGTTTTCTTTGAAGTTTGGCTGTGGTCCCTGCGTAGAGGGCGTTGCCGTAGTCCAGTCTGCTGCTGATGAGGGCATGGGTAACTGTTCTTCTTGTTTCTAAAGGAATCCATGTGAAAGGCTTGCACAGCATGCGAAGGGTGTTGAAGCAGGAGGAAGATATGGTGTTGATTTGCTGGGCATTGGAGAGAGATGAGTCTAGAACGATGCCATAGTTGCGTGCGTGGGTGGTGGGCGTTGGGGGTGGTCCAAGGGTGGTGGGCCACCAGGAGTCGTCCCATGCTGTCTTGTTGGGGCCAAAGATCATGATTTCTGTTTTTTTTTTTTAGTTAAGTTTGAGGTGGCTTGCTGTCATCCATTTGGCAATGTCAAGGAGTCCGGCATGCAGGTTTATCTTGGCAGTGGCTGGGTTCCTGGTGAGGGAGATGATGAGCTGGGTGTCGTCTGCGTAAGAGATGATGGTGATTCCGTGGGGGCAGAGGATGTTGGTGAGCAGGGTCATGTAGATGTTGAAAAGGGTGGGGCTGAGGGAGGATCCTTGGGGCACCCCGCAGATGATCTTGGTGGCTGGAGACCGGAAGGGGGGGAGGCAAATTCTTTCGGCGAGGAAGGAGGTGAGCCAGTCCAGGGCCTTGTGTCAAATTCCGGCGTCAAAAAGGCGGGCGCGGAGAGTCTGGTGGCATACGGTGTTGAAGTCTGCGGAGAGGTCTAGGAGGATGAGGGTGACGGTCTCGCCCTTGTCCACTCTGGTTCTGATGTCTGTGCAGGCGATGAGGGCGGTCTCAGTGCTGTGGTTCTTGCAGAATCCAGACTGGGAGGTGTTGAGTATGTTGTTTTCTTCTAAGAAGTGAGATAGTTGGGCGTTGACTATCTTATCAACGACCTTCGCAGGAAAGGGGAGAAGAGAGATGGGACGGCAGTTCATGAGGTCTTTCGGGTCTGCTTTGGGTTTTTTGAGGAGCGCGTTGACTTCAGCGTGCTACCAAACATCTGGGAAGGTTGCGGTGTCGAAGGAGCTGTTGATGACGGCGCAGAGCTGGGGAGCGATGATTTGGCCGGCCTTGTTGAAAATGAATTGAAGCTGTTGGTTGCATATTGGTCGCCCCGCCTCAACCAATAACCCAATTTCTCAAACTAAATATTATACCTACATAAAACCAAAAACGCTCAAGGTAAGCCTGCCTGCAACAAGTTCGTTTTCAGGTGATGTGTTGCATTGATGAAGAAGCATGCTACCTAGAATGGAGGGGGGCTGTTTTTATAAACAATCCAGATGATAAGGTCATGTGAAGGAAGTCTTTCCTCTGCATCCCAACCAAGCTTGAGATTCCGTAGGCGATACAGCATTATTTTGATATTACCTTGCTTTAGGAGGGACATGCAGTGCTAGTTTGTAAACAGCTCTGATTCTACTTTGTACAATAGTCATTTGTGGCATCCATTTTCCGTTTTCCTCTTTATGGTTACCACTTCTTCATCCGTCTCAAGAACATGCATCTACAGTTTCTGCACAAATGTAAGTACGGAAATCGCTTACATTTTTGATTTGAACAATTGTTCTAAACTTGTTTGTGCACATTGAAAGCTGACGTATCTGTTTTTTTAATGATAAAATATTGGTTTCCTTTTCTAACACAGGCTCACAGTATTTGTGATGTTTAAATAGGTTACATTTTTCTTTAGCTGTAAGTTGAGAAATGTATTTTGAAAATGTAGGTGTGAAATTTGCACTCTATTCAGGTGCACCAAACCTACATAGAAGTACATGTAACAGATGTCCTGAGGCTAAACATAAGAGAATAATTGGGAGGATCACTGCAAAAAGATGGATTTCCTACATGTTTATGTTTGCTGTTTGGACCACTGATTCATTTTTCCACTCTATAGCATTTGTAAATCTTGTAGTATACTTTGTAAATGAATCAGTGCCTTGCAAGTTCACCCTCTTTTTTTGTTGAGGTTTGGAAAGAGAGAGCTGCAGTTTTACATGCCACTCCTCTTTGAAGTTGATGCAAGCATGCTGTTTCCCTCTACCAATGTCTCAGATTCTGTTCATCTACCCTACATGGCACTGTTCACTGGGAACTGAGGGGCATATTTATGCTCCATTTGCGTCATTTTTTTTAATGCAAATTCAGCGCAAAACTAACTCCATATCTATATTTTGACATTAGACACGTCTAACATCAACATTTTGGAGTTTGCACCATTTTTTAGATGCGTGTACCTACCTTGCATCAATGAGATGCATGGTAGGCATTCCCATCTAAAAAATAGTGCTAACCCCATAGTCCCATATTTATTCCCCTGTGCTAAAATGACACACAGGCACGAGGAGGGGCTAAATATTGGTGCAAAGCTTGCTTCACACCATTATTTAATGCCTGGGTTAGAACAGGTGTTAGGGGACCTGTTGACCCATTTCCATGATAAAACGCCATGGAATGGGTCCACAGGTGCCCTCCTCAGGCCCCAGGAACACCCCCACCCACACCAGTGAGTCACCGGAGGATGGGGGACCCCATTCCAAGTAAGTAGGGTAAGTATAGGTAAGATGGTCTTTTTCAAATTAAAGTGCTATCAGGGGCCCAACTTGGGGCCCCCTGACTGGCACAGGGTGCAATGGCCATGCCCAGGGGACAATGGTCCCCTGTGCTGGCCATTGCAGTGGCATTTTATTTTGCCTCTACCCAGCCTAACATCAGTTTTTAGTGCAAAACCCCCTTCTCCCATACCACCACCCCCACCCAGCTAACGTCATTTTTTTTTTTTACGCTAGCCCACCCTTTGCACTGGCTTGCACCATTCCATAAATATGGCACCCGGCTGGCGCTCAGGAATGGTGCAAGCCAGTGCTAAACTTTTTGATGCAACACTGCGTTAGTGCAGTTTTGCATCAAAAAGTATAAATATGCCCCTAAGTGCAATGATAAGAGGAAATAGGTAAATGGATGTAAATCACGGTGATGCTAGTTGAGTGGTGCTGCTATGAAAATGGATACACCCGTCTCTGTGTTGTTGAAATAAATCACATTCCCATATTATTAATATTAGGATCGCTGTTCTATAATCTAAGGGTATGTATCAGCGATCGTTTTGGTTTCTTATCAAAGTTTGAACTGGGACTTGCCTAACATTAAATAATAAAGCTAGAATGGCATGATTGTAGCTGAGCCTGAACTCTATGAGAGAAAAATACTTGTTGCCCAATCCTCCCTTAATTTACACACTATGGCCCTCATTACAATCCTGACGGTCGGTGTTAAAGCAGCGGTAATACCGCCAACAGTCCGGCAGTAAAAAAAATGGAATCACGACCATGGTGGAAACCGCTAACATAGACAGCCACTTTAACACTCTGACTGCCACGGGGGTAGAAACAAACACCGTGGCGGTAACCGACAATAGACAGGCGGAGGACAAAGCACCGCTCACCGTATAACAACAGGCCTATCCGCCACCTTTTGCATGGCGGAACCAACGCTATCAAAAGCACGGCGGAAACAGTACACAGAAGGCAAACCACTCACCTCTCGACACCCAACGAGGAACCAGGACGCCATGGAGCCCGAGTTACACGTACTGCCCATGCTGGTCTTCCTCCTGCAGTATCAGGAGCAGGACAGATGCCGTCGACGACTACGGTTAGTACTGCACCTACAACACAGGGGAGGGGGAGGGAAAAAAGAGAGTGACACACACACGCAACGCGCAATACCCCTACCCCCTCCCTCACCCACAACACCATACACACAAATACATGCAGCAGCATCACATATACACCCCTCCCACCCCCTCGAAGAACGCAAGGACAAAATTAAATGATTGTAACAATTGTAATCATGAACAATCAGATAGTGAAAGTTCAAAAATCAGTATATACAAATATGCACACCAACTACACAAGTCCGGATAGTGTACCAATCATTGTCTGTGGACCAGTGGTACCAAAATGCATGGGCGAAGCCCACACAAGATACCTGACTCGAAACGAAGAGAACACTGCAGGGGCATCAGATCGAAATTAAACAGGCACCTCAGGAGGAAGGGAAGGGGGGGCACCTCAGCTGGATGAACGCACGACACCACCGCTGCACGAGGGGGCTCCATGGCCATTGCAGTATCCTGGGGAGGGCAAAGCCACAGTCTCTCAAGTCTTTCCAGTGGGTGGTTTGCTCACTGCTGTATCCTGGGGAGTGCAAAGCCACAGTCTCTCAAGTCTTTCCAGTGGGTGGTTTGCCCACTGCTGTATCCTGGGGAGTGTAAAGCCACAGTCTCTCAAGTGGATAACAGTCTCCCCTGGTCCTGGAGGGGGCATTGTGCCCAGAGTGCTTCTTCCTGCCAAGGACTGAGGTAGTGGATGCCTTTCTCCACTGGTTCTGGAGGGGACATTGTGCCCAGAGTGCTTCATCCTGCCAAGGACTGAGGTAGTGGATGCCTTGCTCCACTGGTTCTGGAGGGGGCATGGTGCCCAGCGTGCTCCACATGCAGTGTGGCCGGTCCCATTCCCTCACCTGGGTGTGTGTGCCATGAGATTGCCTAGGAACAGGTAGCATGATACGCCATGGAGACATACCCCACCCTGCTGTGGCTTCGCCTTCCACCTGCAGGTGCAAACAGTGGTGAGAGGCATGCCTCATGGAAGCTGGCCAGGGTCCAGGAAGTCTCCTCCAGCCTCGGACAGCTGACCACTGGGGATGATAGCCATGTCAGCGGTAGTGCGACTGTCCGAGCATGTCGTGGGGCTGGTGGCAGTGCTTGCAGCAGTGTCTGTGGCAGTGGTGCTGGTGGTGGTGCATCTGTCAGCATCTATTGAGGGACACAGCAGGACGTCGCCTGCAGCCTCAGACGGCTGCCCACTGGACAAGGTGCTGGGGACTGTTGCTGAGGTTGTAGACGTGCAGGTGGTGGTGCAGGTGGCGGTGCAGGTGGCAGTGCTGGTGGCGGTGCACGTGGCGGTGCTGGTGGCGGGGTAGGCTGCGGTGTTCGCCGCCGTACAGGTTGGTGTAGTCGTTGACAGAAGGGGTGACACTAGTCCCTCAGTCGGTGGCACCGTGCCCTGTCCTGACCTGCTCTTCTGCTTTTGTCCCTTCACCACCTTTGATGGTGCCGCAGGTGTCTTGCCACTGTCCCCTTTTGTTTTGGTGGAGCCCTTGGTGGCTGGTAGGTGCGGCTTCTCCCTCCGGGATGTGGGCTTCTCCTTGGCAGGTGGCGGAATGTCCTTGGCCTCGCAAGGTGGCACACTGGCAGCCCTGATGGGTGGCGCACTTGATGACCCCGCAGTTGCTGGCACCACTGTGCCGTAGCATTTGGTGTCTAAGGTGCTGGGCTGGGACTTGGAAAGCCTGGCCCTAGGGGAAGGATGGGGGGGAGGTGAAGGGAAGAGGTCAAAGTTTGCCAGGAAAAGGTTTTTAGACACACTGGGACGGGAAGATGGAGGGGGTTTGGGAGTGGAGGAAGAGGTAGTGGTTGTAGGAGGTGTACGTTTGCTGAATTTAGATGAAGGTGCATGGGCCGGAGGCTTTTGTGAGGTGGATGGCTGTTGGGTGGGTGTGTGCTTGCGTTTGAGTATTTTGGGAGGAGGGCTCACAGACACACTGGGAGAGGACACTGGGGATGAGTACATGGTAGTGGGGTTGGTGATTGCACGTGAGTGGTGTGCAGTGATGGGCGTGCTGGAGGTAGTGGCTGAGGATGTAGTGCATGCAGGTGTGAGTGGAGACGAGACAGGGAGGGAGGAGGAGGACGTGGAGGAGGGGGACACAGTGGAGGCGGTGGATGTTGCTGTGTCTGCATGGGTATGGTGCTTGTGTGAGTGCTTGTGGGATGTGTGGTGCTTATGTTTGCCATGTCCACTCTTGTGTTTTGATGAGTATGCATGCTGGTCTGATGGTGTGCTTGGGATAGGCTGAGGTACAGGGGATTGGGTCTGGGTGGAGGAAGCTGGAGGGGGAGGCTGGACACAGGGACAATGGCTGCCATCAGTGCTGAGGCAAGAGCCTGAAATGCTCTCTGTGGGGCCTCCTGCCCAGAATGAATGCCCTCCAGGTATGCATTTGTTTGTTGCAAATGCCTCTCAACACCCTGGATGGCATTCCAAATGGTAGATTGCCCAACAGTGAAGGTTCTCAGGAGGTCAATAGCCTCCTCACTGAGGGCAGCAGGGCTGACTGGGGCAAGGCCTGGGGTGTCTGGCGCGAAGGAGATGCCCACCCTCCTGGGTGAGCGGGCAAGGGACACATGCTGAGGGGCTGCTGGGACGGCGGTGCTGGTAGGGGGGGTGGCGGCTGTACCTGTTGATGCGGTGGGCACTGAGCTGCCTCCATCGCAAGGGAGCTCCCATCAGAGGAGGAGAAGCTGTCGCTGGTTTATGCTCCTGTCCCCGTCGTGGAGCACCCCTCGCCCTCCGTCCCACTGGTGGCTTCAAACTCCGGTGCTTCACCCTCCAGGGCCAAGTGGGTTGTAGCTCCCTCTTGCTCCGGTGCTACTGCTCCTCTGCCAGATGATGCTATTGCACGCGAGAACAGGTAGACAAAACAAAAAGGGGGGGAAAGACAGAAGAAACACATGTTCAGTGCATGCAACTTCACTACCATTGGCGGACAATAGGAAATAATAATCTAAACAAAACAAGACCAAAACGACAAAAATCCGACATACACAAGTCAAGTTATGAATTTTTAAAGATTAAACTCAAAAATAGCGCTTAGAAACAAAAATGCTTTGATGAGATGTTAACACGGCGTCGTGACGGAGTCGTTCCCAACAAGCCGACACCAGCGGCGCCGGACACAGAGTTGTGTAGACCCCCAAGTACAGTACCTTTGGTGGAGAGTGAAAACAAGCTGATGCGCAAAGTCGGGGATCGCGGCGTCTGTGCGAAACATTGAATCTGTGCACTTCGAGCGGCTTCGGTCACGACGTGGTGCGGCGACTTCCACGGAGTCGCGGACTTCAGCGGGGCTGCAGTGGCGTTGGGACTGCGAAGAGAGTTGTGTTCCAGCGAAGGTCACGGCGTCAGGTGCAGGCGGCGTTACCGGATTCAGCAGCGGCATCGGTCTGGAGTCATCCGAAGTCAATTTTCTTGGATTTCCACCAGCTTTTCTTTCATCGGCCCAGGGACTGGATCGGGCACCACTTGTCAGAGCAGGAGTCTCTCCAGAGACTCCAGGTGCTGGCAGAGGGAAGTCTTTGCTGTCCCTGAGACTTCAAACAACAGGAGGCAAGTTCTAAATTAAGCCCTTGGAGATTTCTTCACAAGATGGAAGGCACACAAAGTCCAGTCTTTTCCCTCTTACTCTGGCAGAAGCAGCACTGCAGGAAAGCTCCACAAAGCACAGTCACAGGCAGGGCAGCACTTCTTCCTCAGCTATCAGCTCTTCTCCAGGCAGAGGTTCCTCTTGGTTCCAGAAGTGTTTCTAAAGTCTGTAGATTTGGGTGCCCTTCTTATACCCATTTTAGTCTTTGAAGTCACCTTTCTTCAAAGGGGACTCACACCTACTTGTGAAATCCTGCCTTGCCCAGGCAAGGCCTCAGACACACACCAGGGGGTTGGAGTCTGCATTGTCAGTGGCAGGCACAGTCCTTTCAGATGAGAGTGACCACTCCACCCCTCCCTCCTAGCAGAGATGGCTAATCAGGAAATGCAGGTTACACCCCAGCTCCCTTTGTGTCACTGTCTAGTGTGAGGTGAAAAACAACCCAACTGTCAAACTGACCCAGACAGGGAATCAACAAACAAGGCAGAGTCACAGAATGGTTTAAGCAAGAAAATGCTCACTTTCTAAAAGTGGCATTTTCAAACGCACAATTTCAAAATCAACTTTACTAAAAGATGTATTTTTAAATTGTGAGTTCAGGGACCCCAAACTCCACATGTCCGTCTACTCTCTAGGGGAATCTACACTTTAATCACATTTAAAGGTAGCCCCCATAATATCCTATGAGAGAGACAGGCCTTGCAACAGTGAAAAATTAAGTTGGCAGTATTTCACTGTCAGGACATACAGTATAAACCATATTACTATGGCGGTCATTCCAACCCTGGCGGTCGGTGTTAAAGCGGCGGCAAAACCGCCAACAGGCTGGCGGTAAAAAAAATGGAATTCCGACCGAGGCGGTAACCACCAACAGAGACCGCCACTTTAACACACTGACCGCCACGGCGGTACAAACAAACAGCGCGGCGGTCACCGCCAACAGACAGGCGGGAGTCAATGTACTGCTCACAGTATCACAACCTACCAATCCGCCACCTTTTCCGGGGCGGTAGCCCCGCCGATAAAAACACGGCGGAAACAGCCATTTCGAAGGGAAAACGCTCACCTCCATACACCCCACGAGGAATCAGGACAGCATGGAACCCGAACTCCACATACTCCCAGTGATAGTCTTCCTGCTCCTCTACCAGGAGCACGAACACCGGCGCAGAAGACAACTGTGAGTACTGCAGCTACGACACAGGGGAGGGGGGAGGCAAAAAATTATGGGGACACACATACGCGACACACCCACCCCCACCCTCACCCACTACAACACACACATCAATGCATAGCAATACATCACAGTTACACCCCCCAAACCCCCCGGAAGAATGCAAAGACAAAAGGAAATGATTTTAAACATTGAAATATATTGCAATACTGCCCAAAAATATATATACACATCAAAAACTCTTATATACAGAAATGTACAAGTCCGAGCATTGTAGCAGGCATTGTCCGTGGACCACTGGGCCCAAATCACATGGGCAAAGCCCACACAGGATACCTGATTCTAGCGGAGAGAACACTGCAGGGGCATCAGATAGCAAAACTACAGGCACCTCAGGAGGAAGGGAAGGGGGGGCACTTCAGCCAGATGAGTGCACGACGCCAGATCCACGAGGGGCCTCCATGCCCACTGTTCAATCCTGGGGAGTGCAAAGCCACAGTCTCACAAGTCCAGACAGTGGGTGGGCTGCCCACTGTTCAATCCTGGGGAGTGCAAAGCCACAGTCTCACAAGTCTATACAGTGGGTGGGCTGCCCACTGCTCAATCCTGGGGAGTGCAAAGCCACAGTCTCACAAGTGGATAACAGTCTCCACTGGTTCTGGAGGGGGCCTGGTGCCCAGAGTGCCTCTACCTGTGCAGGACAGAGGTAGTGGATGCATGTCCCCACTGGTTCTGGAGGGGGCCTGGTGCCCAGAGTGCCTCGTGCAGCCCTGCCCGACACAGATGTGGACCAGCCCCTGCCGCTCATGGGCCAGCGGTGCCTGCGATGGAGTGGCCAGTTCAGCTGTGCTTGAGACGGCGGTGCCCAGTTCAGCAGTGCTTGAGATGAAGGGCCCAGTTCAGCGGTGCTTGAGACGGCGGTGCCCAGTTCAGCGGTGCTTGAGATGAAGGGCCCAATGCAGCGGTGCTTGAGACGGCGGTGCCCAGTTCAGAGGTGCTTGAGATGAAGGGCCCAGTGCAGAGGTGCTTGAGACGGCGGTGCCCAGTTCAGCGGTGCTTGAGATGAATGGCCCAGTGCAGCGGTGCTTGAGACGGCGGTGCCCAGTTCATCGGTCCCGGCAATGGCGGGATGCTCATTTGCCACCTGTCCTGTGTCCTGGCAGGGCCCTCCTGCCCATCTGTCCTGTGGCTGGCGGGGCCCTCCTGGGCAGCTGTGCCGGGGCTGTTGGTGGCCTCCTGTCCACCTGGGATGGGGCTGGCGGGGCCCTCCTGGCCAGATGGGCTGATGGCGGTGTTGTCGGGCGTGCTGCCCTTCCCAGCCTTCCCTGATCACCTGTGGCCCTTCCCCACCTTGGGCGGTGTGCCAGCTGTCTCCATACTCCCTGCCGGAGCCCTGGTAGGGCTTTAGTCCCTGGTGATTTCACCCTCTCCCGCCGGCCACTGCCTATCTTGGGATGTTTCTCCGGGGGTGGGCTGCCTGTGCCTTGGCTTCACACCAAACTGGCTGCCCTGGTGGGTGGGGTACTCCACTGTCCATGGCAGACTGTGATGACAGGGGCCAATTTTGTCGTGGCTGAGGTGCTGACTGTAGTCCTATGACATGGACGGGGTGGGGGAGTTGGTGGAAAGAGGTTGAGTTTTGACAGGAAAAACTTTTTGGGAGCAATGGGACGGGTAGGTGTAGTGGGTATGGGAGTGGAGGAAGAGGTTGTGGTTGTAGGAGTTGTAAGTCTGGTGGCTTTGGGTGCAGGTGCTTGGGCTGGAGGCTGTCGTGAGGTGGATGGCTGTTGGGTGGGTGGCTGCCTGCGTTTGTGTATCTTGGAAGGGGGGGGCACAGACACACTGGGAGAGGACACAGGGGACGTGTAAATGGCAGTGGGGGTGGTGACTGCACGTGTGCGGGGTGTTCTGGTGTATGTGCTGCTGAGGGACGTAGTGGCTGAAGATGTTGTGCATGCAGGTGTGAACGGATAAGGTGACAGGGAGGGAGGAGGGTGACGTGGAGGAGGGGGACACAGTGGAGGCAGTGGGTGTTGGTATGTCTGTATGTGGATGTTGCTTGTGTGACTGCCTGTGGGATGTGTGGTGCTTATGTCTGGCTGAGCTTCCCTTGGGTGTTGAGGTGTGTGCAGGCTGGTCTGGGATAGGCAGAGGTACAGGTGATAGGGTATGGGTGGAGGAAGTTGGAGGGGGGAGGCTAGAGACAGGGACAATGGCTGCCATCAGTGCCGAGGCCAGAGTCTGGAACGATCACTGAAGGGCCGCCTGACCAGAATGAATGCCCTCCAGGTATGCATTACTCTGGTGCACCTCCCTTTCTACACCCTGGATGGCATTCAAAATGGTAGACTGCCCAACAGTGAGCGTCTTCAGGAGGTCAATGACCTCCTCACTGAGGGCAGCAGGGGTGACTGGGGCAGGGCCTGAGGTGCCTGGGGCGAAGGAGATGCCCACCTTCCTGGGTGAGCGGGCACGGGCCAAACGCTGATGGGCTGTTGGGAGGGCGGTGCTGGTGCGGTGGGTGGCGGCTTTACCTGTTGTTGCGGGGGGCACAGATGTTGCCGCCACCACAAGGGAGCTCCCTTCAGAGGACGAGTCGGTGTCACTGATGTCTGCCGAGTCCCCGCTGTGGAGCTCCCCTCGCCCTCCATCCCACTGGTGAATTCGGAGTCCATTGTGTGGCCCTCCATGGCCATGTGGGATGCAGCTCCCTCGTGCTCTGATGCCACTTCTCCTCCGCCTGATGATGCTAATGCACACATGAACAGGAAGACCACAAAAAAGGGGGTGGGAAACAGAATATAGACATGTTGAGTGCATGCATTGGCGACACCGTTGGCGGACAGGACGGACACAGAAGCCCCCTGCACTACGCCGCGCACTTGGGGTCGACTACTCAATCCCTGGGACATGGCCTACAAGCCTATGGACGACATCTGCACACATAGATGACACAGGGCCATGAATAGCTGTAGTTGGCACCCTACAGAGGTGGGGGGCGGGGGCACAGGGCCATGCCTTACGGAGGGGCCTAGCCTACAGAAATCGCCCTGGCCTAGGGATACCCACAGCCCTCCTCCCCCACCCAGACACCTCCACTGCGCGCAAAGTCAGCAGAATGAGAGTGTACTCACCCCCTTGTGTCTGCTGTGATGCCCTCACGCGCCCATCCAAATCGGGGTAGGCCACCGCCAGGATCCGGGACATCAGGGGGGTCAAAGTCCGACTGGCACCCCTCCCACGTTGGGAGGCCATCCCCAGCTGAGCCTCCGCCGTCTTCCTGCTCCAGCGGCAGATGTCCTCCCATCTCTTCCGGCAGTGGGTGCCCCGTCTGTGGTGGACCCCCAGGGTCCGCACGTCCTTGGCGATGGCACACCAAATATCGATCTTCTGGTGGGCGCTGACCTATATGAAATGTACAGGGGGAGAAGAATAGTCATTACCTTCTGCACCCTCAATGTTAGTGGCCCCCCATGCCTTCCCTTGCCATGTGGCACATGCTCTCACCGTCGTTTGATGCATGCCTCAATCGCTCCCCTCCCCCCCATCTTTCATCCACCCCACTCAACACAGGCATAGCCCATACAGCATGCTCCCAGTGTATTTACCTGTTTGTCTGGAGGACCAGAGAGTAGCGCGTACTGGGGCAGGACCCCATCCACAAGTTTATCCAACTCCTCCGCAGTGAAGGCAGGGGCCATTTCCCCAGTCGCATGAGCCATTGTCTCTTCCAGACCGAGGTCACAGCAGCACTTGCAGTGTAGGTCCTCTCCTGTTGAAGATCAGGTATCGAGTGATTAAGCAGATAGAAAATGGCGGTCACGTCCGCGGCGGTGCGTACCGCGACCGCCGGCGCACATCGTCATTGGCTCCTGAGACCCATAGTGTTCAATGTTAACCAATGCTGCATTGCGCCGCGATCTTCAACCGCCTACCGCCACGGTGTACAACACCAGCGCAGTTACCTCAAATCCCATTATCGCACTTTACAGGTCAGGCAGCCGCCATTTCATGGGCCCACATGGCTTACTTTTTACTGCGTCACACATACCTAGGCCTTGCATCAACACTCATACAAGCCATTCTATGGATTAAGAATCATGTTCTGTGCAAGCTGTGGTTACATACCTGTGGGTTGATTGACTCTGTGCTCGCTGTTGTCCTTCATAGGCACCCTCCGCTGGGACATGGGTGGAGATGGAGGCATCCTCCGGTGTACAGACCGCTGGTGGACCTGTCGACAATGGAGGAGAGACATGTCATACTGACATACAGGCTTGAGCGACCTCTGACCCTGGTTCTCAGGCAGGTCGCTCCCCTCACCGCCACGCAGCCTCCAGTGTGACCGCTCTCGCTCCTGTGCCCTGTGCTCCTGTGCCCTGACTGCCTTTTCCCGCCTCCAGTGACCTAGCGCCAGCGTCCTCTTCGTTTTGTGCCCGAGTGCCTGTGTCCGCTCTTTCTTCTGTACCCCGAGTGCCTGTGCCCCTGGTATTGTTCCACTGTACATTTTACCTTTTTGCCCTTACTGTGTTCTTTTTTCTTCCAGCCTCGCCGCGTCACCCCATCGCCGCCTGTTTTTTTCCCGCCGCTACACTCCGGTAGCTCCGCCCCCTTGCTCCCCATTGGCCGTCCCGCTCCCACCTCCCAGCTGCTCCTCCCTCCCTCTTCCCCTCATATGGAGGCCACGCAGCGATAGAGAGAGCGACCTCTGACCCTGGTTCTCAGGCAGGTTGCTCCCCTCACCGCCACACAGCCTCCAGTGTGACCGCTCTCGCGCCCTGTGCTCCTGTGCCCTGACTGCCTTTTCCCGCCTCCAGTGACCTAGCGCCAGCGTCCTCTTCGTTTTGTGCCCGAGTGCCTGTGTCCGCTCTTTCTTCTGTACCCCGAGTGCCTGTGCCCCTGGTATTGTTCCACTGTACATTTTACCTTTTTGCCCTTACTGTGTTCTTTTTTCTTCCAGCCTCGCCGCGTCCCCCCATCGGCGCCCGTTTTTTTCCCACCGCTACACTCCGGTAGCTCCGCCCCCTTGCTCCCCATTGGCCGCCCCGCTCCCACCTCCCAGCTGCTCCTCCCTCCCTCTTCCCCTCATATAGAGGCCGCGCAGCGGGCGCGCCGCTGGCGCGCCGAAGGCACACCAAAGGCAAGCCCGTCTGCGCCCGTCCGCGCCTGGACCGCGCCCAGCGCCAGACCCTCTGGCCCCCGCCGCTGCGAGCCTACCCGCCAGACCTACGAAGCCACCACCCTCATCGCACTCAACACCGGCCGGATCCCCGGGTGCTGCTGAGCCGCCCCAACACGCATCCACGGACCCTTCACCTGCCAATCCTGCAAGTTCTCCTGCATCCAAACCCGCAACGCACCCGCCAAACCAAGCACCAGCAGCAACCATCTGAAGTGCATCCTGCTCAACACCCGCTCCGTCCACAGACACGCCGTGGAACTCTGGAACCTGCTCGACACCACATCTCCAGATGTCGCCTTCCTCACAGAAACCTGGATGAACGCCTCCTCAGCGCCCGACATCGCCATCGCCATCCCGGACGGATACAAGATCACCCGGAGGGACCGCGTCAACCAAACAGGAGGAGGCATCGCCATCGTCCACAAGAACACCATTCGCATCACGACCAACTCCGGCGACACCCTCACACCCGCCAAACACCTTCACTTCCAGATACACACCGACCCCAAGACCACACTCAGAGGCACCCTCATCTACAGACCCCCAGGACCCCGCACACAATTCAGCGAAGACCTCGCAGACTTCATCAGCCCACACGCCCTCCTCTCCGCTGACTACATCCTCCTAGGGGACCTCAACTTCCACCTGGAGAACAACAACGACAACAACACCACCACCCTGCTGGACAACCTCGCCAACCTCGGACTCAAGCAACTGGTGAACACCCCCACCCACTACGCCGGACACACGCTGGACCCAGTCTTCACCTCCAGCAAGTACATCTCCTTCAGCCACTCCACCGGACTCCACTGGACAGACCACAGCTGTGTCCACTTCAGCTTCAGAAGAACCACGACTCACCACCACCCACAACAGGCCCCCTGCAGGAACTGGAACAAGATCACCACCAACCAGCTCTCCACATCACTGAGCCTGAACCCCCCCGGCTCAACGGACCCCAACTAAGCAGCCAACAACCTCACACAGTGGATCACCAACTGCGCCGACCACCTCGCACCGCTGAAAAGCCATCCCACCAGACCCAAACACAAGAAAGCCCCCTGGTTCAACAGCGACCTCAAGAACTCCAAGAAGAACTGCCGCACCCTCGAGAAAACCTGGCGAAAAAACCCAACTACAGACAACATGACCGCCCTCAAGCACGCCTCCCGCAAACACCACCAGCTGATCCGCACCACCAAGAAGACAGCATTCAAAGAACGACTAGACAACAACGCACACAACAGCAAGGAACTCTTCAACATCGTCAAAGAGCTCTCCAACCCCAGCGCCGGAAACAACGACATCACGCCCTCACAAGACCTCTGCGACTCACTCGCCTCGTTCTTTCACCGCAAGATAGCCGACATACACAACAGCTTCGGCGCACAGACCACGCACCCAACCACCAAACCAACGCCCCCCAACACCACCCTCCGCACCTGGACCCCGGTCAGCACCGAAGACACTATCCACACGATGAACACCATCCATTCCGGATCTCCGACCGACCCATGCCCCCACCACGCCTTCAACAAGGCCGAGTGCATCATCGCACCCCATCTCCGGGACATCATTAACTGCTCCTTCAACACCGCCACCTTCCCGGAGAGCTGGAAGCATGCCGAACTCAGCGCCCTCCTGAAGAAACCCGCAGCCGACCCCACCGACCTCAAGAACTACCGCCCCATCTCGCTCCTCCCGTTCCCTGCCAAAGTCATCGAGAAGACCGTCAACAGACAGCTAGCCGCCTTCCTCGAGACTAACGGATCCCTCGACCACTCGCAGTCCGGCTTCCATGCCAACCACAGCACCGAGACCGCCCTCATCGCAGCCACTGACGACATCCGAGCCCTGCTCGACAACGGGGAAACAGCGGCACTCATCCTCCTGGACCTCTCCGCAGCGTTTGACACTGTCTGCCACCACACCCTAGTGCAACGCCTCAGCAACATCAGAATCCAAGAGAAGGCACTAGAGTGGATCATCTCGTTCCTCACCGGAAGAACCCAGAGAGTCCGCCTCCCCCCGTTCAGTTCCGAGGCCACCAAAGTCATCTGCGGCGTACCGCAAGGATCGTCACTCAGCCCCACCCTATTCAACGTCTACATGAGCCCCCTCGCAGCCATCACATGCCAACACAACCTCAACATCATCTCCTACGCCGACGACACCCAGCTGATCCTCTCCCTCACCAACGACCCAGCCACCGCCAGAACCAATCTGCACGAAGGGATGAAAGACTTAGCCGAGTGGATGATGAATAGCCGCCTGAAGCTGAACGCAGACAAGACGGAAGTCCTCATCCTGGGATCATCACCCTCTGCCTGGGACGACTCCTGGTGGCCCCCTGCACTGGGCAGCGCACCCAAACCAACGGACCCCGCACGCAACCTGGGCTTCATCCTGGACTCCTCCCTCTCGATGACCAGACAAGTCAACGCTGTTTCATCATCATGCTTCAACATCCTATGCATGCTCCGAAAGATCTTCCGATGGATCCCCACCGAAACCAGGAAGACGGTCACCCAGGCACTCGTCACCAGTCGACTGGACTACGGAAACACCCTTTACACCGGAACCACGGGCAAACTACAGAAAAGACTCCAACGCATCCAGAACGCCTCCGCACGCCTCATCCTCAACATCCCTCGACATAGCCACATCTCCGGACACCTGAGAGACCTGCACTTGCTCCACGTCAGCAAGAGAATCACGTTCCGTCTCCTCACCCGCGCACACAAGGCCCTCCACGACATGGGCCCCAGGTACTTCAACAACCGCCTGACCTTCTACACTCCCACCCGCCAGCTACGATCGATCAGCCGTGCCCTCGCCGCCGTTCCACGCATCAGGAAAGCCACCGCGGGAGGAAGATCCTTCTCCTACCTGGCAGCCAAGACTTGGAACTCCCTCCCCATCCACCTCCGTCTGACCCAAGACCACCTCTCCTTCAGGAAGCAACTCAAGACCTGGCTGTTCGAGCAGTAGCGGTCCCCCCTCCCCCAGTGCCTTGAGACCCTCCGGGTGAGTAGCGCGCTTTACAAATGATTGATTGATTGATTGATTGACCGTGCCACTATTCAGGAACTGTGTGCCCAGCTGGAGCCAGACCTGATGTCAGCTATCCGCCAACCCACAGGAATCCCCCCTCAAGTGCAGGTGCTGTCAGTGCTCCATTTCCTAGCAAGTGGGTCAACAGTGGCCATATCATCAGGGATGTCACAGCCTATGTTTTCCAAGGTGTTGTCCAGAGTGTTGTCTGCCCTGCTGAAACACATGCGGAGCTACATCGTTTTCCCTGAGGTGGGGGATTTGCCTACAGTGAAGGGTAATTTCTATGCCTTTGGACATATTCCCAACACCATAGGTGCCATTGATGGGACCCATGTGGCTTTGGTCCCCCCCCCCACAGGAGTGAACAGGTGTACAGAAACCGGAAGAGTTATCATTCCATGAATGTCCAGATGGTATGTTTGGCCGACCAGTACATCTCCCATGTTAATGCCAAGTTCCCTGGCTCAGTGCATGACGCGTACATCATGCGGAATAGCGGCATCCCTTACGTGATGGGGCAACTCCAGAGGCACCGTGTGTGGCTAATTGGTGATTCTGGTTACCCCAACCTGTCATGGCTACTAACCCCAGTGAGGAATCCCAGGACAAGGGCAGAGGAACGCTACAATGAGGCCCATGGGCGAACTAGGAGGGTGATCGAGCGGACCTTCGGCCTCCTGAAGGCCAGGTTCTGCTGCCTCCATATGACAGGTGGATCCCTATTCTACTCACCAAAGAAGGTGTGCCAGATCATTGTGGCCTGCTGTATGCTTCACAACCTGGCTTTGTGACGACAGGTGCCTTTTCTGCAGGAGAATGGTCCAGATGGTGGTGTTGTAGCAGCTGTGGAGCCTGTGGAGAGTGAAGACGAGGAAGCCGAAGAAGACGACATAGACAACAGGAACACAGTAATACAGCAATATTTCCAATGACACACAGGTAAGAATACACACCGGCATACTACATGTACTTAAACACTACTACCTCTCTACTGTCTGTCGTTTTCACCCAGTGTATGGTAACTGAGTTGTGACTTTCCCTTCCGATTTCAGAGATGTGGGCCCCACTGTGTGACATCTGCTTTGTTTCCCCATGGACTACAGCTGTGTGACATTGGTATGTTGGCATCACAATGTAAATAAGCATTTTGGCACGGTAATGTCTAATATATTTGTTCAAAATCACAGCCAGACTCCTGATTGTTTTGTGCAATAACTGTGTTTATTAAAGTGCTCTATATTGGAGGGTGGTTGCAAATTCGTGAGGGGTGATGGTGGAGGAATGTCCATGGCAGAGTCCAGACTATTAGTATCACAGGTGCATTGTCCAAATGCCTGTGGAAAGTGGAGCTGGGACAGTTTAAGGATGGACAGGGTGACAATGTGGGACAGTGGGATGACAATCAGGGTGGTATCCTTTCCTGGCGGGGGTCTTGGCATCTTACTCTGTCTTCTTCCTGGATCTCAGGGACCGCTTGCGGGTGGTTCTCCTTCTGCAGGGGGTGGGGTGCTGGTGGACTGTTGGTCCTGTGGCGGGGCCTCCTCTCCACTAGCGCCGGCGGAGGTGGTAGGCAGTTCTTGGTCCATGCTAGTGTCAGGGGCCCTTTGTGGTGCCACAGTGTCCCGCAATGTGGTGACTACCAGATTCAGAACCCCTACGATGGTGCCCAGGGCGGAACTGATGGTTCGTAGTTCCTCCCTGAACCCCAAATACTGGTCTTCCTGCAGGCGCTGGGTCTCCTGAAACCTGGCAAGGACCGTCGCCATCGTCTCCTGGGAATGATGGTACTCTCCCATGATGTTGGAGAGGGCCTCATGGAGAGTGGGTTCCCTGGGCCTGTCCCCCCCCCTGTCGCACAGCAGCCCTCCCAGTTCCCCTGTTTCCCTGGGCCTCTGTCCCCTGGACCGTGTGCCCACTGCCACTGCCCCCAGGTCCCTGTTGTTGTTGGGGTGGTGGGTTAACCTGGGTGCCCTGTAGTGGTGGACACACCGCTGATTGACGTGTCCTGGGGACAGAGGTATGGGCCCGCTGGGTGGTTGCTGTGCTGGTGTTCCCAGAGGGGGGAAGGTCTGCTGTGGCCTGTGGCTGTCTGAGGGGAACCGACTGTTCTGAGGTCCCCGATGGGCCGGGCTGGTCATCTAGATCCAGGTCGACAGAGCTGCTGTCATCACTGTGGGCCTCTTCTGGGGGTGGAGTGGACATTTGTGGACCCTCCTGTGCGGTGACGTTGCGTTGGGGTCCTGCAGGGGTATAAAACCATGATTATTGCATCTGTGTGTGCCATGGTGTGCAATGGGTGGGTGCCCATGTACCCCAGTGCTTGCATTCCTGTGTGGGGGCTTTTGTGACGGTGGTTTGGGGGGGGATGGGTATGTGCAGTGGGCATGCTTTGGTGATGGGTGTCCATGCTTTGTGGTCGCATGCAGGGCTTGGTGTTGGGATGGGTGGGTTGTGATGGTAAGACATTTGCAAGGAGTAGGAGTGATGGGGGTGAGGGTGAGGGTGGGGGTATGTGTTGGCATGCTGGTGGGGTGGGGGGGATGAAGGAGTGAAGATGAGACTTACCAGAGTCCATTTCTCCAGATACTCCGCTGAGGCCCTCAGGATGCAGGATCGCCAAGACCTGCTCCTCCCATGTTGTAAATTCTGGGGGAGGAGGTGGGGGTCCACCGCGAGTCCTCTGCACTGCAATGCGGTGTCTGGATACCACGGAACGCACCTTCCCCCGTAGGTCGTTCCACCCCTTCCTGATGTCATCCCGATTTCTTGGGTGCTGTCCCACAGCGTTGACCCTGTCAACTATTCTGCTCCATAGCTCCATCTTCCTGGCAATGGACGTCTGCTGCACCTGTGTTCCGACTAGCTGTTGCTCTACCCGGATGATTTCCTCCACCATGACCCTGAGTTTCTCCTCAGAAAACCTGGGGTGTCTTTGCGGTGCCATGGGGTGGTGTAGGTGATGTGTGGGGTGGATTGTGTGGTGCTAAGTGTGGTGATGTGTATTGGTGTGTTGTGTGAAGTGCGTGGTAATAGTGCTGGGTGATGGTAATATGCGCGTCTGGGTGCTCGGTTCTCTATTTCTCTGTGCGTGGTCCCGATTTTTTAGGAGTGGGGGTTTGTGGGTGATGTGGGTGTGTGTTTTATATTTAATTGGGTGTGTGGGAGTGGTGTGCGTATGTGTATCAGGTGTGTGTATTTGGAATTGTCCAATGTGGCTGTGTTTTGTAAGTGTGTGTGTATTTTGAGCGCGGCGGTGTATACCGCCAATGGAATACCGCGTTTGAAAGACCGCCGCGTGGAATCGTGTGTCGTGATAGTGTGGGCGTATTTCTGTTGGTGTGACGGTGTCGGTTTGGTTATTGCCAGTTTCTCGCTGGCCTTTGGTGTGGCGGACTTTTGTGGGTGTCTGTATTTTGGCGGTTTCCGTGTTGTGGGTCAGAATGACCGTGGTGGTTTACCGCGGCCGCAGCGGTATGTTGGCGGTCTTCTGACAGCTGTATGCATCTTTTACCGCCAATGTTGGAATGACCACCTATATGTCCTACCTTATCCATACACTGCACCCTGCCCTTGGGGCTACCTAGGGATTACCTTAGGGGTGTCTCACATGTAAGAAAAGGGAAGGTTTAGGACTGGCAAGTGGGTACACTTGCCAAGTCGAATTTACTGTGTAAAAATACACATACAGACCCTGCAGTGGCAGGTCTGAGACATGATTACAGGGTTACTTGTGTGGGTGGCACAACTAGTGTTGCAGGCCCACTAGTAACATTTGATTTACAGGCCCTGGGCACCTCTAGTGCACTTTACTAGGGACTTAACAGTAAAACAAATATGCCAATCATGGAGAACCAGTTGCATACACATTTTAAACAGGAGCACTTGCACTTTAGCACTGGTTAGCAGTGGTAAAGTTCCCAGAGTAACAAAAACAGTCAAATCAGAGTCCAGCACACATCAACAACCTGGGGAACAGAGGCAAAAAGTTAAGGGAGACCACGGCAATGATGAAAAGTCTAACACATGTCCCCCCCAGCTAAAAGTGGGGAGCTACTACCCAACCTCATGGCAGTTCTCATCACTAAGGCGGAAGAACCTGGACAGACCATCAGCATTGGCATGCTCTGTACCAGGACGATGTTCCACCGTAAAGTCCATCCCCTGTAGGGAAATGGACCACCTCAACAGTTTTGGATTCTCACCCCTCATCTGCATTAACCATCTGAGGGGCCTGTGGTCGGTCTGAACTCGGAAGTGAGTCCCAAACAAGTAGGGTCTTAGCTTCTTCAGTGCCCAGACCACAGCAAACACTTCACGTTCTATGGCACTCCACCTACGTTCCCTGGGTAGTAACCTCCTGCTAATGAAGGCTACGAGTAACCTCCTGCTAATGAAGGCTACGGGTTGATCTAGGCCTGCTTCATTAAGCTGTGAGAGTACTGCTCCAATACCATGCTCTGAGGCGTCTGTCTGCACAACGAACTCCTTGGAGTAGTCAGGTGCCTGCAGCACAGGTGCTGTGCACATGGCAGCCTTCAGGGCATCAAAAGCGCTCTGGCAAGCCTCTGTCCAGATGACATTCTTGGGTTGCTTCTTAGAAGTCAACTCAGTTAAGGGGGTAACAATGGTACCATATCCCTTAACAAACCTCCTGTAATATCCTGTGAGACCTGAAAAGGCTCTCACTTCAGTCTGGGTCTTGGGAGGCTCCCAAGCCAGAATCGTGTCAATCTTAGGCTGTAGGGGTGCCACCTGGCCACTCCCCACCTGGTGTCCTAAGTACACCACAGAACCCTGCCCTATTTGGCACTTGCTCACCTTAATAGTGAGGCCTGCCTTCTGCAGAGCCTCTAACACTCTCCAGAGGTGTTGCAGGTGTTCCTCCCATGTGGAACTAAACACAGCAATGTCATCCAGGTAGGCGGCACTGAACTCATCCAGTCCTGCCAACACCTGGTTGACCAACCTCTGAAAGGTGGCAGGGGCATTCTTCATCCCAAAGGGCATCACGTTGAAGTGGAAGTGCCCATCTGGGGTAGAGAATGCTGACCTCTCCTTTGCCCCCTCAGTTAAGGCAATCTGCCAGTACCCAGATGTTAAATCAAACGTGCTGAGGTACTTGGCAGCTCCTAACCGATCAATGAGCTCTTCAGCTCGGGGGATGGGGTGTGCGTCAGTCTTGCTGACCGCATTGAGACCCCGGTAGTCCACACAGAACCTAAGTTCTGGAGTGGCACCAGGAGCAGTAGCCTTTGGGACCAATACCACTGGGCTGACCCAAGGACTGCTGGAGTGCTCAATAACCCCTAGGGTTAACATTTTGGAGACTTCCTCCTTAATGCAAGCCCTGACCCTGTCAGTCACCCTGTAAACCTTATGTTTAACAGGTGTACTGTCCCCAGTGTCCACATCATGTGTGCACAGGTGTGTGACTCCTGGGATCAGGGAAAACAGCGAGGCGAACTGTCCCAATACGTGGCGACAGTCCCTCTGCTGTTCCTCATTCAGGGATGGGGAGAGGATCACTCCCTCCACAGACCCATCTTTCTCTCCTGCAGACAGGAGGTCAGGAAGAGGCTCACTCTCTTCCTCCACCCCGTCATCTGTCGCTAGGAGCATGGATAGCTCAGTTTGCTTAAAATGTGGTTTGAGGCGGTTGACATGTAGGACCCTCAAAGGGTTCCTGGGGGATTGCAAGTCTACCAGATAGGTGACCTCCCTCTTTCTTTCCACCACCTCAAAAGGCCCAGTCCACTTATCTTAGAGAGCCCTAGGCTCCACTGGTGCCATGACCCACACTTTTTGTCCAGGCTGAAACTCAACCAGAGTGGCATTCTGGTCGTACCACCGTTTCATATCCTCCTGGCTTGCTTCCAGGTTCTCCTGAGCGAGACTCCTGAAGCGGGCAGTCTGGTTTCTTAGTGCCAGCATGTAGCTAAATACATCCTGTGGTGGTTTACTAGGAGCTTTCTCCAAAGCCTCCTTCACCAGACTGAGTGGTCCCCTCACAGGGTGGCCATAGATGAGCTCAAAGGGGCTAAAGCCACGTCCCTTTTGAGGCACCTCCCTGTAATCGAACAGAAGGCATGGCAAGTGGACGTCCCACTTATGCCTCAAGGGCTCTGACAGGCCCTGAATCATGCCTTTCAAGGTGCGGTTGAATCTCTCAACCAGACCATTACTTTGGGGTGGTAAGGGGTGGTGAACTTGTAGGTTACCCCACACACCTTCCACAGAGACTTCATATAAGTGGATATGAAGTTTGTACCTCTATCAGATACCACTTCCTTGGGGAACCCCATGCGGGTAAAAACTCCCATCAAGGCACGTCCCACCACGGGGGCAGTGACCGTCCTTAGAGGAATGGCTTCTGGGTACCGTGTGGCATGGTCCACCAAGACCAGGATGAACCTGTTGCCCAGGGCTGTCTTGGGATCCAGAGGCCCCACAATGTCAATTCCTACCCGTTCAAAGGGAGTACTGACAACAAGCAAAGGTTAAAGGGGAACTTTACATTTCCTCCCACTGTTGCCACTTGCCTGACAAGTCTGACAAGACCTGCAATGTGCATCTCAGTGCCTGCGCATTAGGGGCCAGTAAAAGTGGGTGACAAGCCTCTCAAAGGTCTTGTCCTGCCCCAAATGTCCAGCTAAAGGCACATCATGAGCCAACCCCAGTAGGAAGGCCCTGAAGCACTGGGGTACCACCAGCGCATGGGCTGACCCAGGTTCAGGAACCTTGGGCTCGCTATACAGGAGGTCATCCTCCCAATAAATCAGGTGTGATCCTGGCTCCTTGCCAGCCGCCTGGTCTGCCGCAAACCCTCCAGAGTAGGGCATGACTTCTGTGCTGCACAGAATGCTTCCCTGGTGGGCCCCCCTTCCTGCTGCCACTGCAACAGCTCAGGGACCTCCCCCAGTTCAGCCACCTGTTCCCCTGTAGGCTCCGGGGCATCACCCTCAGGCTCTGCCTCCTCCCGTACCGTGGGAACTTCTGGGGCCGGTTTCCCGTGCCCCCTGCCCTTCCTCTTCTTGGCGGTCCCCTGGGCCACTGTTTCAGGCTCTAGGGGCTCTTGACTACCCTGATTGGCTGCCATAGACTGGGTGGATACGCATACCCACCCAGGCAGACCCAACATCTCCAAGTGAGACCTGTGTTCCACCTCCTTCCAAGGGGAATCCTCCAGGTCGTTGCCTAGCAAACAATGAACAAGCATGGTTGGACGCACAGCTACTTTCCAGGAACCTGAGACCCCACCCCATTCAAAGGGAACCTGCGCCACTCTGCAGAGGCGCTCAGAGTTGTCTACCGCAACTACTTGGTGAAGTACCCGGGGATCAATCTGCTCTTCAGACACCAGGTGACTCCTCACTGTAGTCACACTGGCTCCTGTGTCTCTCAGAGCCTCCACCCTCTGTCCATTGATGGTCACCCATTGCCTGTACTTCTTAGTGTTATCAGGCACTAGGTTTCTCTGGACCATCTCACTGTCCCCTAATGAGACAAGGGTAATTTCTGCTGGTTCCCACCCACCTGAAACCAACTCCTCCCCAAGCGCTACACTGGCCAAACCCTGGAACGGTGCACCAGTGGGTGCCGGTGTACTTTTGGGGCATTTGGGGTCCCCCCTCACATGACCCACCTGGTCACATGCATAACGCTTACGTGGGGGACCACCTGCCACTGGCATCCCTTTGGACAACCATGGCTTCTTTTCACTGGGGGTTGGGAATCCTTACCCTGGGAATCAGTTTGGGGCCCTTTAGAGAACTCCCCCTGTTTGCCCTTACCCCCCCCCCTTTCTTCTGAGAGGGACCCTGCCCACCCTTGGCGTGGTCTCCACCATACCTCTTTTGGACCCTGATGCTCTCCCAGCGGTCCGCTACCTGCACAAGCTTCCTGGGGTCAGTCAGCTTGCTGTCAATGAGGTGCTGGCGCAGCTCTGGAAAACATAAACTGTACAAGTGCTCCCAAGCAATTAAATTGTAAAGCCCCTCACACGTGTTTACCTTACTGCCCTTCACCCAACCATCCAGTGACCTGCAAAAAGAATCAACACATTCCAACCATGTTTGGGATTCCTTTCTTTTGTAGGATCTAAACTTCTCCTTGTACTGCTCAGAGGTGAGACTATACCTGGAGACTAAGGCCTCCTTCATGACAGGGTAAGTGAGACTCTGAGCATCCCCTAAGGCTGTCAGTGTGTCCCTCCCCTCTGCCTCAAAATGCTTCCACAGGGCTGCCCCCCAGTGAGCTTCAGGGACCAGGTTCATGTGGAGAGCTGACTCATAATCCTTGAACCACAAGTAGATATCATCCTCCCTCTTATAATCCCTCACAAGGTATTTTGGGATGTGAACCCTTCTCTCAGGCTGCAATGTAGGATTGCTGCCACCATTCCTGCTGGGCTGACTCCTCCGATCTATCTCTTTTAAAATGAGCTCAGGAGCCATTGCTAACTTCCTTTCCTCAATGGCCAGCCTTCTCTGTTCCATCTCTAGACTGAGCTTTTCCAGCTCCAATTGGTACTCCCTCTCTGCCTGTCTGTCCTGTAACTCTTCAGGTGTCAGACCCTTGGAGGATACACTGCTACTTGCCCTAGAGACTCTTTCCCTGGGAATAACAGGTACCCCCACTATACCATTATGTGCTGATTGCTCTCCCTCCTCATCCTCATCCTCCTCCTCATCCTCAGTGTGCCCTCCAGTGCTTCTGGTTGTCACCCAGGCCATCAGCGCCTTTTTCAGCTAATCCTTCTTGGAGGAGCTCTTAATGGGAAAACCAAAATTTTTACAAAACTCCTTTAGCTGAGCCTTGTTATAATTATCAAATTGCTTCAGGTCAAAAACAGCTTCAACTGATGCATCTCCAAGTAGAGACATGATGAAAGGTTAAAAAGAGTGCAAAGTTCCAAATGCAGAAAACAAGTTCCAAAATGAAGTTCCAGAAAAGTAAATCACAGGATCAGTGAAAAAAGAAACTGAATGCAGAGCAAAAACAGTCCAAATAGATAAAAACAAAAATCACAAGACTAGTAGTATGTGGTCACGTAGTGGTCTGAACTCAAACAGTAGTGTACACTTACTTACTGTATGTCAAGTACAAATACAAGTCCAAATCCCAACCGCTGATCACCAATGTAAGAAATGGGGTCTTTGGTTGACAGTCAGGTTACCCCCTGTTCAAGCAAGGACCCTCACTCTAGTCAGGGTAAAAGAGAATCACCCTCAGCTAATCCCTGCTTACCCACTTGGTAGATTGGCAGAGCAGTAGGCTTAACCTCAGAGTGCAAGGTGTAAAGTATTTGTATCAACACACGCAGTAACTTAATGAAAACACTACAAAATGACACAACACCAGTTTAGAACAATAGGAAATATTTATCTAAACAAAACAAAACCAACAAAAATCCGACATACACAAGTCACGTTATGAATTTTTAAAGATTAAACTCAAAAATAGCGATTAGAAACAAAAATGCTTCGATGAGATGTTAACACGGCGTCGTGACGGAGTCGTTCCCAACAAGCCGACACCAGCAGCGCCGGACACAGAGTCGTGTAGACCCCCAAGTACAGTACCTTTGGTGAAGAGTGAAAACAAGCCGATGTGCGAAGTCGGGGATTGCGGCGTCTGTGCGAAACGTAGAATCCGTGCACTTCGAGTGGCGTCGGTCATGACGTGGTGCGGCGACTTCCACGGAGTCGCGGACTTCAGCTGGGCTGCAGCAGCGTCGGGCCTGCGAAGAGCGTCGCGTTCCAGAGAAGGTCACGGCGTCAGGTGCAGGCGGCGTTACCGGATTCAGCAGCGGCGGCGGTCCGGAGTCGTCCGAAGTCGATTTTCTTGGATTTCCACCAGCTTTTCTTTCAAGGGCCCAGGGACAGGATCGGGCACCACTTGTCAGAGCAGGAGTCTCTCCAGAGACTCCAGGTGCTGGCAGAGAGAAGTCTTTGCTGTCCCTGAGACTTCAAACAACAGGAGGCAAGTTCTAAATCAAGCCCTTGGAGATTTCTTCACAAGATGGAAGGCACACAAAGTCCAGTCTTTGCCCTCTTACTCTGGCAAAAGCAGCACTGCAGGAAAGCTCCACAAAGCACAGTCACAGGCAGGCAGCACTTCTTTCTCAGCTATCAGCTCTTCTCCAGGTTCAGAAGTGTTTCTAAAGTCTGTAGATTTGGGTGCCCTTCTTATACCCATTTTAGTCTTTGAAGTCACCTTTCTTCAAAGGGGAATTACACCTAATCAAAAACAGTGACAACGAGGAAGATACTCATAGGATATGGGCGCTCACAGATAGTCCATAAAATAGATAACACATTTAGTTCATGGCACGGTGCTTCTGACAAGAGGATCTCCCTCAATCCTCCAATGTTTCCAGAGAAACACAAAAGCATACAAACAAGTAAATTATCAACCAAACTTGTGTTATATATCACAGTCCAAGTTTTATTAGTACTGTTCAGAAATCCTCCACAAGAACAGCCTATTTAAAATGTTCAGATATCCTCCATAAGAACAGCCAACACGTGTTTCATCCTCTGAGAAGTATCTCTCATTGAGGACTTCATCAGGGCTTACTGTACTTCATATAATCAAAATAATCATATCGTTCAGTAGTCTTCGAATATTATCTCCGTCAGAATGCAGACTAACTAAATAAAGGAAAAAAGAGAGGAACGCCGCGCGGTCTCATTCACCCGCAGCGTTCCCGAATCTAGTGGCCGCAGTGTATCTCACAAGTTTGGTTGATAATTTACGAAGAAGACTGGACATACGAACAACTTCTAACTCTGTTTTTATACCACGAGTGCTACGACTCTTGTTTGTATGGGAATTACACCTACTTGTGAAATCCTGCCTTGCCCAGGCAAGGCCTCAGACACACACCAGGGGGTTGGAGTATGCATTGTCAGCGGCAGGCACAGTCCTTTCAGATGAGAGTAAACACTCCACCCCTCCCTCCTAGCAGAGATGGCTAATCAGGAAATGCAGGTTGCACCCCAGCTCCCTTTGTGTCACTGTCTAGAGTGAGGTGAAAAACAACCCAACTGTCAAACTGACCCAGACAGGGAATCCACAAACCAGGCAGAGTCACAGAATGGTTTAAGCAAGAAAATGCTCACTTTCTAAAGTGGCATTTTCAAACGCACAATTTCAAAATTAACTTTACTAAAAGATGTATTTTTAAATTGTGAGTTCAGGGACCCCAAACTCCACATGTCCATCTACTCTCTAGGGGAATCTACACTTTAATCACATTTAAAGGTAGCCCCCATATTATCCTATGAGAGAGACAGGCCTTGCAACAGTGAAAAACGAAGTTGGCAGTATTTCACTGTCAGGACATATAAACCACATTATTATATGTCCTACCTTATCCATACACTGCACCCTGCCCTTGGGGCTACCTAGGGCCTACCTTAGGGGTGTCTCACATGTAAGAAAAGGGAAGGTTTAGGCCTGGCAAGTGGGTACACTTGTCAAGTCGAATTTACAGTGTAAAAATACACATACAGACCCTGTAGTGGCAGGTCTGAGACATGATTACAGGGTTACTTGTGTGGGTGGCACAACTAGTGCTGCAGGCCCACTAGTAACATTTGATTTACAGGCCCTGGGCACCTCTAGTGCCCTTTACTAGGGATTTAACAGTAAAACAAATATGCCAATCATGGAGAACCAGTTACATACACATTTTAAACAGGAGCACTTGCACTTTAGCACTGGTTAGCAGTGGTTAAGTGCCCAGAGTAACAAAAACAGTAAAATCAGAGTCCAGCACACATCAACAACCTGGGGAACAGAGGCAAAAAGTTAAGGGAGACCACGCCAAGGATGAAAAGTCTAACAATGGCTATTACCAGTATTGGAGTTGGGGTGCCACAGAGCCTGCCTAACAAGGGACCTTGCCTACCAAGTTCGCCCTGGCCTAGGGGAACCCACAGCCCACCTCCCCCACCCAGACACCTCGTAATGAGCCCAGAGTCAGCAGAATTAGAGTGTACTCACCCCCTTGTGGCTTCTGAGATGCCCTCAAGCTCCCATCCAACTCCGGATAGGCCACCGCCAGGCTCCGGTACATCAGGGGGGCACCCCTTCCACGTTGGGAGGCCATCCCCAGCTGGGCCTCTGCCGTCTTCCTGCTCCAGCGGCACAGGTCCTCCCATCTTTTACGGCAGTGGGTGCTCCGTCTATGGTAGACTCCCAGGGTCCAGACGTCCTTGACAATGGCACGTAAAATAGCCTTCTTCTGGTGGGCGCTGACCTAGAGGAAAAGTGAAGTAAAAATGGATGTTTCTAGCCCGTACAATTCATCTCACGCATTGCCAAACACCTCCCACCCTGGCCCTGCCATACATACACACACAATCCTGACATGCTGGCCTGTCCCACTCCCCACCCTCTTCCATCCACGGCACTCCATACACTCAGGTGCCATCCACTATACTCACAGTGCACTCACCTGTTTGTCTGGCGGACCGTACATTTGCATGTACTGGGGGAGGACCCCATCCACCAGTTTCTCCAACTCCTCCGAAGTGAAGGCAGGGGCCCTTTCCCCAGACACTGTAGCCATTGTCGCTTCCAGACACAGGTCACAGCAGCAGCTTGCAGTGTAGGTCCTCTCCTGTTGAAGGTCAGGTATCAAGTGAGTGAACAGTAAGAAAATGGCGGTCAAGTCCACCGTGGTACGTACCATCACCGCCGCTGTACATCGTCATTGGCTCCTGGGACCCATAGGGCCCAATGTTAACCAATGCTGAATAGCGCCGCGGTCTTCGACCGCCCACCGCGACGGTGTACAACTCCAGCGCAATTACCTCATTTCCCCTTGTCCCACCTTACAGGTCAGGTATCTGCCATTTTGGGGGGCCACATGGGATGGGAAAAACCTGTGTCACACCTATCTAGGCCTGGAATACAGACAGATACCGGCACATTGTGATTTACCTACGTTTTAGCAAATAACACATTGTGATACCTCAGTGTTGGATGACCCACTGCTCGCTGTTCTCCTCCATAGGGCACGTCTGCTGGGGCAGGTGATGAGATGACAGCATCCTCCGGTGTACAGATCCCTGGTGGACCTGTCAATAATGGAAGAGAGACCCATCACTATCACATACAGACTTGATCATGCAACAATCATGGAACTGTGTGCCCAGTTGGAGGCAGACCTGATTTCAGCCATCCGCATCCCACAGGATGCAGGTTCTGTCTGTACTCCATTTCCTGGCCAGTGGGTCTTTTCAAACAACAGTGGCCAATGCATCAGGGATGTCCCAGTCAATGTTCTCTAACATGTTGTCCAGAGCGTTATCTGCCCTGCTGAAACATGCGCAGCTACATCGTTTTACCTCAAGTGGAGGATTTGCCCACAGTGAAAGGTGACTTCTATGCCCTGGGACATATCCCCAACATCATTGGTGCCATTGATGGTACACATGTGGCATGTGTCCCCCCCCGCAGGAATGAACAGGTGTACAGAAACCGAAAAAGCTACCATTCGATGAATGTGAAGATGGTGTGTTTGGCAGACCAGTACATCTCCCATGTGAATGCCAAGTATCCTGGCTCTGTGCATGACGCTTACATTTTGAGGAATAGCAGCATCCCTTATGTGATGGGGCAACTCCAGAGGCACTGTGTGTGGCTAATAGGTGAGGCCAAGGTCCCAACATAGTTGACAAAGGTGTCTGGGAATGGGTTTTTCCCTAAGGGTTAGTGTGTGTTTAACAGTTGTTCCTCGACATTTGCAGGTGACTCTGGTTACCCCAACCTGTCATGGCTACAGACCCCAGTGAGGAATCCCAGGACAAGGGCAGAGGAACGCTACAATGAGGCACATGGGCGCACTAGGAGGATTATAGAACGCACCTTCGGCCTCCTGAAGGCCAGATTCCATATTAATGGACTCAATGATGATATTCCATGGACCAGTCTGGCCCATTAGTTTCTTTATACTGGCGTTTACCTATGTGTTTACAACTATTGTCTTGATTATGACCAAGCGTCACTCTTCTATGTCAAGCATAGTTTTTTCCATTTTACTTGTGTCCATTTATTACTTTTTTTATATGCACATTACTCCTAATTAGGAAAGTAGCTTCAACATAATGTTTTGACTGTATGCTCTATCGTCTTTTGATCCATGGACTCTATATTGATTTGAGTCCTCTTTTTGTTTCCATTCATATGGCTCCCAAGAGAGAGTCCTTCGTCTCTTTCCACTTCCCTGTGCTTCATCCCTGCAGACGTCATGCCTGGTGACTCAGCAACGCGCTCTGGTTCACATGGGAACCATTTCCGGGCCACTGATGCTTTTAATCTAAGCGTACCGCGGGGTTCCCTATTCATTCGGGAACACCGACCCGGGTAGGTTACCCGTTGTTGGCGGCAGCGTACCAAGTAAGCTATTATTATCTAGTACTCTCGTATATTGATGGTCACTGTTACTTTTATCCCTTAAGAAGACTTGGACCGTCTTGAGCCTTCTTATTTCATTATCAGCTTTTTTTATTTATTTCACTACGTATACCCGACTCTCTATTTCAACACCTAGGGAGAGTGAGGTCTACTGGCCCGTGTTGTTTCACGTATAACAAGTATTATTTTTTACAGTAGCCACTGCCGAATCCAGCTTTGCAAATGCATTCCTTTTGTATGTAGCCAAAGGATTGCTCCCATTTTGGCTTATAGTGGGTGCCTTACTGTGTACCAAAAGACCTTTCTTTATGAAGAAATAGGATTAGTTTGTCCTTGTCTTACTGATTATTTTGACTTGATTACCTACCAGGTATATGTTTTTTATAAATTGAAAATGATTTCTGAATTGTATTTGAGATAATGACATCAGCACTAAGATATGTATATTGCCATTTGGGCATAAATATATTTGATTTATTTCCTATATGTTTGACTAAGACATTCCACTACATACATTATCTAATTGTTTTACTGCATCTTGATTTTTTGTACCCCGACTTTAGAGTAGTTTGCGTCTGACCACTGGTCTGTGTGGTCCCATGAAGCGCGCTCCCCATTGGGGACGGTAAGCTGGTTTTCTTCCCCGTGCATGCATATGTGTACCACGTTTGACACTTTCACCGTGCCGTCCCACTGTCTGACACCGTCGTTTCATTACCTTATATTGATGACATCGTCACTATGTAAATACGTATTGACTTTGCTTCCCCTGATTGACCTGTGTTTATTCAATTACAGGGCGACATTTAGGAATAGTACATCCTTTTTTTCCCGGACTAGTGTAAGTGACTGGATACATTTTAACTGAGGATTTCAGGTTATAGTAATCCTTGCATCTTACAAACACATAGTCATTAGGTCCTGAAGAAGCGTTGCTGGATCCGTATGGACCACAGAGACGCAAAACATGTTGACCCTTTGATAGGGATGGTTTGGAAGTTCTCCATCCTCGCTTTTCTTGTGGTATAGAGTGATTGACCATTACCTCTGTTTCACTCTTGTGACTATATTTTTTTTAAATCTTGGCCTCCATCCTTCGTATGGACTAATTAACTTATTACCTGTTGTTTAGGTTTGAGAGCCAATTTTAATCCCTAGCTTTATTCTCCTATATTTCTGTTTTTCATACTCACACTTGGGATCGTGGCATCATCACTAAAAAGATCTCCGGCAAAGAGCTCCCCATTTTGGGGTGGTGCCCGTCAGACATTGCAGTGCTGGTCTGACGAGGAGCGACTCCGATGATGAAGCATGACACCCATATGGGTGTGTGAGGTTTCTTGCTCCTTAAATTTAGGGCCCGCCTCCTGTATCCTTTCTCTTCTTTCCGTTGGAACAGTGTATTGTTTATATCAACAGATTCCAGTGCCTCCATCTGACAGGTGGCTCCCTGTACTACTCACTGAAGAAAGTGTGCCAGATAATCGTGGCCTGCTGTATGCTGCACAACCTGGCTTTGCGACGCCAGGTGCCTTTTCTGCAGGAGGATGGGCCAGATGGTGGTCTTGTGGCAGCTGTGGAGCCTTTGGACAGTGAAGAAGAGGAGGCAGAAGAAGAAGATGTCGACAACCGAAACAACATCATCATGCAATACTTCCAGTGAGACACAGGTAAGAAGATGTAACTGCTTCCCACATCTCATACTATTGTTGGTGCTAGCATAAGTCTGTCATTTTCACTAAGTGTATGGACCCTGACTTGTAATTTGCCTTTCCATTTCACAGATCTGGGTCCCACTTTGTGCCCTCTGCTATGTTTACTGCTGGCCTACAGCTGTGTTATATTGGTATGTGAACAAGTACATTGACATTGCTATATTCCAGAGGTTTTGCAATTACACATTAGTGAAAGCACAGACAGACTCCAGATTGTTTTGTGATTCAAGTGTATTTATTTCTGTGCAAATAAGTGGAGGAGGGTGTGAAATGGGCTGGGGTGATGGTGGAGGAATGTCCATAGCAGAGTCCAGTCTATTTGTTTCACAGGTGCATTTTCCAATGAGGCATAGGAAGTGGAGCAATGGCAGTTTAAGGTGGACAGGGTGACAAAGTGGGACAGAAGGGTGACATTCAGGGGGGCTTATTTCCTGGTGGGGGTCTTGGCAATGTTCTCTGTCTTGTTCCTGGATCTCAGGGACCATTTGAGGGTGGTTCTCCTTCTGCAGGGGGTGGGGTGCTGGTGGCCTGTTGTTCCTGTGGCAGTGCCTCCTGTCCACTAGCGCCAGCAGAGGTGGAGGGCTGTTTATCATCCAGGCTAGTGTCAGGGGTCCGTTGGTGTGCCTCTGTGTCCCTCCTGGTGTTGAGAAGGTCTGCCAGCACCCCTGCAATGGTGACCAGGGTGGTGTTGATGGACTTCAAGTCCTCCCTGATCCCCAGGTAGTGTTCTTCCTGCAGCCACTGGGTCTCCTGAAACTTGGCCAGTACTGTGCCCATGGTCTCCTGGAAATGGTGGTAAGCTCCCATGATGTTGGAGAGTGCCTTGTGGAGAGTAGGTTCTCTGGGCATGTCCTCCCCCTGTCACACAGCAGTCCTCCCAGCTTCCCTGTTATCCTGTTCCTCTGTCCCCTGAACCGTGTGCCCACTGCCCCCAGGTCCCTGATCGTCCTGTGTTAGTGGGGTTGCCTGGGTTCCCTGTAGTGGTGGACACACTGCTGATTGACGTGTCCTGGGGACAGAGGGATGGGCCCCCTGGATGGGTGCTGTGGTAGTGTTTCCTGACGGGGAGGTTCAGTGGTGGTTTGTGACTGTGTCAGGGGAACCGACTGTCCAAAGGTCCCTGATGGGCTGAGCTGGTCATCTTGATCCAGGCGTGCAGAGATGCTGTCGTCACTGTGGGCCTCTTCTGTGGGGGGACTGGATATGTCTGGCATCTCCTGTCCGGTGACTTTGGGTATGGGTCCTGTTGGGGTTTAAATGCATAGTTATTGTATCTGTGTGTGCCACCTTGTGCAATGGGTGAGTTACCCTCTACTCCTGTGCTTGCATTATTGGCGTGGCCCTTGTGTGATTGGTGTTTTTGGGGCATGAGTGAGTCTCTCTACTGGACATGCTTTGGTGATGGGTGTCCATGCATTTGAGTTACATGCAGGACTTGATTTTGGGATGTGTGGGCTATGTTAGTGGGGTATCTGTGGGTTGTTGGGGTGATGGGTGTGAGGGTGAGGGTGGGAGTATGTGAAGGCATGCAGATGGGGTGGAGGGATAGAGTAGTAAAGATTTGCCTTACCAGAGTCCAGTCCTCCTGCTACTCCTGCAAGGCCCTCAGGAAGCATGATTGCCAAGATTTGCTCCTCCCATGTTGTCAGTTGTGGGGGAGGAGGCGGGGGTCCACTGCCAGTCCTCTCTACTAGTGTCTGGATACCACAGAATGTACCCTCCCCCGTAGGTCGTTCCACCTCTTTCTGATGTCATCCCGTGTTCTTGGATGCTGTCCCACTGCATTGACCCTGTCGACAATTCTCCACCATAGCTCCATCTTCCTTGCAATAGAGGTCTGCTGCACCTGTGATCCGAATAGCTGTGGCTCTACCCGGACGATTTCCTCCACCATGACCCTGAGCTCCTCCTCAGAGAACCTGGGGTGTCTTTGAGGTGCCATGATGTGGTGTGGGTGATGTGTGAGGTGGTGTCTATTGTGAAGTGTGAGGGGATGTGTTGTTGTGTGTTGTTTGAGGTGCGTGGATGTTGTTTGAGTGATGGTGTTGTGTGTCTGTGGATGCTGGTGTTGTGTTAGGTAGTCTCTCTCTCTGGCCTTCTTTCCTAATTTTTGTTGTAAGGGTTTGTGGTTGATGTGGGTGTGTGCTTTATATTGGATTCGGTGTGGGGGTGTGGTGTGTGTATGTGTGTCAGGTGTGTGTATTTTGAATTGTCCAATGTGGGTTTGTTTTGTAAATGTGTGTGTATTTTGAGCGCAGCAATGTGTACCGCCAATGGAATACCACAGTTGAAAGACCGCCACGTTGATTAGTGGGTCGTGATACTGTGGACGTATTCCTGTTGGCGTGACGGTGTAGGTTTTGGTATCGGCAGTTTATCACTGACCTTTGGTGTGGCGGACTTGTGTGGGTGTCTGTATTGTGGCGGATTCCGAGCTGTGAGTCGTAATACCTGTAGTGGCATTCCACTGCTGCAACAGTATGTTGGCGGTCTTCTGCACGGCGGAAAGCGGATTTACCGCCAGGGTTGTAATGAGGGCCTACATTTGGTTATGCATTGTACTAATATTTTACCTTCGGTTCTTCAAGGGCATGTATAGTCCGTTTTGTTTGAGATACGTCTACTATCTATGCTTCCTGATGATGATTGTGATACACCTTATCTACATACACCTCTGCTTTTCCAAACCTAAAAAGAAGCTAGGTCAGCCAGGAAGTTCTGCTCTTGCTGCTGAGATCTCTATAGATACCATCATAAATGGTTTTGGGTCAAGAAAGGGCCTCCTCAATGTCAATCGTTGTGCTGATGGCAGAACTGTATACAAATACCACGCTTTAAGACATTTTGGGCCTCATTCTGAGGCTGGCGGGCACCGCCAAATGGCCGCACCGCGGTCGAAAGACCGCAGAGGCCATTCTGGTTTTCCCGCTGGGCTGGCGGGCGACCGCCAGAAGGCCGCCCGCCAGCCCAGCGGGAAACCCCTTCCCACGAGGAAGCCGGCTCCGAATGGAGCCGGCGGAGTGGGAAGGTGCGACGGGTGCAGTTGCACCCGTCGCGAATTTCAGTGTCTACACAGCAGACACTGAAATTCTTTGTGGGGCCCTCTTACGGGGGCCCCTGCTGTGCCCATGCCATTGGCATGGGCACTGCAGGGGCCCCCAGGGGCCCCACGACACCCCATACCGCCATCCTGTTCCTGGCGGGCGAACCGCCAGGAACAGGATGGCGGTATGGGGTGTCGGAATCCCCATGGCGGCGCAGCATGGAGGATTCCATCGGGTAGCGGAGAACCGTCGGGAGACCGCCGGTTTTCCTCTTCTGACCGCGACCAAACCGCCGCGGTCAGAATGCCCTGCGGGGCACCGCCAGCCTGTTGGCGGTGCTGCCGCCGACCCCGGCCCCGGCGGTCCTTGACCGCCGGGGTCGGAATGACCCCCTTTATGTCAACCTCGTCAGATAGAGATTGATGACCATACCCTTTTTGTGACCTAGGTGATGCAATCTCTTCAGAATATCAGATGAATTAAAACAATATGACCTTGGAGGAGACAACCCGACTCACTGAGTTATTTTTTTAAAAAACAGCCCAGGCCTCAAAGACATTGTTGTCTCTGTGTGTTAGATGTTCTTTTGCACTACTTCACGTTCTTATAAATGCGATGCACATATTTACCGGTGCATCTATGACCGAGACTGACCTATCTCTTTATTGTGGAGTTCTACACCAGTGGCACTCGGAGCTACACACACGTAGTCCTACATTTTACGTGTGTAGGTGGCAGGGAAATGGAGAACATCTGCTATAAAGCTGGAAGAGAATAAGGCACTCAGGATTCGGTCACAGAGGAGAATGGATATACAAAAAACAGATAAAAATGAGAATACGATTGTACTTTCTAATGTACACCTACAGCAGCTGAACCACAGCCCCAACAGCCTCAAATGTACTCCAGCCAAGTCCTGATGTAAGAAACATACCTCATATGGCCATTCACCGGTATTGCAAGGGAGTCACATCGAAATCAATGGAGTCAAGAAATAAATACTACCATTGCAAAGCCGCAAAATCTCACACCTAACAAAGAAAAAACTGCCATGTAACTTTAGACTTTGCAGTCACCTATAAACATCCCGTTTTTTTTTTTTTTTTTAATATGGAAAAGTAAAATAGATTAAAAAAATAAAATGAATGCCAACAATTGTCACATGAATTTAAACATCGCTATTAACCATACACTTCACGTTGTACAAATATAAAAAAATAAGAAAAAATAATGTACAGGTGTCCACATAAATACACCGACAAGAATCATATTGTATGCATGTAAAACATATGAATGTATAACTCGAATAATGTAAAAATGGTCATATAACTGTTTACATTTATCCATATGTATCACGTTATCCAAATATTAAAACATAGGGTAAATTAAGCAAAATGATGGAAAATGTTTCTATAACTGTATAGATTGCAGACTCCTAATCACATGATACAAATGGACACAAAACATTCACACAGTGCCTAAGTTGTGTTGATGTCTGGCAGAGCTCGCACTGGCACTTATTTCTAAAGACGGGCATATATTTATCCACAGCATGGTGGCATTCTGGGTCTATTTTTTAATAGGATTTATCATTGGCTCATTTACCAATTAAATATACTTTTAAAAAACTGATTAAACTAGCATGTAAGCACTGCTTTTACTGTCAATTGACAGCAGTGTAAGGAGCTGTTGGTGGTGTCAGCTAAAGTTGACTACCGATAAACACATTGGGACCGGGCACTTAGCTTTTTTTTTTTCAAATTAAGCACTGCACGCACACCCATAGTAAATTACAAGTAAGAAAAATTTTAATGATTTATATAGAACTGTATGATCTTCTTACACACACAACCATCATGCATCAAAGCACACATGGAAGAGGACAGAGCTTATGGCGTGGGCTTTATTTATGTGCTTGGCTTAGTAAAGTTTGTCAGGATTTTATTTTCCTCAGGTGATGCCTGTTCACTTAATATTTTCAATTCATAGTTCTAAACGAAGTAGGCAGAAATCTATGGTTACACTATGAGGAACAACAGCTGGCAAATGTACTTCTAAAATATGCCCTTAAGGGTGGTTATTATTTGTAACTTTGCGGTGGTATTTTGAGTTGTAACTGTCCCCACTCATTCATGTAAGGGGTGAGGACACATACTACTGAGCTCAAATCTCCTTCTGGAGTTAGTGACTTGCACTAGCGCAAGTGTAAATCTATGTATGTAAAATCTTTGCTCATATATATAAGTTTGCGGGTTGGACCCATGGTACACTAGGTAGCAAGCCAGTCATACATTTTTGAGGCGTTATTATGTTGCTGCTACAGTTTGAGAAATAGGAGTATGTCAAACTTTCGTATATTTTTCTCCCTACAACATTGGAAAAAAAATCGCATGAATAACGTATTGATTGTTACGTGCTCAGCTCGAAAGGTCAATTTTGACCAAGGAGACTTATGAAAATAAACATAAAGGGATATATCAGTAATGAAAAATAAATCACTAATAAAAGAAGTATGAAAGTGACCTTTCCAAGGCTGTTTATTTCACGTAAGTAACTTTGAATCTTATTTAAAATAAGGGGAACATCACAGTGCTCCCATCTCTTTATGCTTTCATCTGCTTTTGCCTATGCAGACGCTAATATAATTCCCTTCAGTATCCTGGTGCCAATATAGATTTAACTTATTTTTGTCACAGTCTATTGTCTTATTGAGCACTCTTTGTGAGGCTTCCCGATGGCACCGGTGTTCCTTTTCTACTTTCAGCCATACAAGCGCTTATTTCTTTAATGATTGTGTTAATGGAGGTGTGGTGCAATGCTGTCTCCAGAGTAAAGAGTGTAAGTTCCCTTTCCGGTTGCCGAAGTTGTGCTGAAGGGTGATATATATGCACATAGTCATATCAATGGTGTCGTTCCTCTTTATAGGTTGATGGATGGTTCAATATACCCCACTTTATCGCAAGAAAAAATATTGCACCACTGCATTAACCCAACTTCTACATTGTAAGGTAAGATTGGGTTTGTGGATATTGAACTAATATTACTCAATACTTAACCTGATGATGTAGTAGTGGGCTGTTAGAAATGGGGTCTTTGGTTGACAGTCAGGTTACCCCCTGTTCAAGCAAGGACCCTCACTCTAGTCAGGGTAAAAGAGAATCACCCTCAGCTAACCCCTGCTTACCCCCTTGGTAGCTTGGCAGAGCAGTAGGCTTAACTTCAGAGTGCTAGGTGTAAAGTATTTGTACCAACACACACAGTAACTTAATGAAAACACTACAAAATGACACAACACAGGTTTAGAAAAATAGGAAATATTTATCTAAACAAAACAAGACCAAAATGACAAAAATCCAACATACACAAGTCAAGTTATGAATTGTTAAAGATTAAACTCAAAAATAGCGCTTAGAAACAAAAAATGCTTCGATGAGATGTTAACACGGCGTCGTGACGGAGTCGTTCCCAACATGCCGACACCAGTGGCGCCGGACACGGAGTCGTTGTAGGAAAGTACCATCTTGCCTGGCATGTTACCCCCATATTTCACTGTATAAATGTTGTTTTAGTTGTATGTGTCACTGGGACCCTGCCAGCCAGGGCCCCAGTGCTCACAAGTGTGCCCTGTATGTGTTTCCTGTGTGATGACTAACTGTCTCACTGAGGCTCTGCTAACCAGAACCTTAGTGGTTATGCTCTCTCTTTGCTTTCCAAATTGTCACTAACAGGCTATTGACCAATTTCACCAATTCACATTGGCATACTGAAACACCCTTATAATTCCCTAGTATATGGTACTGAGGTACCCAGGGTATTGGGGTTCCAGGAGATCCCTATGGGCTGCAGCATTTCTTTTGCCACCCATAGGGAGCTCTGACAATTCTTACACAGGCCTGCCACTGCAGCCTGAGTGAAATAACGTCCACGTTATTTTACAGCCATTTACCACTGCACTTAAGTAACTTATAAGTCACATATATGTCTAACCTTTACCTGGTAAAGGTTGGGTGCTAAGTTACTTAGTGTGTGGGCACCCTGGCACTAGCCAAGGTGCCCCCACATCGTTCAGGGCAAATTCCCCAGACGTTGTGAGTGCGGGGACACCATTACACGCGTGCACTGTACATAGGTCACTACCTATGTACAGCGTCACAATGGTAACTCCGAACATGGCCATGTAACATGTCTAAGATCATGGAATTGTCACCCCAATGCCATTCTGGCATTGGGGAGACAATTCCATGATCCCCCGAGTATCTAGGACAGACACGGGTACTGCCAAACTGCCTTTCCCGGGGTTTCACTACAGCTGCTGCTGCTGCCAACCCCTCAGACAGGTTTCTGCCCTCCTGGGGTCCAGCCAGGCTTGGCCCAGGAAGGCAGAACAAAGGACTTCCTCAGAGAGAGGGTGTTACACCCTCTCCCTTTGGAAAAAGGTGTCAGGGCTGGGGAGGAGTAGCCTCCCCCAGCCTCTGGAAATGCTTTGATGGGCACAGATGGTGCCCATCTCTGCATAAGCCAGTCTACACTGGTTCAGGGATCCCCCAGCCCTGCTCTGGCGCGAAACTGGACAAAGGAAAGGGGAGTGACCACTCCCCTGACCTGCACCTCCCAGGGGAGGTGCCAAGAGCTCCTCCAGTGTGCTCCAGACCTCTGCCATCTTGGAAAAAGAGGTGCTGCTGGCACACTGGACTGCTCTGAGTGGCCAGTGCCAGCAGGTGACGTCAGAGACCCCTTCTGATAGGCTCTTATCTGTGTTGCTAGCCTATCCTCCTTCCTAGGTAGCCAAACCTCCTTTTCTGGCTGTTTAGGGTCTCTGCTTTGGGGAATTCTTTAGATAACGAATGCAAGAGCTCATTAGAGTTCCTCTGCATCTCTCTCTTCACCTTCTGCCAAGGAATCGACCGCTGACTGCTCAGGACGCCTGCAAAACCGCAACAATGTAGCAAAGACGACTACTGCAACCTTGTATCGCTGATCCTGCCGCCTTCTCGACTGTTTTCCTGGTGGTGCATGCTGTGGGGGTAGTCTGCCTCCTCTCTGCAGTAGAAGCTCTGAAGAAATCTCCTGTGGGACGACGGAATCCACCCCCTGCAACCGCAGTCACCAAAAGAACTGCATCACTGGTCCTCTGGGTCCCCTCTCAGAATGACGAGCGTGGTCCCTGGAACTCAGCAACTCTGTCCAAGTGACTCCCACAGTCCAGTGACTCTTCAGTCCAGGTTTGGTGGAGGTAAGTCCTTGCCTCCCCACGCTAGACTGCATTGCTGGGTACCGCATGATTTGCAGCTGCTCCGGCTTCTGTGCACTCTTCCAGGATTTCCTTTGTGCACAGCCAAGCCTGGGTCCCCGACACTCTAACCTGCAGTGCACAACCTCCTGAGTTGTCCTCCGGCATCGTGGGATCTCCTTTTGTGACTTCGGGTGAGCTCCGGTTCACTCTTCTTCGTAGTGCCTATTTTGGCACTCCTGCAGGTGCTGCCTGCTTCTGTGAGGGCTCCCTATCTTGCTGGGCGCCTCCTCTGTCTCCTCATGCAATTGGCGACATCCTGGTCCCTCCTGGGCCACAGCAGCATCAAAAAAACGTAACCGCGACCCTTGCAGTTAGCAAGGCTTGTTTGCAGTCTTTCTGCGTGGGAATACCTTTGCAAGCTTCTTCACGACGTGGGACATCTATCCTCCAAAGAGGAAGCTCCTAGTCCTCTCCGTTCTTGCAGAATCCACAGCTTCTACTATCCGGTGGCAGCTTCTTTGCACCCTCAGCTGGCATTTCCTGGGCATCGGTCCAATCTCGACTTTGTCGCGACTCTTGGACTTGGTCCCCTTGTTCCACAGGTACTCTCGTCCGGAAATCCACCTTTGTTGCATTGCTGGTGTTGGTCTTCCTTGCAGAATTCCCCTATCACGACTTCTGTGCTCTCTGGGGAACATAGGTGCACTTTACACCTACTTTTCAGGGTCTTGGGGTGGGCTATTTTTCTAACCCTCACTGTTTTCTTACGGTCCCGGCGACCCTCTACAAGCTCACATAGGTTTGGGGTCCGTTCGTGGTTCGCATTCCACTTTTGGAGTATATGGTTTGTGTTGCCCCTATACCTATGTGCTCCTATTGCAATCTATTGTGACTGTACATTGCTTGCATTACTTCCTTTTGCTATTACTGCATATTTTTGGTATTGTGTACATATATCTTGTGTATATTTGCTATCCTCATACTGAGGGTACTCACTGAGATACTTTTGACATATTGTCATAAAAATAAAGTACCTTTATTTTTAGTATATCTGTGTATTGTGTTTTCTTATGATATTGTGCATATGACACCAGTGGTATAATGGGAGCTTTGCATGTCTCCTAGTTCAGCCTAAGCTGCTCAGCTATAGCTACCTTCTATCAGCCTAAGCTGCTACAAACACCTCTTCTACACTAATAAGGGATAACTGGACCTGGTGCAGAGTGTAAGTACCCCTTGGTACCCACTACAAACCAGGCCAGCCTCCTACAGTCGTGTAGACCCCCAAGTACAGTACCTTTGGTGAAGAGTGAAAACAAGCCGATGCGCGAAGTCGGGGATCGCGGCGTCTGTGCGAAACATTGAATCCGGGCACTTCGAGCGGCGTCGGTTACGACGTGGTGCGGTGACTTCCACGGAGTCGCGGACTTCAGTGGGGCTGCAGCGGCGTCGGGCCTGCGAAGAGCGTTGCGTTCCAGTGAAGGTCACGGCGTCAGGTGCAGGCGGCGTCACTGGATTCAGCAGCGGCATCGGTCCGAAGTCGTCCGAAGTCGATTTCCTTGGATTTCCACCAGCTTTCCTTTCAAGGGCCCAGGAACTCGAAAGGGCACCACTTGTCAGAGCAGGAGTCTCTCCTGAGACTCCAGGTGCTGGCAGAGAGAAGTCTTTGCTGTCCCTGAGACTTCAAACAACAGGAGGCAAGCTCTAGATCAAGCCCTTGGAGATTTCTTCTCAAGATGGAAGGCACACAAAGTCCAGTCTTTGCCCTCTTACTCTGGCAGAAGCAGCAACTGCAGGATAGCTCCACAAAGCACAGTCACAGGCAGGGCAGCTCTTCTTCCTCAGCTATTCAGCTCTTCTCCAGGCAGAGGTTCCTCTTGGTCCCAGAAGTGTTTCTAAAGTCTGTGGTTTTGGGTGCCCTTCTTATACCCAGTTTCTCCTTTGAAGTAGGCCTACTTCAAAGTAAAGTCTCTTTGGAATGTGAAATCCTGCCTTGCCCAGGCCAGGCCCCAGACACTCACCAGGGGGTTGGAGACTGCATTGTGTGAGGGCAGGCACAGCCCTTTCAGGTGCGAGTGACCACTCCTCCCCTCCCTCCTAGCACAGATGGCTCATCAGGATATGCGGGCTACACCCCAGCTCCCTTTGTGTCACTGCCTAATGTGAGGTGCAACCAGCCCAACTGTCAAACTGACCCAGACAGGGAATCCACAAACAGGCAGAGTCACAGAAGTGGTATAAGCAAGAAAATGCTCACTTTCTAAAAGTGGCATTTTCAAACGCACAATCTTAAAATCAACTTTACTAAAAGATGTATTTTTAAATTGTGAGCTCAGAGACCCCAAACTCCACAGGTCCATCTGCTCCAAAAGGGAATCTACTCTTTAATCAGATTTAAAGGTAGCCCCCATGTTAACCTATGAGAGGGACAGGCCTTGCAACAGTGAAAAACGAATTTAGCAATATTTCACTGTTAGGACATATAAAACACATTACTATATGTCTTACCTTAACCATACACTGCACCCTGCCCTTGGGGCTACCTAGGGCCTACCTTAGGGGTGTCTGACATGTAAGGAAAGGGAAGGTTTAGGCCTGGCAAGTGGGTACACTTGCCAAGTCGAATTTACAGGTAAAACTGCACACACAGACTCTGCAATGGCAGGTCCGAGTCATGATTACAGAGCTACTTATGTGGGTGGCACAACCAGTGCTACAGGCCCACTAGTAGCATTTGATTTACAGGCCCTGGCACCTCTAGTGCACTTTACTAGGGACTTACTAGTAAATCAAATATGCCAATCATGGATAAACCAATCACATGCACATTTTGTAAAGGAGCACTTGCACTTTAGCACTGGTTAGCAGTGGTAAAGTACCCAGAGTAACAAAAACAGCAAAATCAGAGTCCAGCACACATCAACAACCTGGGGAACAGAGGCAAAAAGTTAAGGGAGACCACACCAAGGATGAAAAGTCTAACATGGGCATTATAGTGGAAGAAGTATTATCGTACTTCAATATTATCGACCTCAAAATAGTATCATATAACAATTGCTCCTAGGTATGAATGTATGTTTAAAATTCAGTATACTGGGGCTTCTGGATACCCGTGGACAGAAATAAATGAATAATCCTAACAAATTGCTAAAATACTAAATATCTGACTAGTCTAATTTACATATGAAAGTAGAGAGTTTTTTCAGGAATTTTCAGGCACCGTACATGGTCATTGCCGTTATTTGTGTTGGAAGGCTGCTGTACCAATATCCTCACCCATGTCAAACAGGATTACTTTAGAAGTCATCAGACATCATCTAGCTCTCCAAGTCATCAGCAGAATTTAGAAATATAAGCCTGATGACTTAAGGATGGATTGAAAATGAGTATCAGATGACTATGCAAGATGTGATTGTTCCTGATGATCAGAGGATGAGAACTTGATTACTTCTCAAGAAGAGTTCAGGTTGGGTTGGCAGGCCTGAGACATGTTTGAGTGGCTACTGTAGTGGATGGAACAATCAGTACTGCAGACCAACTAGTAGTATTTAATTTACACACCCTGGGCACAAATAGTGCACTTTACTAGGGACTTACAAGTAAATTTAATGCATGAAAAAGCAAATGTAAATATGTTTTAGAGGACAAAGCGGCTCATCTTTAGCACTAGTCAGCAGTGGTAAAGTGCACAGATCCCTAAAGGCCAGCAAAATAAGTCAGAAAGATAGGAGGAGGAAGAAAAAAATCTGGGGATGACTGCAGAGTCCCTGCTTATGGTGATAGGACATGGGCAATGGCCCACTACTGCAGGGACCCTTGACAGCTCTACGCTCTCTGAACCCAGCTGGATCCCTCTGTTTATACTCTCGGGCTCACTGAACTGACCCATGGGAAATCCTTCTCCTCATCTGTTGACCCTATTTGTGCAGGACCTAACCTTAATTTGCTGAAAGAGGCATCCTAGTAGGCAGACAGTATCACCATGGCCAACAAAGTGGTGTGGCCTGTTCCACCCCTTGGGTCTGACTTATGTCCCCAACACAGGAAAAATCTGTCCACAAGGACAACAACCAACACAGGCCACTGAGATTTGTCAGTATCAACGCCCAGACCACAGGCTATCCAGGAGCCTCTGACCACTGTGGTTTCTCAGAGTGGGAGGCAGTAGCCCCAGCCACCTTTCACTCTTCTTCCACTCTTCCTCCCACCAGTTCAGGGGTGGTATCCTGACACTGGTCACCCAGCGTAGGGCATGTACCTGGAGGCTTAACAGGAGACAGGGGTTGGGCTCTCCTTCACCCTAAAGCTCCCTTTGAGGTCTAGCACTTCCACTTTGGAGCAAAACACCCAGTAAAGTGAACTGGTAGGACGCTTGTGGCAGCCAACTCACCTATTTCACCTGACATTGGGGACAACTCATTCCCAAGAAGGCAGGCAATGGGGATCTTGGGACTAACTGTGGCCCTTCTCTGGGTCACCTCCCCACCCCACTCTAGGGATACCAAGGCCATTGGATGTAAGAAGTCCTGCCCATGGGCTTGTGTCACTCTACACATCTAGCCGGTGTACTGCCCTGGGGAAACTAGCCTCTCCACATCATGGCATGACTATACCCGGTGTTCTTCAGAGCAGTGACTGGGACCCTGTTCACTGGTTGAAGTAATGACTCCTACCCTCATGGATCACCAACTCATCCACTAAGTCCACCTCCCAAATAAGGGAGATCACAGCATGTTCAATTACCTGTTCCTGAGGATACTTACCCTGAGGCCACATTTGCAACTCCTGTAGAGTTCCCACCAGTGGGTGGATTATTTGGACAGACAGACTCCCCCTGCATGTGTCCTAGTTGAGAACAATCAAAGCAGCAGGGTTGGAAATGGGACACCATGGGCCTTTGCCTACAAGAACCTATCCCTTCTTCTCAGAAGTGACATGGGAACCCTTCCTCTCCCCCTTACTCTAGGACTTGCCTGGGTTTTTCTTGTCCTCCGCTCACTCTGCTGGAGGGAACCTGACCCAGCCTTCTTGGAGTTACTCCCAGGTACCTTCTTGTGGACCTGGGTGTTAACCCAGTGGTCCACCTCCTTAGCAAGCTCCCTGGGGCCTGAGAGCTTACTAGGAACAAGCTGTTGGTGCAGATGCTGTGTTGCTAAACAAATTATACAATCCCTGATAATCTGTTACTTCACTGCTCTTCCTCCAACCATACAGTGCCTTGCAAAAAGTATCCACTAAATCCACCCAGTTCTGGTGTGCACCATTCTGGCTAGCCCTAAATGTCTGCCTGTATTGTTCTGGGGCTAGACTATGCTTCCTGATCAGAACCTCCTCATGAGATGGTACCTCATCTTGTCGCTTCCCACTTAGACCAAGAGAGCATCCCCCCTCACTAGGGATTTGTCCCTACAACCTAGCCCCCCAGTCTGCTTCAGGGACCTTGTGCATTTGTAGGGCCACTGCATATGCCTTCAACCACCTGTCAATATCATCCCCAACCATGAAATCAGATACCAGATTCTTGGGTATGTGTACCTTCAAAGATACAGTAGTATTGCTGCCACCACCCTTGCTGGACTCCATTTGTCTGGCCTTGGTGTCCAACTCCTTAAAGCTCAGACACCAGAGCGAATCTCCTCTGGGTCTCCTCCATCTCCATGGTCAATCATTTCTCCTCCAAGGCCCTATCTTTCTGTGTTTGGAGCTTGACTAGCTCTAATTTTAATTTTCTCCTCCCACCTGCCATCCAACCACTCTGAAACAGGCCCTCGGATGACACACTACTTCTTGCCCTGGAAAGGGCCGTCAATCCTGGGAAAAAGTTGCTCACCTCCCCTACAGACAGCAGACCAAGGCCTCCAGCCAGACTTGGTCCAAGTCATCTTCCACATCCACCTCCTCCAGTATAGTCTGAGGCCTCATTTACAAAAGCGTGGGCTTCAGAATACTCTTTCAGTGCCTTTTGCAAATCTGCTTTTTTGCTACTTGTAGGCAGCCCAAAACCCCTACAGAAATCCCTGATCTGGGCAGCAGTGTATTTCTCAAGCTTGGCCATCTCAAACTCCATCCCTGTAGGTGCATATGCAGAACCTCCAACCAGAGACATGATTTAGGATGGAGAAAAATCTGAAATTGCCAGTTGAAGGGAGCAGGAAGAGAAGAAAATGCCATTTGGGGTCTGAGACTATTAGTTCAAATTGGTCTACTGTGGATAGTAATTAATACCAAATTACTGTGAGGCACTCTACAAATACAAGTCTTATCCTCACCACTGATCACCAATGTTAGAAATTGGGTCTCTAGTTGGCAGGGGTTTGCACCTTGTCCAAGTAGGGACCACAATCCTAGTCAGGGTAAGTCAGATAAACTCCCTAGATTAACCTGTGCTCACCTCCTGGTAGCTTGGCACAGAGCAGTCCTTGGTGGAGTGCGTGGAGTCATACTATGTGGAACTCCGGAAAGTGGGAAAAAAACTGTGCTACATGCAAGTTCCGTGAGCAGGCAGAATTCTCTGTTGCACTCATTTGTATTGCATTTGACGTCAGGCGCAACATGAAGTATATGCCTGCATTCAAAATCATGCGCAAACAGCACCACGCAATTTGCATGAGCGGCCATCTTGTATTTCACTCTGTTTATGGTTTTGGGTCTGTTATTTTCTTCCTGCAATCCTTCACATTTACACTATCTGCAAATTAGTCATGACCCTGTTCCTCATGGGAACAGTCCAGCCCAAACTGCCAGGCCAGGTCCTCACTGGACAGGAGACAAGCATCCTGGGGTGAGTGTTTGAAAAGTTTAAGCCCTTCATCCATCATCCTTTTGTTTTGCTAAAGTTACTCTAAGTGGGAAGGGTATGCCCAGACATGGGTCACTTGCTCACTGTGCCAGTGGATTCAAGCTAGGCTGGCTGATAAAGGGTGATACCCTGAAACCAGTCCCAGGATACTTGCTTCTGGTCCAGAGAGGACATCGTCTGGCAGTTTGGGCTGAATTGCTTCCATGGGGAACAAGGTCAAGACTGATTTACATATGGCTGGATCCAAACTGGGATGGCATGTGAGCAAAAGAGCAATGGATTAAATCCAGAACTGTGATTGGGGGTGAGTGTTTGAAAAGTTTCAGTACTCCATCCATCATCCTTTTGTGTTGCTAAAGTTGCCCTAAGTGGAAAGGGTATGCCCAGATGTGGGTCCTGTGCTCACTGTGCCACTTGATTCAAGCTAGCCTGGCTGATGAGGAGTGATACCATGAAACCGGTCCCAGTATGCTTGTTTCTGGTCCAGGGAGGACCTGGCCTGGTAGTTCGGGCTGGACTGTTCCCATGGGGAAAAGGGTCAAGACTGATTTGCATATGGCTGGGTCAAAACTGGGGTGGCATGGTGAGCAAAAGAACGATGGATTAAACCCAGATCTGTGACTGGGTGTTAGTGTTTGAAAAGTTTCAGCACTCCGTCCATAATCCTTTTGTGTTGCTATGCTTATTTAAGAAGCTATTGTAATGCAGATTCCTCAGTCCTCCTGTCGCCATAGTGAATTAGTGATATCAGTGAGTTAGAGTTCTCTGTGACATTATGTAGCTCATACAGTCCCAAGCAATTTCACAGTGATGCGAGTATGCGTGTATTGCCAACAACGGAGACTGATTTGGTCCAACAAGGGGGTTGAGAAATGAGAATTGAATGAAAGATCATACATTACAATGCATTAGTTTGAAATGTAGTTTTTGTTAAGGAAATTTGGAATACGGGTTTTAGGAGAATAGCCAACTCAATGATAGTTGATCATACTAGTACCATAGGCGATCTGATTTAAGCACATTGTTATTGCATTTGCCTGTTGTATAATAATTTTGTGGAGATTAATGGTACAACCAATTTATTTTTTTAATCTTCTTTATTTCTTACATCAGCACCCAAGAGGGACACTACACCAGCGGGTCCGGCAGAAGGTGGGAAGGTGCAAACCACCCACCTCTGATTCTGATGGCTCTGCTTATCCCAGTAAGTCCTATTATTTGATATTATTATTATTATTTCCCTAACTTTTACCTCTCCCCACTTTTATGCTACTTTTAATTTTGCCCTGTTTACTTTTTTTACTGTGTCCTTTTTTTCAAATCCCGACCCAAGTTTTGTTTAATTCTTGTTATCCCTACCATATCTTTTTTTCAGTCTTTCATTGTCCATTTTGTATTCCACCTCTTTATTGCTCTTCAATGATTCAGAGTCATCGTCAATCCTAGACTATAGCTCTGCCACTCTACTCTGCAAAGCTTTTGGTTGGCTTGACTACCTGACTTTGCTAACATTCCAATAAAATGCCCAGAGTGCAATTTTTGACAGAAGATTCTGCTGTGCTAACTGAACTGTAACAATGTATTGCAGTTGTATTTGTTTGATTAAAAACATTAAGAAAGGGAGGTGTACCTGCCATCTAAAAACTGAATATTGTATTTTTCTAGCCATACTAACCAGTGCGACCAGTGGAGCCAACTCAAGTTCCACCACTGCAGGAGCAGATGGAGCAGGGGGAGATGCAGCGGTAGGGACAGGCGATGGTAAGTCACATTGCTTGCTTATTGACAATTGCATTTACTCACTAGCTACAAGGGCATTGTCGTGTTCAGATTTGTAAACCCCCTGGACTACAGCTACAGTAGTGGTAGGGTTACTTATGGTCTCTTCTATCTGCAACTCAGCAAAAGCACACATAATATACGCAAAAAATGATGACTTGATGGAAATGTGAAAGAACAGAAGGTTTAAGGAAAGGATGGGTGAAAAGAGTAAAAACAAAGCTTGCATGGGTGGATGAAAAAGAATGCATTTATGAGTATTGCGATAAATGGATGGATGAGTGAATGGATGATTGAAAAAAGGGTGGATAGTGGGTACTAAATGGATGAATAAAGGATTGTGAATTTTGGTGCAAAACTGGATGAGAGAAAGTAAAGCTTAAATCATGGTAGCTATGGGTGAATGTAGAAGGAAGAATGAAAGGAAGATTAATAATTGCTTGGATGAATAAAGAAGGGAGCTCTTCAGCAGAGGGGAATGTTTAGTTCTCATCAACTTCGCTTACTTATTGTGTTTTATCATTTATGGTTATAAAAACGTTTGTTAAAAGAGAGGGGTATTTTAATTTGTGTTCCAATCCCTTGACTTACTGTATCTGTTAAATGAGGCAGATATGTATCCCATCATCATTCATCAACCCCCTCCCTGCCCATGGCATTTCACCACCCATGAATGACTTACTTTATGCCTGTTCAGATTTTTCCCTTTAGACTTTAGCATTACAGTGATTGAATAAGCCAGAACTTAGGCACACGATGAATCGATGATCAGTGAAGCCCCTTAATTCTTCTATAGCAGAAGCTCTACCTACCTGCCTAATCCCTCTGTATTACTCTGCAGTAGAATAAGTCAAGATTATTTCCTTTTCTTGCTGCCCAGTGAATTCATTTGTTGGAAAGAGTTTGTGATGGTAGGTGAAGTCAGTGAGTAAAGTGGGATGAGTAAGTGCCTGATTTGGTTTTAAATTTGGCGTAGGGTATACTCTGTGTTGAACATGCTAAATAGAAACTATATAGCCCATTCCTTTCCCTGAAGTGCAGTACATATTTTTTTTCCCACCGTCTACTTATGGCAGACAGGATAAATATTTCCACATTCTATACAAGATGTGTGACGTATCTTATTTATTCGTCTGCCTCTTTGGACTCACAGTCGAAACTAAGTGAAAAGCATTTGGGGAACAGCAGGGTCATTGGGAGTAAAGAAAGATAATAGTCATCAACAGCTACCCGACAGCAGCAAAGTACTGGAAGCACTGGCTTGCATGCCTCAAATTATTTGGAACAACTTGTACTCCATAGAGCATATTGCCTTACTCATTAATAAATGAAAGGTTATTCATTTTTATTCCTCCACTAAATGTGTCGGTTTAGTTACTAGAAAAGCCATTGAAAGAAAAAAATTAAATCACAGTTTTTTTTTTATCTGGTCTTATTCTGCCTTTATTATTTTCTACCAGACAGTCAGTGCTTTTTGTGTGAGGGATGTGTAGGTAAACAAATAAAATTGGCCCTGTAGCTCTCCTAATCATATTCACATCAAATTCCAACAACCATGGGGGACCAGCAATGTAGTGCTACTGTGCCACCCACTACCTATAGTTTGAACAAGTGTTTGGTCAGAGCTTTGTTCACCAATTGTCTTGTTTATTTATATTTTTCTCGATATAGCTACTCCTGCTCGACGACCACCACCAACCAGGCAGGAAATTGTGACCTGTCTATGGCAGCAGAGGCTGGGGAACATACAGGCCAAAAATCAGTAGCTGATGATCCTATAGAAGGAAGAGGCCAAAACAGTTTCCTCTGACCCACCCAGAAGACCAGCATATCAGCCTCCTGGCCAGTACATTGCCAGCACCGCTTCTAGCAGTCAGCGTCCCTGACTGCATCTGCTTCTGCACCCTCCTATTCCAACAGGACATTGCTGAACAACATCCTGCAATGGATGGACCGCATGGAGAGCCGCTCGTCAGCATTCAGCAAAGCCTGAATTAGCTCCGGCCCCATATTGACAGTGCCGTCTTTTAAACCCTTTTTTCATTTTTGTGTATTGGTGGGATGGTCTCGTTATGGGTGGAGATGGTGGGGAGAGTTTTTGGATTGACTTTGGACGTTTTGTTGGACTTTTTGGGGACAGGGTTATTTGTTCGGGGAGAGGGTTGGGACTGTTGTGGGTGGAGAGGGAGGGTTTTCTATTTGTGCAAGTATTAAAGGGGACTTTTTTATTTCCTTTGAATCCTCACATCTTTATGTTGGTGTTTTAGACTTTTAGTGTCCACTGCTGTCTTTTAGTATAACCTGTTTTTAATCTGCTAAAAAAGTGTTTGTCATTTACTTATATCCTTGCTCTATTTCCCTCTGCAACTATACATTGACCACTGGTGGATGACTGCATTTGCCTATTTTGCCTACATAAACATATTACACATGGACACCTTTTTCAGTAGGACTTCATTACTAACTAAACAAGTTCACTTCAATCCATAGTTCTTCTCTTACCTGAACAGATGAAGCGAGGAAGTCTTCTTACTGCAGGGTTTTTCCTAAGATCGCATCTTAAGGGGTGGCATGGGTAATAGTAGTAGCAAGCTAGCTTGCTAACAGGGAAGACAGGAGGTGCCACTCTCACCTGCGCGAACTCCAGCTGCAGGATTATTTAAAGGGTTATCCACCACTGTCAACTAGATCGAAAGAAAACAGCGAGTTAGTGGGTCATATATCATAACTTTAGGAAGACTGAGACCAGACTACCACAATGACAGCATTATAAAAACACAAGAAAGAAGGCCATATGATAATCCAACAATATCAATTTCTTCTGAGCAATGTTGGGGCGCTATAAAACTAAACTTAGGAAATTAAATCATGGAATCAGGAGAAGTGGGCTCAGAATCATGAATGGTTTGACCAGGTTAAGCGTTTACAGAACACACATAAAAGTCATGAATGACGATTGTTAGAAATGGGGTTTTTGGTTGGCAGTTAGGTTGCCCTCTGTCCAAGCAAGAACCCTCACTCTAGTCAGGGTAAGTCACACACAATCCCAAATCAGCCTGTGCTCACCCTCCGGTAGCTTGGCACGAGCAGTCAGGCTTAACTTAGAAGGCAATGTGTAAAGCATTTGTGCAATAAATCATACAACACCATAGCATAACACCACAAAAATACACCACACAGTATTTAGAAAAATATATAATATTTATCTGGGTAATTGTAGGTCAAAACGATCAAAGTTGCAATACGAATTTGTAAAGATATCACTGAAAAGTGATATGAAGTGTCTTTGAGTCTTTAAAAAGCAATAAAGTGTCTTTCAAGCACAGAGTACCTGGTTTCTGGTGGGAAATCTCCTCAGAGGGCCACAGGAGAAGAGATGCGTGGAAAAAGGGGGGTGTGCGTCGTTTTCCGCTCAGCACACACAGACTTGCGTCGTTCTTTTCCACGCGGGGAAGTCGGGCGTCGTTTTCCGGCGCGCAGACAGTCTCTTTTTGTGGATCGCGAGGATTACCAGATGTCCCGGGTCTGTGCGTGGATTCTCCTGCTTATTTTCCGGCTGCGCGTCGTTCTGCGGGGCTGCGCGTCGAAGTTTCGATCTCACGGTAGGCGTCGCGTCGATTTCTCCTTGGAAGTCGGGCGGCGTTGTCCTTGCGAGGCCGTGCGTCAAAGTTTCGCACTCACGGTAGGCGTCGCGTCGATTTCTCCTTGGAAGTCGGGCGGCTTTGTCCTTGCGAGGTTGTGCGTCGAAGTCTCGATCGTCCCGAGGGCGTCGCGTTGATCAGCGTCGGTGTGCGGCGTTTTTCTCGCCGCGAAACAAGCTGTGCGTCGAAATTTTCGGCGCACGGAGCGTCCACGTGAAAGGAAGAAGTCTTTTTGGTCCTGAGACTTCAAGGAACAGGAGGCAAGCTCTATCGAAGCCCTTGGAGAGCACTTTCACAGCCAGACAAGAGTTCAGCAAGGCAGCAGGGCAACAGCAAGACAGCAGTCCTTTGGAGAAAGCAGACAGGTGAGTCCTTTGAGCAGCCAGGCAGTTCTTCTGGCAGGATGTAGTTTCTGGTTCAGGTTTCTTCTCCAGCAAGTGTCTGATGAGGTAGGGCAGAGGCCCTGTTTTATACTAAGTTGTGCCTTTGAAGTGGGGGTGACTTCAAAGAGTCTCTAAGAAATGCACCAAGTTCCCTTTCCGTTCAATCCTGTCTGCCAGAGTCCCAGTAGGGGGTGTGGCAGTCCTTTGTGTGAGGGCAGGCCCTCCACCCTCCCAGCCCAGGAAGACCCATTCAATATGCAGATGTATGCAAGTGAGGCTGAGTACCCTGTGTTTGGGGTGTGTCTGAGTGAATGCACAAGGAGCTGTCAACTAAACCTAGCCAGACGTGGATTGAAGGGCACAACAAGATTTTAGGGCAAAGAAATGCTCACTTTCTAAAAGTGGCATTTCTAGAATAGTAATATTAAATCCGACTTCACCAGTCAGCAGGACTTTGTATTACCATTCTGGCCATACTAAATATGACCTTCCTGCTCCTTTCAGATCAGCAGCTGCCACTTCAACAGTGTAGGAGGGCAGCCCCAATGTTAGCCTATGAAGGGAGCAGGCCTCACAGTAGTGTAAAAACGAATTTAGGAGTTTTACACTACCAGGACATATAACTACACAGGTACATGTCCTGCCTTTTACCTACACAGCACCCTGCTCTAGGGGATACCTAGGGCACACATTAGGGATGACTTATATGTAGAAAAAGGGGAGTTCTAGGCTTGGCAAGTACTTTTAAATGCCAAGTCGAAGTGGCAGTGAAACTGCACACACAGGCCTTGCAATGGCAGGCCTGAGACAAGGTTAAGGGGCTACTGAGGTGGGTGGCACAACCAGTGCTGCAGGCCCACTAGTAGCATTTAATCTACATGCCCTAGGCACATGTAGTGCACTCTAATAGGGACTTACAGGTAAATTAAATAGTCAATCATGGATAAACCAATCAATAGTACAATTTACACAGAGAGCATATGCACTTTAGCACTGGTTAGCAGTGGTAAAGTGCTCAGAGGTCAAAAGACAACAACAACAGGTCAGAAAAAATAGGAGGAAGGAGGCAAAAAAGTTTGGGGATGTCCCTGTCAAAAAGCCAGGTCCAACATGACCCCCCACCAGCCTAAAGCCAGGGGAGAACAATCACTATCCTGATGTACTTCCCTGTTTGAGGCGACAGAACAAGGACCCAGGCCCACAGCAGCAGGGGCATGCTCCAGTTCTTCGCCTTCCTGACTCCAATTGGATCCCTCTGTCCATACTCTCAGGGCCCACTAAGCCCATCCATGGGGAACCTTTCTCCTTTCCTGCGGATCCCATCTGTGCAGCACCTAACCTTACTTTGCTCACAGATGTATCCCAGGAGCAGGATAGTACCCCCATGACCAACATAGTGGTGTTGCCCACTCTACCCCTGGGGTGTGACACTTGTCCCCTCCCCAGGGATAACTCTGTCCACCCGGACAGCAAGCCACAGTGATTACTGACAGCTGCCAGGGATGAGAGCCAGGCCCCAGGCCTCTCAAAGCTCTCCAACCACTGTGGCTGTGGAGAGTCGGGGGCGGTAGCCCCAGGTGCTGGGCACCCTTTAACCACTCTCCCTTCCACCAGGTCAGGGATGACAGCCTGAACCTGGTCCTCCCCTCTGGGGCTTTGTACCCTCCTTCCTGGAGCGGTACCCCCAGAGTCCAACATGGCCAGGGGGCTTACAGAAGTCGCCCTGTACCATTCCTCCACCAGTGCAGGGTTGTTAACCTGCCACTGGCCCTCCAACCTGGGGTCTGTACCTTCAGGTGGGACTAGGGCCCGGGGTGAGGCTTCCCTCCCCCTGCCCTCCCTTCTGGGGTCCAGCACCCTCCAACTAGGAGTGGCCTCCTCAGAAGACAACATGGTAGGGGCACTGTTATCAGTAGCCCCTCCCTCCAGGTCCAGGGGGACACCCTGAACCTGGTCTTCCAGCCCAGGGTCTGTACCCTCAGACTGGATCACCGCCTGGCAAACCAGGACTTCCTGGGGGGCACGCCTACCCCCCACCAGGTCAGAGTTTAACCTCTGCACCTGCCCATTCAACTCAGAGTCACCACCCTGAAGTTGAACAATTGCCTGGCACGCCAGGACTTCCTGGAGGGCACACTGACCCTCCACCAGGTCAGAGTTTAACCTCTGCACCTGACCATTCAACTCAGAGTCACCACCCTGAAGTTGAACAATTGCCTGGCACACCAGGACTTCCTGGAGGGCACACTGACCCTCCACCAGGTCAGAGTTTAACCTCTGCACCTGACCATTCAACTCAGAGTCACCACCCTGAAGTTGAACAGTTGCCTGGCGCACCAGGACTTTCTGGGAGGCACACCTACCTCCCACCAGGTCAGAGTTTAACCTCTGAGCCTGGTTCCCCAACCCAGGGTCACCACCCTGAGGTTGGGCAATTGCCTGGCACGCCAGGACTTTCTGGGGGGCACACCTACCCCCCACCAGGTCAGAGTTTAACCTCTGAACCTGGTCATCCAACCCAGAGTCAACACCCTGAGGTTGGACAATTGCCTGGCACAGCAGGGCTTCTTGGGAGGCACACCTACCTCCCACCAGGTCAGAGTTTAACCTCTGAACCTGGGTATCCAACCCAGAGTCAGCACTCTGAGGTTGAACAATTGCCTGGCACGCCAGGACTTTCTGGAGGGCACACTGACCCTCCACCAGGTCAGAGTTTAACCTCTGAACTGGGCCATTCAACTCAGAGTTACCACCCTGAAGTAGAACAATCGCCTGGCATGCCAGGACTTCCTGGAGGGCACACTGACCCTCCACCAGGTCAGAGTTTAACCTCTGAACCTGGTTCTCCAACCTAGGGTCACCATCCTGAGGTTGGACAACTGCCTGGTACACCAGGGCTTTCTGGGGGGCACACCTACCCCCCACCAGGTCAGAGGTTAACCTCTGAACCTGGATATCCAACCCAGAGTCACCACCCTGAGGTTGAACCATTGCCTGGCAGGCCAGGACTTTCAGGGAGGCACACCTACCTCCCACCAGGTCAGAGTTTAACCTCTGAGCCTGGTTCTCCAACCCAGGGTCACCACCCTGAGGTTGAACCATTGCCTGGTATACCAGGACTTTCTGGGGGGCACACCTACCCCCCACCAGGTCAGAGTTTGACCTCTGAACCGGGTTAGCCAACCCAGAGTCACCACCCTGAGGTTGGGCAATTGCCTGGCACCCCAGGACTTTCTGGGAGGCACACCTACCTCCCACCAGGTCAGAGTTTAACCTCTGAACCTGGCCATCCAACCCAGAGTCGACACCCTGAGGTTGGACAACTGCCTGGCACGCCAGGACTTTCTGGGGGGCACACCTACCCCCCACCAGGTCAGAGTTTGACCTCTTCACCTGGTAAGCCAACCCAGAGTCACCACCCTGAGGTTGAGCCATTGCCTGGCATTCCAGGACTTTCTGGGGGGCACATCTACCCCCCACCAGGTCAAAGTTTAACCTCTGAACCCGGTTATCCAACCCAGAGTCACCACCCTGAGGTTGAATCCTTGCCTGGCATGCCAGGACTTCCTGGGGGGCACTCTCACCCCCCACAAGGGACACGCCGTCCCCAAGGGCCACACAAGAGTCTGGTTGGCGCAGGTCTCCCGACCTCTGCCCATCCGGCAGAGTCTGGGTTTCCCCCAAACCAGAAACGGTCTCACCTGGGTCATTCCTGGGGGGCTCTGCTCTCAGAGCTGACCCCTGACTTTCAAGATCCTCCACTGGGGTCTGCCACCCCCTCTCAACCCTATGTCTGGACTTCTGCACCCCCTCACTAGGAGTGGTACTGCCAGACACCAGAACTGTTGGGATGCTGTCTACAGTCATCCCCCCAAGTTCTTCTGCCACTGCGGGGCTTCCCTCAAAAGGTGGCCCTACGGTACAGGTTAGGCTCTGAGACCTACCTGGGACACTACAATCCTTTCCCACCTCACTTGGTCGGGAACCACCTAGACCACTCCCTTCAGGAGCACCCCCAAATGCCTCTTCAGACTCTCTGGTACTCACCCAAAAGTCTGCCTCCACTGTAAGTTCCCTGGGGTCAGAGAACTCACACTCCACCTGGTGTTGGCGTAGCTCTGGAAAATAAGGACCAGACATATGCTCTCCAGCAATTACATCACTCTGCCCTTCACATGTATTAACCACAGTACCCTTCACCCAACCACCTAGTAACTCAACCTTGGAAAAGCACTCTACTTCACCCTCCTGAGACTGGTGAGACAGTATCTGTCTGTCCCTGACACTCAACCCAAACTCTTCTGGGATGTCTCTACACTCTATATCCAGGACGTCCACCAGGGGGGAACCCTTTTCTCTGTCACTCTCTGCTAGAGTCAGTAAAGTGTCCCTCCCCCCAGTAGGAATATGACTCCCTGTGCCAGTTCCCCAATCCTTCTCAGGGACCCTGTGCATAACGGGAACTACCTCATACCCTTGAACCGCCTGGGGTGTGTCAACTCTCTTCTTCAAGTTGGGTACCACATCTCTGGGCTTGTGCCCTTCTTCAGCAGTACTAGATGCAAGATTTTTGCTGCCACCATCTGAACTGGACTCAGCCCTTCCGGCCTCCAGTTTCAGCTCTTTACAGCTCAGCTCTTGAGCTGCAATCTTTTCTTCTTCCAGGGCTAAGAGACTTGCTGCCTCAGCCCTTTCAATAAACTCATCTAGCTCTTCCATCCACCGTGCTTGAGCCATGAGCCATTCTTTTTTCACTGGGTCTCTTTCCTCATCTGAGTCGTCCTCCTCCTCCTCTGAGGGGTACTTAGTCATTTGGTTTCTTGCTGCCTCTCTCTCTGCCCATCTGTCTTCCTCCCAGACTATGTAGGCACGTAGCATCTCTGCTTTAGTAGATCTCTTTGCTACAGGAAGGCCACATTCTCTGCAAAGCTTCCTTAGGTCAGCCTTAGTGAGGTGGTCAGTAGGCAAAAAGAATAAGTAGGTAAGCGATCCCATTCTGATAGGATCTTACCAGCAAAAACCAAAATCCAAAGTCCAAAATATCAATAGTATATCCAGGAGGACATCAGAGACCAAAAGTCAAAAAAGAGATAAAAAATCAAGTTGACCTTCAACTGTGGGTAGGTAGTGAAATACTTAGCTACTGTATGTCACTGCACAAACACAAGTCCTATCCTCACCGCTGATCACCAATGTTAGAAATGGGGTTTTTGGTTGGCAGTTAGGTTGCCCTCTGTCCAAGCAAGAACCCTCACTCTAGTCAGGGTAAGTCACACACAATCCCAAATCAGCCTGTGCTCACCCTCCGGTAGCTTGGCACGAGCAGTCAGGCTTAACTTAGAAGGCAATGTGTAAAGCATTTGTGCAATAAATCATACAACACCATAGCATAACACCACAAAAATACACCACACAGTATTTAGAAAAATATATAATATTTATCTGGGTAATTGTAGGTCAAAACGATCAAAGTTGCAATACGAATTTGTAAAGATATCACTGAAAAGTGATATGAAGTGTCTTTGAGTCTTTAAAAAGCAATAAAGTGTCTTTCAAGCACAGAGTACCTGGTTTCTGGTGGGAAATCTCCTCAGAGGGCCACAGGAGAAGAGATGCGTGGAAAAAGGGGGGTGTGCGTCGTTTTCCGCTCAGCACACACAGACTTGCGTCGTTCTTTTCCACGCGGGGAAGTCGGGCGTCGTTTTCCGGCGCGCAGACAGTCTCTTTTTGTGGATCGCGAGGATTACCAGATGTCCCGGGTCTGTGCGTGGATTCTCCTGCTTATTTTCCGGCTGCGCGTCGTTCTGCGGGGCTGCGCGTCGAAGTTTCGATCTCACGGTAGGCGTCGCGTCGATTTCTCCTTGGAAGTCGGGCGGCGTTGTCCTTGCGAGGCCGTGCGTCGAAATTTTGGTCTCACGGCAGGCGTCGCGTCGATTTCTCCTTGGAAGTCGGGCGGCGTTGTCCTTGCGAGGCCGTGCGTCAAAGTTTCGCACTCACGGTAGGCGTCGCGTCGATTTCTCCTTGGAAGTCGGGCGGCTTTGTCCTGGCGAGGTTGTGCGTCGAAGTCTCGATCGTCCCGAGGGCGTCGCGTTGATCAGCGTCGGTGTGCGGCGTTTTTCTCGCCGCGAAACAAGCTGTGCGTCGAAATTTTCGGCGCACGGAGCGTCCACGTGAAAGGAAGAAGTCTTTTTGGTCCTGAGACTTCAAGGAACAGGAGGCAAGCTCTATCCAAGCCCTTGGAGAGCACTTTCACAGCCAGACAAGAGTTCAGCAAGGCAGCAGGGCAACAGCAAGACAGCAGTCCTTTGGAGAAAGCAGACAGGTGAGTCCTTTGAGCAGCCAGGCAGTTCTTCTTGGCAGGATGTAGTTTCTGGTTCAGGTTTCTTCTCCAGCAAGTGTCTGATGAGGTAGGGCAGAGGCCCTGTTTTATACTAAGTTGTGCCTTTGAAGTGGGGGTGACTTCAAAGAGTCTCTAAGAAATGCACCAAGTTCCCTTTCCGTTCAATCCTGTCTGCCAGAGTCCCAGTAGGGGGTGTGGCAGTCCTTTGTGTGAGGGCAGGCCCTCCACCCTCCCAGCCCAGGAAGACCCATTCAATATGCAGATGTATGCAAGTGAGGCTGAGTACCCTGTGTTTGGGGTGTGTCTGAGTGAATGCACAAGGAGCTGTCAACTAAACCTAGCCAGACGTGGATTGAAGGGCACAACAAGATTTTAGGGCAAAGAAATGCTCACTTTCTAAAAGTGGCATTTCTAGAATAGTAATATTAAATCCGACTTCACCAGTCAGCAGGACTTTGTATTACCATTCTGGCCATACTAAATATGACCTCCCTGCTCCTTTCAGATCAGCAGCTGCCACTTCAACAGTGTAGGAGGGCAGCCCCAATGTTAGCCTATGAAGGGAGCAGGCCTCACAGTAGTATAAAAACGAATTTAGGAGTTTTACACTACCAGGACATATAACTACACAGGTACATGTCCTGCCTTTTACCTACACAGCACCCTGCTCTAGGGGATACCTAGGGCACACATTAGGGATGACTTATATGTAGAAAAAGGGGAGTTCTAGGCTTGGCAAGTACTTTTAAATGCCAAGTCGAAGTGGCAGTGAAACTGCACACACAGGCCTTGCAATGGCAGGCCTGAGACAAGGTTAAGGGGCTACTGAGGTGGGTGGCACAACCAGTGCTGCAGGCCCACTAGTAGCATTTAATCTACATGCCCTAGGCACATGTAGTGCACTCTAATAGGGACTTACAGGTAAATTAAATAGTCAATCATGGATAAACCAATCAATAGTACAATTTACACAGAGAGCATATGCACTTTAGCACTGGTTAGCAGTGGTAAAGTGCTCAGAGGTCAAAAGACAACAACAACAGGTCAGAAAAAATAGGAGGAAGGAGGCAAAAAAGTTTGGGGATGTCCCTGTCAAAAAGCCAGGTCCAACAACGATGTTAATGGGGCCGTTTCGGAATATGGCTCAAGTAATAGAAGGTTAGAAGTTCACACAGTGAGTTGGTGTTGCTGTCACCACATCTACTCCAGCAAACATGTGATTTATTTATGGTGTAAAATTAGGTCACTTCAATAAATCATAAGGCTTGGGTTAAGAGGGTCAGGGGCTTGATGAATAGATGGGAAAGGGGATTTGGGGAAAGGTGTGCCAAAGACTGAAACACAACACACAAAAAACCATGACAATATTCATTGGGACACTGAGCAGCACACCATTATAAATTTGTTGTCGAAGGAAACAAAGGAATATGTATGCAACAGTTCAGTTAAATGCATTGCAAACAGTTCTTCTGCCCCAGAGGGACCCCAGATAGTATATCCTAAGTTTTATGTCTTCTAGTTTTGAAATATGGAGTATTGAATTTAACCCACCCAGTTCTAAAAATTATGATTGTTAAAAGGAAAATAATAGTGTATTGCCAAATTGGGCGATGCATCTCCATTCTTGTTAGAATGTCTGTCACTCTTGGGTGCCTGTCTGAACCTGTCTGAAGGTAAGCTGGAGTCTTGAGCTTTCTCCAAGTTTTGTTCATGCAAGGGAGGAGTAGGAGAAGGCCTGCATATTGAACAAAGCAGTAGCTATATTACAGAGTAAAGGAAAAGGACAAAAGGAGCAAGGTAAGCTTCATAAGGAATCAGGAGTGTACCAAGAAGACTCTGAGGCAGAGCAAGAACATAAGAGGAATTTCATGTTTGAGGCAGCAAAGCAGCAAATACATATTCAGCAGAATTTCCATAGCAAAGCACCTCTCTCCAATTCAAAGAGCTGAGTAAGTAGTAGGCCTAGGAGTCTTCCTCATCACCATGGGTTGTTTATGAAGTCAATAACTTTCTCCTTGTAGCTGTTGAAGTGGTCCCACCCTGAGTCCTTCCATCCTCCTCCTCCAGATTCTAAGTAACTCGGTCCCAGTCCCAAACCGAGCAAGGTAGACCTGTGAAGTGCACTACTGTTGAAGAACAAATAGAGAAACAGAACTTCAGTATTTTGTGTAGCTTTGTGTTTAGTAACTAAAGTGGCTGGTTTGTTCGGAGGAACTAGAAAAAAGGAGTGTACCCTATAGGTAAATTCCACTAAGTTTGAAAGTCCGATCACTTTCAGTAAAAATGGTCACTCATCATCCCCAAACATTGCACATCATAGTACACAAGTTTACAAATTTGTTGAACTTCCTCCTCCACCCCATATATCAGTCATCACTCACAAATTTACAATCACTCAATATATCACCACTTATTGGTGCAATAGTTACTTAGTAGATACCTCTTCCAATCCAAGCACGGTTATTGAACATAATATCTCCTCATTGATGGTATCAACACATTTGTATTTGGCATTGGTACTGGCAGTCTTTCAATCAATAATATTGTAGGGCAGCCCTGCAAGGTGATGTGAAAAATTAGTCTAAGCAGTGGCATGTAAAGGAGGCAGGCATCGTCTTCAAAGTCTTGAAGGGTATGTGGGGACTTCTTCACTGCCCATGGGCCCACCTGCAATCCAGGCTTATATGTGACTATGAAGTGGTGGGGCAGCATAAATTCAACACAAATTCAACACAAATATAATGTTCCACTAGCATTTCTTTTTTTTTGCAAAGAAAGAAAGAAGTTCAACAAGAAATAATTTTTAAAAAATATGGTGGCACTGGCATACTCAGTCTGGGAAGTAGGGTTTGCCTGCAAACTGTGGTGGTTCTCCCAGAAGTTGGTCAGCTAACACACTTGATTCTGACCAATCGTCCTCTTTCTCCTCCTCTGGTGTTTCAGGTGGTATGAAATGCTGATTCCTTTTGCTCATGGCCAATCTTTCCACATTTTGAGTTGAGAGACTGGTCCTTCTACCTCTAACAACTGCACTAACTGCACTGAACACATGTTTAGCAGACACACAGGCTATAGGACAATCCAGAAACGTTATTGCCAGCGTGTTGAGCGCTGGCCGTTGGCGCATCTATGGGTTTTGATTCACATACGCCTCTTTTGAGTCATTCGGATACTCCTGGAACATCCTCTGAGTGGTCATTAGTGCTGCCACTTGCTTTACCGCTTTTTGTTCGCCTATGCACTGGGCCTAGGACCTTCCACTTCAAACCAAGCCAATGCAGAGTTGGGTCCGATTCTTCTTTTGCTGTTGTTGCTGTTTTTTTTTATTTATAGGGTTGATGGATGTGAGACAAGACTGTCCTCTTGGGAAGTTGAAGGCAGCTCCCAAGAACTGTGGAGTAGGACTCTACGATTCAGTCGTTTCTCTTCCAATTCTCCTGCTTGCTCAACAATCCACCTCTTGTTTTGTGAAACATCCCTTTCAGAAAAACAAATGAAAGTAGAAAGAATCTTATTGTGGTTGTTTTTTGATGTAATAAATACCATTTTAATCAAATATTGTAAACGCAAACAACACCACTACACCATAAAGCAAAAATTACATTTCAAATCAGACAGCACAACAGGCAGATCTTGCTCTTTGCTTTATCTCCATCTGTTTTAAAGGAGACACCTGGGGTAGTCAGAGAGAGATGCTTGGATAAATGGAATAATCCTTTAAATCAGTGGTTCCCAACCTGAGGTCCAGGGACCCCTGGGGGTCCGCGAAGCCTCCTCAGGGGGTCGGCAACCGGTTAGAAAAGTAAATATTATTAACAGATTAGGTCCCCAACTTTCAGTAATAACTTACTGGGGGGTTCCTGGATTTAAATAATGATTCAGTGGGGGGTCCCTGGGTTCCAGTAATGATAAAATGGGGGTCCACAGAAGTCAACAGGTTGGGAACCACTGCTTTAAATAACCTATGGCAGCAAGGTGGTCCAGGGGAAATATAGTACTCATTAACAAAATGAATTATGCTGTTGATTTATCTGCAGTGCTCCGCAGCCAGGGTGTCCAGGAGGAAATGGAATTACACCTAAAGAAATTGAATGTTGTAGTGCAGCTGTGCATCTTTGGTGGATGGGTGGATGGAGGAATGGATGAATGTTGATGGATGGATCAAGGCAAAATGCAGAATTAAATTAAAATTAAAATAAAATAAAAAAATACAAAAAAATAAAAACTACAATTTAAAAATGTAAATAATAAATAAATTAGAAATAAAATAAAAAATTAAAAAAATAAAAGTAAAAAGTAAAAAAACAAAAAATATACAAAATAAAATTTTAAAATAAAATTTTAAAATAAAAATGTAAAAGAAATTAAAAACTAAAAATAAAAATAAAAAATGAAATAGAAAAATGAAACACAAAATTCAAATAAGAAAATAATATAGAAAAAAAATAGAAAAACAAATAAAAATAGAAACTTAAAAAACAAATGATTAATAAATAACAATGTTTGCAAGTAAGCATATGTAAGCCTACTACCAGGCAATGTGGATGCTGGAACCACAAGGTGGCTCCAGACACATCCATTCTGCTGGACCTGGTGTGTGTTCTGTGGGCGTGCTCATGTGGCCGAGGGAGGGGACAGCACCTTCCAAACCAGAGATGGAACGGGTGACAAACATGGCACTGAATATGCTAATGGTTACTGCATTATGGGGGTCATTCTAACCCTGGCGGTAAAAACCGCCAGGGCGAATGACCGCTGTAGCACCGCCAACAAGCTGGCGGTGCACCGCTGGGCATTCTGACCGTGGCGGTTCAGCCGCGGCCAGAAACGGAAAGTCGGCGGTGTCCCGCCGACTTTCCGCTGCCCTTGAGAATCCTCCATGGCGGCGGAGCGCGCTCCGCCGCCATGGGGATTCTGACACCCCCTACCGCCATCCTGTTCCTGGCGGGTCTCCCGCCAGGAACAGGATGGCGGTAGGGGGTGCCGCGGGGCCCCTGGGGGCCCCTGCAGTGCCCATGCCATCGGGCACTGCAGGGGCCCCCGTAAGAGGGCCCCAAAAGGAATTTCAGTGTCTGCCTAGCAGACACTGAAATTCGCGACGGGTGCTACTGCACCCGTCGCACTCCAGCAACTCCGCTGGCTCCATTCGGAGCCGGCTTCATCGTTGCTGGGTCTTTCCCGCTGTGCTGGCGGGCGGCCTTTTGGCGGTCGCCCGCCAGCACAGCGGGAAAGCCAGAACGCCCGCCGCGGTTAGAATCACCGCCTATGTCTATATTAATTGCCTTGTTATATTTTTAAGTTGGTGGGTATATATTGTTTATGGTGTGTATAATTGTATAAACTAACAATTTATAGCATAGTATTAAATATGGTGTCTTGTGTTTCCTTTTTTCCACTGTGAGAAATATCTTTAAAGCTGTTTCTTTTACCAGGTTTACATCCACAAATTGCATGCAAAAACTATCAACCTGTTATAATCCTTATGTTCTTTATAATCAGCCTCTGCTTCTTTCTACCTTCTGTCTCACACTAAAAATATCATGCCTATCTCCCTTAAAGCTCTTTGGAAACCATAACAATATGTATTAATTTGAGCTAAGGATTTTGTCTCGCCTGCCCCCTCTAATAATTGACCATTACCACAGAATGGATGGAATGGGCATGCAAAATTAACCCCCAATAACCAGTTGACTGACCACTAATTTGGCTCCTGAGCAGGGTCCACAAAGCGCTTGGATGCCTTTTCAGGGGTAGTGAGCGCTATACAAATACAATTTATTATTGTTATTATTATTATATGTCAAAGACACACAGGCTGCATGCACAAAATGGCTGTCAGTCGGCCACATGGTCAAACAACAACAACAAGGAGGCATGACAAACAACAAACATTTGCAAGCGTATGGCAAGGGCCAATGGCTGGATTGACAAAATGGCTGCCAGCCACATGATCAAATAATAACAACAAGGAGCAAGGAGGCATATCAAATAAAGGACAAATGCAAGCCTATGGCAAGGGACTCTATCTGGATGGACAAAATGGCTGCAAGCCAGCCACATGGTCAAACAACATCAAGGAGCAATGAGTCATGGCAAACAAAGTACACATGCAAACCTATGCCAATTGGACACTGGCAGCAGGCTCAAAATGACTTCCAACTATCAACATGATCAAACAACAAGGAACAAGGAGGCATGGCAAACAAAGGATATGTGAAAGCCTATGGCAAGTGCGACTGTCTAGATGGAAAAGAATGGCTGCCAACCAGCCACATGGTGACCAAACAACAACAAGGAGCAAGGAGGCAAGGCAAACAAAGAACACATGCAAGCCTTTGGCAAAGGGGCACTGCCTGCATGCACAAAATGGCTACCAGTTACATGGTCAAATAAAAACTACAAGGAGCAAGGAGAACAATGAGGAACACATGCAAGCCTATGGCAAAAGGACACTGGATGGACAAAATGACCACCAGACACATGGTCAAAAAACAACTGCGAACAAAGAGAACTGGGGAACATAGAACACATGCAAGCCTATGGCAAAGGGAAACTGGCTGGATGGATAAAAGGGCTGCCAGCCACAAGCTCAAACAACTGAAAAAAAGGCGGCATGGAGAACAAATAACACATGCAAGCCTATGGACATAAAATGGCCCCTGGCCACACTGCATGGAGAACAAAGAGGAATGGTGGACGATGACAAACACACACACTGGACATAAGGAGCATGGTGGTGGTAACATTGAAGAAAAGTGACTAACATTATTTCAGCAATGCAAAAAATTTAAAAATTACCTGAACTATACAAATTTCAACACACGTCCTCTTATGCCATCAAATATTACCTCCCAACATATACACTTTTTGCAAAAAAATGAAATGCAAACATTAGCCCACATTTTTTATTAATCTAATACCATCCCTGCCCTAAATAAAGTTTTTAAAACATATACCACTGAAATATTTATTTCAGACACTGATGACTACTAATGCTGGTTCCTACTGGCTAGATGGCCCCTCGGAAATCTAGGCCACATACTAAAATAATATTGCAAATGTTACAAGCATACAGAAAAGGTACAGAGCTCAGAAACAATTTTCCTCTACAAAAGGTGAAAAATCAACGAAATGTAAAATAAATAATAATAAGACCTATAGTAAAACTCCAGTCCACCACCAGTATAAAATGTACAAATCTAATTAAAGTACAAAGAAATACAGGTGCATGCCCAAGCAAACAATCAACACCCTTATACAATAGTTTTTTAACTTATTTGGGTGATTCAACAAAAACAGTCCTTAAATTCAGGAACTCCGCACCACGAATAGCCTGTATTCCACAAACTCTGCTAGCAGAGCAGAGTTCCTCGCCCAGGCCTAAAGACAGCACAAAAGAACTCGAGAATATGTTAGAAAAATAGGGAATATTTATTGGATTAAAACAAGGCCAAAACAACAAAAACCCAATAAATATAACTCGAGGAATTCATTATGCAGGGTTAGTTTAAAACAATAAGCAGTGTTTCCCAATGGGGCTCCTTTAAGGGCCTTTAAGGTAATCTAGTCAGGACTTGTAGTGCTCCCCTTAGGGAAATTGTGGTAACCCTGAAGTCTAATTCCTCAGCCCCTTTCATCAATGGCCATGGGGAGGGCCAGAATGCAACTGAAGTCTGTCTCCTGTAATAGATTGTGTGAAAAGGCTGTTGATTTTTACCTCTCCTCCCAGAATGATGGGGGTAAACAATGTCCCAGGTTGTATGGGGCCAGTAGTGCAGGCAGGTACTAATGCAACCGGAGCTGGGGGGATTTAACTACAGTTCTGACACAGGCTCTTCAGCTCCCAGTGATGGCGTGATAACCAAGCCCGATACTATCCTTTAGTGGGGGGAGCCATGTGTAAGTTTACCCTTCCTGGTCAGCGCGCAACTCTGTTTTTCAGGCTGTTCTCAAGCATTAGTGTAGTGAAGGAGCTGGTTCTCCTGATCCTTGGCATGGCTGGCCTGGAGTGCAGGGAGCGAGACTCTCACACCAGCACCACATGCTTGCTGACAGTTCGCTTGGCATTAGGAGTGTGGTTCAACACTGTCCTGGGCAATCCGATGGTGGGGGTGCCTTTTCTTCTCAGATGCCATATGCTTTACGCGGCACAGGGTGCATGGCTCAACATCACCACTCCTCTCTCAGGTGGTGCATGCTTCACTTGGTGCTGGGAGCGCAGCTCAACAGTCCTCCAGTAGTCTGTGGTGAAGACACCTCCTAGAAGCGCATTTGGGTTGCAAGGGGGCATGACTCGCTCTCCTAGTGGTTGATGCTCAGCGAAAATGCCTCCTGGGGAAGTCCAGTAGGTGTGGGAGCAGGTTTGGGTTTATGATGAGTGGACCTGCTGAGATAGTACTGAAGTGCAGGAATTGCAGCGCTCAGCAGAGGGAAGACTTTGATGCCCTGAGTCTTCCTTCCACAACAGGAGACCAGCTAAACAGCCCCTTGAAGTTCTTGTGGGTTCCTTAGTATTGGGAGCAGCATCCTTAATTGTTCCCACAGAGGCAGAATGCCAACACAGTCAAGCCCAGTGCAGAGTGGCAGTCCCTATTAGCAACACTGCAAACAGCTTGTAGCAGGCCAACAGAGCAAAGTGGCAGTCCTTAGTATTGGGAGCAGCATCCTTAATTGTTCCCACAGAGGCAGAATGCCAACACAGTCAAGCCCAGTGCAGAGTGGCAGTCCCTATTAGCAACACTGCAAACAGCTTGTAGCAGGCCAACAGAGCAAAGTGGCAGTCCTTATTGGAAGCATGGCTTCCGTTAGTGACAGAGACTCCTCAGGACCCCAAAGTGAACTAAATTGGTGGGGTTTCGAGCCAGCATTTTTTAGCTTCCAACTCCAGGTTTTGGAAGGTTGGAGAAACTTCCTTTGAAGTCCCCAGGGTCTTTTTCCTGCCCTCCCCGGCTTGAGACACTAGACATGGGGTAATGCAGCCATTTGTGTGAGGAAAGACACATCCCTATTTAGAAGTAAGTGTCAGCTCCTCCCCAACTAACCCAGGAAGACCGATCAGCCTGGTATTGGGCCATCATATACTAATGACACATCCAAACTCCCTTTGTATGGGGCTGTCTTGTAGGAATGCACAAAGGCCAGTTGTCATCTACCCCAGATATGTATTCAGAGACAGGCAGAGGCAAAGAATGGTTAAAGTAAGAAAATGCAATGTCCTAAAAGTGGCATTTTCAGACTTACAATTTAAAATCCTACTTCACCATAAGTTGTGATTTTAAATATTGAGTCCAGGAACATCAAACTCCAAATTTATATCTCTTCCCATTTGGAAGTTATAGTTAAAAGATGTTTTAAGGCAACTAAAATGCTGTTCTTTGGGAAAGATAGGCCTTTCAATAGTGAAAAACAAATTTAGCAGTGTTTCACTACCTGGACATGTTAAACTTAAAAGCTATATGTCCAACTTTTTATATTCACTTCACTCTTTTTTCTGGGGTAACTAGGGCCTACCTTAGTAATAACCTATATGCAATAAAAGAGAAGGTTTGGGCCTTGGAAGTGGGTACGCAAGCCAGGTCGATGTGGCCATTTATAACTGCTCACACAGGCTCTGCAGTGGCTTCTGTAGTGGGTGGCACAATCTGTGTTTCATACCCACAGGTAGTATTTAATTTACAGATCCTGGGCACACATAGTGCACTTTATCAGTGACTTACAAGTAAATTAAATATGCCAGTTATGGAAAAGCCAATGTAAGAGCAGAAAGCACCTGCACTTGTCAGCAGCAATAACGTGCACAGATCCCTACAGGCCAGCATAAATAGGTCAGACAAATAGATCAAGGAAGGCAGAAAATCTGGGTATGACCCTGCAGAAAGGACATTTCCAACAAATTGTTTCCAATGATTTGAGGATGATTTAAAGATGACTGTCCATTACCTCATAGGGATTAGCAAAGTGAAACTGGGCCTAATGATTTGAAGTGGACTTACTCATCACTTCAAGAGCCTTTCTCTATTTTGTTTTTATTTTTGTTAGAAACATTAAGCCTTATTGATAATTTCATAACTGTTTTTTGATTAGTGAACAATCAACACCATATAGTTATTTCATAAATGTTCGTTTACATGCAAATAAGCACACAATGTTCTCATAGAACTGTAGGAAGGTTGGTGTTAGGATCACATTTTTATTGACTCCTGACATTGAAAATGTATATAATGCTGTTCATTTTGTGCCTTATAGCAACCTTGACCTATTAACTAAGGGTGTGTCAACTTCACTTATTAGTTTATAGGTTAAAACGAGTAATCTCAATGTCCTTTTGAGGAATCACAGGCAACAGAATGCATATTAAAAAATGAAATGTATAAGCTACTCATGGAATGGAGGTTTTTGAAAGCTGTTTTACAGAGATGTTCAGTGTATGCAGAAAGGAGGGGGAGAGAATGTAACTCACTAGAGCCTAGGCTACACCACTTCCATGAAAACAATAAAGGGAGCTGTAGCAGGATAGATATGTAAAGAATTTGAATCAGATGTGGACTTATTATTTGTCACCTCTGGCAGATTAACTCACCTTATAGGATTAAATCATTTTTATTCAAATAATGTAAATATCTTACATTATAGAGGTATTGCTGTACCACAGTAAAAAAAGGCACTGACAACAAAAGTAATTTCTCACACAAACATTTATTTATTTCAAGGTTAATTATCTGCTCTAAAAAACAAGTACAGAGTGACATGTATTGAGAGACAATAAGAAATATCAATTGGTCTTACATGATTCTGACAATGTTTGAAAGCAGTAACAAATACCCAAATAAATGCTTTAAATAAGATGAACAATTTAATCACAATGATGAATAGTGTGGTGTTGTTAAGGTAAGAACTAGAAGAAACCATCTACAGCTAACAACGTCTATTTATAATACACTATCTTATATATAACTCAAATTTATTGTATCCAACAACACTTTTCATTTGAGCTATAACCCTGTCAGTTTTATGTATATTTTTCTTCTTTGAATGACGTTGGTCCTGGATGTTAAGGTTCGACACGTTTCGGCCTTCTATTTTGTGGCCCACCTCAGGACACAGAGGGACGAGAGTCACCCAAGCATAAAATAAAAATGTCAATCAGTTTAATCGAATGTGCAATTGAATGTTAGTGCAAGTAGGACTGGGGTGTTCATCATAAATATACATCCCCGAGATATGTGCTGCATGCTGTTAGGGGCAATGACCCTTACCTAAATAATGTGGCACACCAATAACTTTTTGTGAAACAATAGAAAAAGAGATGAATTATACAGTGGGACACACCAGGAAATGAGAAACCCCATGCAAAAGTGATGATATTCATATCGCTTTAGAGAAAGGTGAAGAGAGTGATGAACTATAGAGCCAGACATGGCTAAGAATCAATGGCCCCAGACATAGATGTTAAATTATGTGCACAGACTCAAACAGCCACTATGGGCATCTGCTGCAGTCTAGTATAAAAAAAACAGACTTAAAGCAGAGCGCAAGTCACCACATACAAAGGATTTGTGACCAAAAAACCTAGGTGTCTCCTATATATAAAAACAACTTGGCTTAACGATGGCTGGGCCGGGCAGCAATCTAAATAAATCTTTTTTTAAAAAGTGAAACTTCAGTGGCTAGTAGATCTAGAAAAGCCCAAATGCACTCTCAATTAGTCCAAGTCAAACTTACAAGGGGGTTTCTTTAAAAAAAATCCTCCTAGATGTCTAAGGCTCAAAGAAAGGGGCTGTCTGCCAAGGGGCTAGCTTGCAATAAACAATGCCCCAAGTCAGCATGGGGAAAAGGAGACCTTCAAACGTTACACCAGTGGTAACATCTTCAAAGTATGATGCCTAAGATAAGGGAATACTAGGTGTTCAGGCTGGGCAAGTGTCAAACATGCTCACAAGTGTATCTAACACCAAGCTTGGACATGAACGGACTTGCTGTAGCATGTCAGAGTAGGCGAACAGCCTCTCAAATAGCTGGTTTGGGTCATGTCAACAATCTACAAACTGGTGTGTGCAAATGTTCACTAAGCCTTGCTTGGGGCTTGGCCAGGTTGTCACTGTTCATAACATAGTGCCAGATGCCCTGGCCGTGGGTGGATCTGAACATCAGCAGCATGATGTGGTAGAAAGCTGAAATGCATTCCATTTAGACACCACAAAAAAGCTGCCATGAAACTAGTGGAACAGTGAGCATATAATAGTACTGCTAGCCCACTAGCACGTGAGCCATGCTAAAACTGGGGATCTTTGTCCGTGTGGCCTTGATTTGGAATGAAAGATACTGATTCTGCAATTGTGAATGGATATGTTTGAGATGTATCTATGCTGCTAGTATTCTAACATGCGTTAATGAGAAGATGCTAATTAGAGGATTGTGACAAATGTAAATTAGAATAAGTTTTACAAAATTATAATTGAGCAGAGTAATATATGACCGTGAGCTATATGAGGAGAATTGAAAGATAGTAAATTTAAAAGGAGTAAAGCACAATATATTATATACAACGGATTACACTGAAGCAAAGAAAAGAACAAATCATAAAAGCACAATCGCTAAATTTCCTCTTTTGGCATATGTTATAGTCTGGATGACAATATAAATGCAAAAATGACAAACATGGAAAAATGCATTTATAATCAAAGATTAAAAAAGTATATATGTCACTTCACTTTGATATATATCCTCCCACTCTAGGGGCACTATGGGTACAGGATTCGTGGTGACCTCACCTGTGGCTATCCTGACTTTCCTGGTCTCCCCTTGGGCATACATATCTTGTGTCACCAACCAGTCACTCACTGTAGTGTGACTGGCACAGGTGTCTCTCAGGCCAGTGGTAGGGATCTCATTCACCTGAATAGGGTGAAACTGCCTACTCCCACACTCAGGGATCATCAGCTTACCATCTGGTCCTGTCTCCCAGCCCAATGCTATGAGGACCTCATCATCCGAGGAGTCCTCATCTATGGCTACAATGGACAGCCCAGTGCTAACAACCTTCCTTGGACAGGCTGCATCTCCTCTGGAGTGACCTGTCTGCTGACATCAAAGCAAGCCTTACTGTCCAAGAGCTGTTTTAACCATGGATCTCCCTGCCTCTGGTTGTCAGAATGGAAGTGTAATTTACTTCCCTCCATCTTAGGGTTCTGGGTTACAGAGAGAGTGTCTGTGGTAGCCTTACCACCTCCCTCCTTAGGTTTTTGAGGACATGGCCCTCCTTTCTTGTAGTTCCCCCCTGCGGCTTGACAACCACCCTGGTTCTCAATCATTCATCAGCTGTCTCTCCCAGCTCTCTGGAATTGGTCAGCTTAGAGTCCACTAGATGCTGGTGATACAATTGGTCAAGATGTGATCTCTCATGATCAAATTGTATGACCCCTCATAATTATTTCCTTTGTTACCATGTATTCAGCCCTCTAGTGCCTTAACTGAGATATCCACGATATTCAACCCAAGACTGGGTATTGACCTTTTGGGTGTCCCTGAACTTCATAATGGTCTGCTCTGGGGTCAGACTAAACTTCTTGGTTAAGCACCTCTTCATACAAGGGCATGAATCTCCCTCCTACCCACTTAAAGTTAGAAGCCTATTCCTCCCAGAGTTGGGGAACAACTCCCCTAGAAGTGAACCCCAGTATTGAGGCTTAACTCTTCTCATCTGGAGGGCCCTCTCAAAGGCCCCCAGCCATTTGTCTATATCATCTCCCTCTACATAAGCAGGAACCACCCCCTTGGTTAGTCTGGGACAATACCCCCAACCCATGGACATCTCGGCTTCTCTGTTGCTGCCTCCATCTCTCTGTTCAATTCTTGTCCATTTCTCCTTCTCTAGGGCCAATTTCTCCCCCTCCAAAGCTATGAGGGCTACCTGGGCCTCAGGTTCCCTTTCCTTGAGGTCTCCTTCTTCTTGGTCTGATGCCACAGACCCTCACCTCCCACTAGCTCTTGAAAGGGCCCTAGCTGCTCCTGGCAATCATCCTCCTCCTCCTCCCGGAGGTTGGAGAGGACATCTTCCCTCTCCCTTCCTACCTCTGAAGCTTTCTCTGCCTTCTTCTGCACTACCCAGGTTTCAAGGGACTTGACCATCACAGCCTTCCAAAGGTTGTTAGCAGCAGGTAATCCTCTCTTTCTTCACAACACCCTAAGCTCAGCTGCAGTAAGTGTGGGTAGGCTAGCCAGTTCAAGCTCCATTGTCTCCCTTAAGTTTTGTCACTTAAAAAAAAACTTTGGCACCAATTGATCAGAACAATTTAGAAAAATCAAAAATGAAATAATTAAAAAATTAGTTCAAATTTGAAAAATCAAAAATACTTTTGCTCTAGGTCAACTTAGATGAATTTTAACTTATTTCACTTAAAACTGTAGTGTGACTTTAAACACAAGTACTGTATCCCACCACTGCACACCAGAAATGTTGGAAAGTGGATTATTGGTAAGAGCAGGTAAGTAACTACACTTAGCAAAAGGCCACTAACCTCCACTTAGGTCTCAATAAATTAAACCCAGCTCAACCCTTGGGAGCTTGGCAATGAGCGACAGGGCTCAACTTAGGAGACAACTGTGTAAAGCATTTAAAAATCACAAAGCAGTACATAAGTAAAACACAAAATGTTATTTATCTTTAAAATGACACCAAAACAAATAAAATCGGATAAGGGGAACCAGAGATACGACTTTTTAAAGAATTACTGTTTTCTAGCACATAGAAACGTAAAGAGCCAATCTGGTCATCTGGTCATACCTCAACCTGGGCAAAGTCAAAGTTTAAGGCCAACTGCAATGGAGCCCTGCTTGGCTACAGCAAGCGGGAGGCCTCAGTTAAAAGTTTACCTTCGGACTTAGTTGTTTTCTTGAAGATTTTGTTCAGCGGAACGAAGTTGCCAGTCTGATCCGACTTCCATGGAATCCTTTCTTGGATACGCGTCGCAGGAGACCTCGGTGAAGATTTCTACGTTCGGACTCAGATGATTTTTTGAGATGAAAATCGTTTGAACGGGCCGAAACTGAATCTTGATACACTGCATGGGAGCTCTAGGTCAACTTTCTACGTTTGGACTCGCCGAGTCGCCAGTTGAGGCAAGCCGGCTAGAGTTTCTGCGGCCGGTCGGTCCCTCCATGGAGCATTTTCCAAAAAGTACTCCAATCTTCTCAAAACTTCTGGATCTTCTTCCAGAAGGTCTTTTAAGGTCCTTTAGGAGTCCAAAGCTCACCCCCAAGGTTCCAGAAACTCTGAGTTTCTCCTTGACAACTCCCAGAATGCACCTGGCTTAAACTCCAAAAAGGCCACTGGTCAGGTGGTCAATTTCTTCAAGATTTAACGCAGGGACTCTGGTTAGCTATTTTTCACCTGTAGCAATCAGGGAGTGCCTCCTTGAACCAGTTGAAGCCAAGCAAAGTCCTTCTTGTGGTGAAGCCCAAGTGTGTAGCTGGTGCAGTCCTTCAGAGTACAGTGTCCAGGTGCAGGTCAGAAGTCCAGTAGGGCAGTCCTTCTTCTCCTGATGTTCTTCCTTGTTGGGATCTGGTAGGGATCTGAGGTGTGGGTTCAGCTCTGCCATATTTATTCTTGCTCCTGGGTGAAAAACAGGGGTTCCTGGTTCTCCAATCATATGCAGTGTCCTTCCCCCTGTGATGACCACTTCCTGGGAAGTGTGGCAAAAAATCAGTCCCAGGGAGCAACATTCTTCAAAAATCCATCTTTGCTGAAATTTATTTTTTGAGGTTAGATCTGTCCGAGCCCACCCACTGGTGTGGCTAAAAATCCTAAACATACCCCTATCCGGCCCTCCCCTAATCTAATCAAGAGGGTACCTAATTGTCTGGGGTTGCAGGATGTGAGGGAGGTGCTGAGTTGCTCCAAATGTCCTTCCTCGCCATTGAAGACCAGTTTGGCAGCCCTTCCTCTTTCCTGCTTTCCAATCTGCTGCGGCAGATCTCCTCCCCCGGGCGCATCATTTGTGTTCAGCCCATGCCACTTCACACATCATCAAGGCAGCCTGGGAAGGCTGCCAGACCCTGGCCAATCAGAGAAGGGCACTACAGAGCTGAAGTTAGCACCTTTTCAGGTAGAGTTTAAAACTCTTTACCCAAACTAGTTATATTAAATCTAACACTACTAAGCTGTGGGATTTAATATAACAATTAATTTGATACCAAACTCAAGGTGTCTGATACTTAAGGGGACTCCCCATTTTAGCCTATGGAGGTCATTCACTACAGTGAGGGAAAAACAAATTTGGCTATTTTACATCAAAAGGGCTTATAAAACATTTTTTATAAGGTCACTGCATATGGTTACATGGAACCCAACCCTAGGGGCACATAGGGCACACCCTAGGGGTGAACTATAATTACAAATAAGGTAGTTTAAGGCTTTGGGTGTACTTTGAATTTAAAAGTCGACTTTTCATATAACTTTTGTTTAAAAGCAGCCAGCAAGGCAGACCTGTCTTTAAAATGACTGTGGGCACCAGCAGTGCACTTATTGGGGCACTACCTATGCTGGGGTCGCTAAACCTACATGCCCTACTATATACTAGGGACTTATAGGTAGGTTGACAAAGCCAATTATAATTAGCCTAATTTGCATACTTATTTTATACAGAGCACAGGCTTTGGGACTGGTCAGCAGTACCCAGGGCACAATCAGAGTCAGGAAAACACCAGTGAAAAATGGGGGCAAAAATTTAGGATGACTCTGCAATCAGCCCTGTTTTCTCATAGCAGCATTCACTCTATTCAATATCCTGCAGTTCTCGCCCCTTCTGATATTCAGTCCCAAACAACCCCAACAGGGTTTCTGTAGTTGTACAGCATCTAAATGCATAGCTGACATGGCCATGTTTTCAGTATGATTTGTGTTACATGTCAATTTCTTACGTGTGTATTGTGAGTGGAGCAAAGCAGTAATATCCATGCAAATGGTTACATTACATAAAGGCCCCTTTTTTCACACTGCTAGCGTTTAACTGACTTAAAACAGCCACAAGGCTCCTGGTGTGTTTATGCTGCATCTGTTAACATACTTCCCCTTTCTAACAGGGTCGTCTTGAAAAATCAAAACGTTTGTTGCACCAGCATAAACAAAGTAAATGCAGTAACCTGACAAAGGGAAATGTGAGATGTGGGCTCACAATTCGAGAAGAGACCTACAGGAGTTTCATTACATTTTGTATTTGTTAAATCTGGTTTATAAAGCACTTTGAAACAAGTGAAGTGCATTACTGCAGATTACTTTGTACCACTGTTCTCTACTCAACTCTATACCAATGTATTCCACACCACTCCACTCTACATCCCTCCACACTATGCCACTGCACTCTACCCTGCACCAATCTACTCTATGCCAATCCACTCCAAGCCACTCTAATCTACTCTGCACCACTGCAGGATATTGCACTCTGTGGTGCTCTACTCATTGCCACTGCACTTTACACTCTTCACTCTACTCTAAAGCATTCTACTCAATGCCACTGCACTCTATGCCACTGTATTCCACTCTACACCACTCCTCTCTACGCCAATGCACTCTACACCACTTTATTCAAAACCTAATTACTCTACGCCACTGCACTGTATGCCACTATACACAACTATGGAACACTCTATATCATTGCACTCTACACCATTGCACTGTGTGCCAACTGCACTCTAAGTCACTAAACTCTGAGTCACTCTATTCTACTCTACGCCACTGCACTCTATGGCACTCTAATCTAATGTGCACCACTGCAGTCTACATCGCTCTAATCTATTGTGCACCACTGTACTCTGTACTACTACACTCTACACCTCTGTACTCTACTCTATTCCACTCTACTCTATGCCAATGCACTCTACTATGCAACTCTTTACTCTTCACCACTGTACTCTACACCACTACAGACTCCAGGCCAATCTACAACACTCAACTCTATACTAGTGCACTCTACACCACCACTCTATGCCACTCCACTCTATCCCAGCGACTCTACTCTAAACGTCTGCACTCTACCCAATGTCCCATACTCCATTTTACTCAAAAAAAGGCACTCAATGCCAATTACTCTGCACCACTGCACCCCAGCCATTATACTCTAGCATCTACTCTGCAGTACTAAACACCACTGCACTCTATGCCACTGCACGTTACGCCACTCAACATCATTTTTTTCGTCACCACTCTGTTCTATTCTGCAGCACTGTACTGGTGGCCACTGCTCTCTACAGCACTCTACTCTGCAAAATTCTACACCAATACAATCTACACCACTGCACTCTAAAACACTCTACTCTTTAAGACTGCACTTGATTCCACTGCACTTGTGGCTACTCTGTAACACTGAACTCTATGGCACTACATTCTGCTCTGCACCACTCATCTCTGCACCAATGCATTCTATGCCACTCTTGTCTACTCTTCAAGACTGCACTCCATGCCACTGCATTCTATGCAACTCTACAACACTGCTCTCTGTGTCACTCATCTCTACAGATCTGCACTCTGCCTTGCCCCACTCCACTTTACCCTGCACCACTTCACTATGCTCTGAACCAGTCTACTCTACGCCACTGCACTCTACACCACTCAAATCCACCATGTGCTACTCTAGTCCATTACAGTCTATGCCACTGCAGTCTATGCTGTGCCACTCCACTCTGCTCTGCACCACTCTACTCTGTACCAATTCACTCTCCAATACTGCACTCTGTCAACTACTGTGCACTACTGCACCGTATGTCACTATATCCTAGAGTCTACTTTGCAACACTTTATGACACTGCACTCTATGCCACTGCATGCTGTGCCACTCTGCACATTTCACTCTCCACCGCTCAATTATACACAGCACCATTGTACTATAGGGTACCGCTCTCTACAGAAATATACTCTGCAACACTCTACTGTACACCAATATACTCCACTGCACTCTGTGTTATGCTACATCACTGCACTCTACTCTGCACCACTCATCTCTACACCGATATACTCTATGCCACTCTAGTCTACTCTTCACTGTACTCCATGCCACTGCACTCTATGTGACTCCATCACTGCACTCTATGCCACTCATATCTACACTTCTACACTCTATCCTGCACCACTACACTTTACCCTGCACCACTTAATTTTAGCCTGCACCACTTCACTCTACCCTCAACCACTACACTCTTCTCTAACAATCTACTCTACACTGCTGCACTTGACTCCACACTGCACCACTCTACTTCATTGAAGTCTATGCCACTGCAGTCTATGCTGTGCCACTTCACTCCACACCACTCTACACCGTGGTGAAACACTCCACTCCATGACACTCTACTCCATTAACCTCTACTCCACTCTGACAGTCCACTCCACTCTATGCCACTCTATGACACTGCTCCATTCTACAGTACTCTACGCAACTCACTCTGTGCCACTCCATGCTAATCTACTCCACTATATACTATTTCACAATACTCCACTCCACTACTTCACTGTACACCACTCCAGTCCATGCCACTCTATACCAACCCACTCTATGACAGTTTACTCTGTTCTACACCACTCTACCTTGCTCTGCACCACTCCACAATGGCACTATGCCACTCCACTCTACGGCACTCTACTCCACTCTGCAGTACTCAACTCTACTCCACTCTGCCCTTCCACTCTAAGACACACTACTGACTCCACAACACTATTCTATTCCAATCTACAACACTCCACTCTACTCAACTCCACACTACACCACCCCACGCCACTCCACAAATCTCTAAGGCAAACCATAACACCCCACTTTACTTCACAACACTCTACTTTGCAACACTTCACACCACTCTCTTTTGCACCACCAACTATGAACCATGCTGGACAGCTGCCAAGCTGTTGTGCAACATGGCTAAAACATAGTGGGAAAGCCAATTGCTCTTGCATAGGCACAACCTATTGGCTTTGCCAATGCTTGCTTTCTTCAGTACTCCACTATAAAGCATGTGTTTTCTTGCTCTCTTCCTCGCTTACTGCTCTCCATCTCATGTACAGCCATTCATCAGGTACACCACCCACAGCTTGTCCATTGTTTGCTTCCCACCCCTGTTTGTTTTTGCTTTTTTTTATTCCTCTGTTGCTACCTTTCCACCATCCTTTGACTCTATGCATTTAGTACTCCCACCACCCTCTGCACCACTGCTCTCCTCCTATCACAGTCCTAAAAAATGTTTTCCTTTTTTTGATGGCTTGGCAGCTCTCATTTGCTGGCTGGCCCTCTCTGCTTTCAACAACTTTTTTTGTGCACCTTTTTTAATCTTTCCTTTATTTTCTTTTTAAAAAAATATATTTTCCAGTATTGGAGACCACTTGCAAAACAAAAAAAAACAGTGACAAGCCATTTGGTCAAAAATGCAAGACCTATTGGCTTTGCCAATGCTTGCTTTTGTAGCAGTATTCTGCTCTTTGAACAAACTAATAAAACTGTGGATTTCTTAACCTCCTGAAGATGTCAAACAAGGTTTACCCATTACTACTCGAGATCATCCTAAAATAGTACATACCCATACTGAAATCGCCATGCTGTAATGCAGTCAGAACCAAAAGTAGGGTAACACATCCTCGTTATGAAATCATCATCCACTAGTACAGTCCAATTCTAAAGATATCATGGGATCATCCTTGACTAATAAAACGCCATTCTGCAGTCATCTCAAGATCATTCTGTAATAATGCAGATCCATCATGAAATACTCATAGGATCATCCTGGTGTAAGACAACCTAATCCTGAAATTATCATGGGATCATAGCACAGTATTAAAGGATCATCACATGATTTCAACTGGAGTGATGAGGAAGTAATCCATTAGTAGTTTCTGTGATGACTCTACATTAATCTCATTTTATTGTATTACCCTATACACATACTTCGGGGTGGTTTGGGGTGACTTTCCTAGATAATAATAGGAATAGCCCAGCTGAAGACATCAGATGACTTCAGAATGACTCCAGTATGACCTCCTTTTTTGGCTTGGGCTTCTAGATGTGTTACTAATAGACACAGAGGAACCGGGTTGTGTTTGCACTCTCTGATGTGGAAACTAACAACTGATTTTATATCATATATTTCCCTCCATCGAGGGCACAGTCCCTACAAAGCTTTTGTTTGGTAGAGGAGAAGAGGAGGAAGAGAAGGAATCAATGTAATAGCAATTACTTGTAAGTATACAGAGCTTGGCACTTACTATCAACTCTATAGCGTCTATGTGCACTAAACCTGTAGGAAACCTTAGATCAAGGTCGGATGTATTCTTTCAGACAACACCAATACGTGAATACCAGCTGGGGGAGAAAACAAGATGGTGAAGATTTATATCAGTTCGGTTATATGCTACATGCAAAATATTTATTGTGATTGATTACTAAATGTGATTTCTTCCACTGATCTCATCCCAAGCGACAACATACTTGAAAATACTCTACCTACATTTTAACTTCTTTTCTCAGACACAATTTTGGGAAAACTAAATTCTTTGTTGTGTCTACTAATACTACTTTCGTTAATAGATCATATAACTGTGAGCGGAGCGGGAAATTGGTGAGCATCAACCTGCTCTTAAGTGTACATGGCGATTACCGAAGAGGATGATGATCGCTGTGGAGGCTGAATTCCGTTTTCTCGTCAATAACACTTGCTCTTATTCAACTAGAAGGGATCAGTGCATCTAAAATACATTTCCAAAAATGATAAAAATGCAACAAAAAAAAATGTAAGAGTTGCACCCTTACACAAATCTGAAACTGCAGTAATTTAGGCACATTTTTACTTTATAATACTAATCTAATTTTAATTCGGATTACAGTTCCTGAGGTAAAACTTCACTTGTGGCGTTCACTCCTGTCGGTGGACATTTAAAAATTTAGGGATATCGCCAAATGAAAAAACCGCTCCAAAAGGGGGAACTACCAAATAAATTTGGTGCCCTAATGGAATTTCTCCATTTCTAGGGGATAATAGATTTCCAGTCGGAGCTGATAGATAATTCCACATCCCCAAAATACTGATATTCCGTGTATCATTAATTTGCGGTGTGGAATTACTAATGAGAGATCCGTGTATACATTAGAACGGCTAGGATAAGGCTTACTGGCAGGCACCATAGCCTTGCCTGTGCCATGTGTATGAACAGATTTACAGTATGCCCACGCACAGACCCGTACTACATATTTACAAACGTCTTAGTTCTATGCAGTTTCATTTCTAATTGCGAGTCCCCTCTCAGTGCCAAATTTATCCTGCAACTTATATCTGAAAATTATGAAATATCAAACTAATGTGTTTTTGGACTGAAGCCCTGAGTGAAAAGACTGGATCAATCTAAATGAGCCAGTACAGACCCTATTCATCAAGTATAATTCTGATAATGAACATCACCATTTTGCATTTGAATACCTCCCAAAATGGCTTCAATTTATTAATGTCAAATCAAAGGGTTCAATCCATTATTCCCTTTCAATGAAGAGGCAGCTAATGAGTGATGCCTGTGTATGGACAAGCTCCTAATTAGAGCGCTTCTGTATGTTGAACGTTTGGTGCTGGAACATTGAAATTATGCCAGCACTGCATTGCCTTTTTTCTGCACTGCTTGGCTATTTATATAACTTATTGTTAATGAGATGCTAATTGAGTCTGCCATACCCGAAATAAAGGAGACGGTTTTGTTTATTGCTGAATCTTCCAAATGTTGTTCAATTTAATAATCATCTCTGTTGGCATTATTTCCCCCCAGCGATCTCGACAGCATTGAAGTAAATAAGCTTGGCATACAGAGTAGACACGCGCGGCTGTTAATTGGTGAGTTTTATTAACTGTGCATGTTCATGAAGAAATAAGGTTATAAAAAGTTGATTTGTTGTTTTCTAAGTGAATTTAAGAGCAGCTCCAGTCCTTGGCAGATTTATCGAGACAGTGGTAGAAAAATGCCAATGCAATGGTAAAGGGAAAACACATTTTGCAGATCCTGCCATATTCCAAATTTAATAACTAAGTCTGAAGCACTGAGTTCGTAGTTTGACAGTTTTGTAGTGTCCATCGTCCTCCACATCACCTAGCTAAAAACACGTTTGGCTTGCTTTTGTTATTAGTCCATACTTTATATATGCTATTAACCACTTTATCTATTAGATCTGCATGGGAATTTGTACACACATCTGTCGTAGCTCTTCTAAAATTTGGTGTGACAGGATTCAGACTGTTAACTTGTGCACCGATAAAATTCGATTTTTTAAATATTATACTGGGCCATTTATTGGTGCAATCCACCATTTGCACCCTACAAAACATCAGGTAAAATGTGAATATTTTTGCATAGTTAAATAAAATTGTTCATTACTTGGTAGTTTCAAACACACCAACATAAATGCCAGGATTCAGACTAAGGGAATCTTTCTACGAAAGATGGGAGCCAGTGGTGAAAAAGGAAAGCAGAGTGAGGAGCTTCAAGACATGGTGATGGGCCCCTCCTCACTTCATAACCTTGTTATAATGGCCTCTGATGACTGACATCCTAGCAAAAATGTTAAATGACTAGTAAGAACTCAAATTGATAGTGTGATATTATTTGCAAACTGTAGAGGTGAAAGAAGAAATGTGTATGTCCACAAACAATATATTTAAAGTCATTACAAATAAATGTTGATGTAATAAGAAAATGACAATGCTGTTTCATAATAAATTAAAAGATCACCTAGTCTATACCCCTAAGAGAACACTTTGGCCATCATTCTGAAGGATGCAGGAATATCGATGCAGTATTCCCCCTCCCAAAATTATCAATACCAGTGTAACGCAAAATCCACGATGCAAGATACTGTTGTATTTCATCTTGCAACATAAGGGTTCCCTTAAAAAAGGATAATTGTATGTGAGTGTCCCTTTGTATAGTCACCCACACACTTTTTTCTCCATTGCTGGTGGTTTTAACTCTGAAAATGCAATCGCGCCTGCTACCCAGGGCCCGGTGCCAGTGATCTCTCCCTAAAATATGATAGATTTGCAATGGCAACCCCAATTGGCAAAGACTTTAACGCCCCTTATAAGTCTCTGGCAAACGGTTTCAGTGATATGCAGCACATGGGAGTTAAAGTGGTCACCAGGTCCATAAGCACTGATTGTGCCACCCTGAGTAACCCAAGTAAATAGATGACAGCAGTCCTGCCATTGCAGACTCCATGAGCAGTTCAAAGTTTCCAAACTCAATTTTGCCCTCATCAGGGGTGGCATAGGCCACAGCACTATTTTGAGTATATGTCAGTCAACCCTAAGGTAGGCCTCCTGAGCCCAGGAGGCAGGGTGCATTATATTAAAGTTGTAGACATATAAGTGCAAGCTTATTTGTCCCTATGGTAGCATCTCTCCATTAAGGGATACCATAGGTGTTCAGGGGGCTATAGGATAATATTGGCTGGTACCTGGGCATCCCAAATTTCACAACTTCATTATGGTCCCACTGAAAAGTGTCATGTTTGGTATCAACCAACTTATCTTATCACAGCTGATTTGTTCCCCAAGTCGGATTTAATGTGACATGCACCCAGGTGGCTGTCTGAGAGGTTACCCATCTGGTTGGCCCAGCCCTGCATGTCTCATGGCTGCCAGCACGCAGCTGCTGCCACCAAGACAGGAATCTGTACCCTGTTAGGAGGTGTGAAGACTTCCAGGAGTCAGAAACAAAGGCATGTTTGGGTGGGAGGTGTCACCTCCCTTCCTGGCAGGGTGACTAGTGAAGTGGCAGATTAAGGCAAGGGGCTTTAAAGCACACATTGCCTGTGATATGCAAGTAGGCTACCTCCCAGAGGGGGGAAATGCCACCCTCTGCCCCAAGCACTTTTGCAACCCAGGCAGGTTGGAAAATTAGGTAGCAAGGAGGCATACACCCCAGAAGGCTAGCTGTACCGCTAGGGTGTGCTACCTGGCCTGTACAGCCCAGGAGGGGGTTCAGCCATTTTTAAAAGTGGCAGAATAGAGGCTTCTTAGCAAAAAAGTTGCAACACTCTTCCAGAAGTGGTCAACTCAGAGGCAGATTAGCTGCTGGTGATAGTAGCTCCTGGTCTACCAGCACCCACAACAAATCTAGGATTTAAGAGGCTCCCTTGACACCAGAACCTCAGATTTGAACGGCTTTAAAGGACAAAGAAGTGACCTGAGTCTGCTACTTCAGGACTTGCACAAAGCAAAGGTTGCAATACACTGCACCTCTGGCAAACACCCTGCAACTGCATGACTGCAACCCCTCCTGGACCAGAAACTGGTTCCAAATGAAAGAGGAACCACTCTGCAAGTCAAAGGCAACTTCAGAACTCCCTTAGACTAGACATTCTAGTCCACTGAAGCCCACAGGCAAATCACACTTGCAGAACTAAAGAATCATCGGGCCCGCTGAAGGATGCTCTAAAAGTAAATAATCTAGTGTATTGTGGGAAATGTAGTATGACCTGCAAGTTTCAAGCTGCTACTGTCTTTACCCGGACTCCAGGACGTCAAAGTGGCAAAAGGCTGGACTTGCTGCTACAAAGGCTTGTTGGTAGACAGCAAGGCTACCACTACCACTACCTTTATTCACCTCTGTGCTTGGAGGGATCCCATCAGCATCTTCAACTCAATGCCTCAGTAGCTCTCTTGTTGAAATTTTGCCTCATCACCAGCACTGTCCAATCATAAAGGCCAGCACCCTTCGTTCCTGCATTCAGCACCAGGGACAGCCAGGACAATTCTTCACCCAGGCTCTATGAACCAGATAGTATTATACTGACTGTCAGATCCTGGTCCTGGGACCCACCTCACCTTACCACACAGTGGATTCCACTGAACTCGATCTGCAAATGACCGAGCGTCACTAGTATATTTTCTCACAGACTGCAATGTTATCGTTTTTCAAGCGTGAAATACACTTATTTATTTTTCCTATAAAAATCCATAACTCTGATTATACTCATCCAATTGTCTTCATCCTTTCTTGATTATGGTATTTAAAATTATATAAAAATCTGCTTTATTTTTATTAATTGGTGTCAGATTTCTTTCCAATCATGTCAATTACGTATTGTTCATTTTGATACTCTGAAATTATTAACACATGTTCCTCTAGTAAAACCTAACTGTTCTATGCCACACTAGCAGGACTTTGCTAACAATTTATTTGTGTGACTCCAAGGCAACTATTGGGGGTAATGTAAAGGTATTGCATAGTGATACCTAACCAGCCTCACTGCCTAATACCCCCTTTCTACTATTTAGGGATTCAGAGTTACAGTACCTGATTCAAGTCGTAATTCTCCATATTTTGACCCTGTCCAACTCAGAGATTTCACCAGTTTTTACCTGATAAAATACTTGCGGTGATGCAGACTTAGAGTGTGATATACCTGCATCATCGAGTCCTGCTAAATTGGGAATTACACTACACTTGTTATTGAGGCTAGAATTCAGATTATGACTTAGAGAACAATGTATTGCATTTATTACAATATATGTAAGTATTATAATTGCATTTTTCCATTATCCCAAAATTGATTCAGAGGGGCATATTTATACTCTGTTTGCGCCGAATTTGCGTCGTTTTTTTCGACGCAAATTCGGCCCAAAACTAACGCCATATTTATACTTTGGCATTAGACGCGTCTAGCGCCAAAGTATGAGGAAAGAGCGTAATTTTTTTGCGTGAACGCCTTCCTTGCGTTAATGAGATGCAAGGTGGGCGTTCCCGTCTAAAAAAATTACTGCGCCGCAAATGCGTTGTATTTATACTCCCGGGCAAAAATGACGCCCGGGAGTGGGCGGGGCAAAAAAACCCGCATTTGCGCCGGATTTTAGCGCCTGGGTCAGGGCAGGCGTTAAGGGACCTGTGGGCTCAAAATGAGCCCACAGCTGCCCTCCCATGCCCTCAGGGACCCCCCCTGCCACCCTTGCCCACCCCAGGAGGACACCCAAGGCTGGAGGGACCCACCCCAGGGACATTCAGGTAAGTTCAGGTAAGTATATATATTTTTTTTTTTATATTTTTTTTTGGCATAGGGGGGCCTGATTTGTGCCCCCCTACATGCCTCAATGCCCAATGGCCATGCCCAGGGGACATAAGTCCCCTGGGCATGGCCATTGGGCAAGGGGGCATGACTCCTGTCTTTACTAAGATAGGAGTCATGTAAATGGCGTCTGGGCGTCGTTAAAAATGGCGCAAATCGGGTGGAGGCGATTTTTTGCGTCAACCTGACTTGCACCATTTTTAAGACGCCCTAGCGCCATTTTTCCCAACGCCGGCGCTGCCTGGTGTACGTGTTTTTTTTCCACGCACACCAGGCAGCGCCGGTCTGCTTGCGCCGGCTAACGCCATTCAATAAATACGGCGCCCGCATGGCGCTTCAGAATGGCGTTAGCCGGCGCAAAATTTTTTGACGCTAAACTGCGTTAGCGCAGTTTAGCGTCAAAAAGTATAAATACGGGCCAGAACACCTAACTGTCATGTCACAATTCGCAAATGTTTTCCTCTGAATGGGCGTGAGTTTTTCCGAACTCTTGAATACCTCAGTAGTAAGTCACTTGCACTCAGTAAACCTTTGTAAAACAGGCCCAGGCACCTTGCGATTATAACCATTAACACATCACTCAAACGCGCAGTTACACGCTTCTACAGAATAATATTTGTGAACTGAAAGGTGGTACGTGTTCACTTTCACACGCTCACAACTTTGTTGTTATGGGGAAGGTAGAGCAGGGAGAAAAATAAATATATTTGGGGGCATGAGAAGGTAGAGGAAGCCTACATTTCTTCTGTTCGTTTGAAGAGGGACGCATACAAATTCACTCAATTGCAAACCTTTCGTAAAAGAGAATCATTGAAGGTGCCCACAAACCTGAATAGTAAATTCACAATACTCACCTGGCATGATGTAAATGAGAGGCACTTCAGCTCTATTCATGTTGCAAGACTTTCTGTTTCTGTTGCTGGAGAATGAGCAAGGAGGTGTAAACGTCAGGAAGGATAATAAAAACCTACAGTGAAACATTCGCATTAGAGAAAGTTGAAAAGAAGTCCATTTTAGAATACAAATATTTTTCGGCATGTTTAATACTTGCTAAATAGTGAGATACCCGACACCTATGGTGTCAGTTCTTTGTATTATCGACATCAATTGAGCTAATTGTTCTACCTATGAAAGCATAGGTGGCTAAGAGGGGACTCATTTGAAACAAATCTGTGATCAGCAAACTACATACAGATCTTTGCAGCAAATACAGTAGCTCACTAAGTTATATCACTAGGATTTGAATTTATGACCTGCAGATTACAAAAAAATCTGAGCTGCAGGAACGATGCACCTCTGAAGTACACTGACGCTGGAAAATTGAATTGCAAGTTAAACGCATATCTCTTCAACACAATCTTACTGCAACTGGAAAATGGGACCTACAAGCAACAACAACAAAACAATCTAGGGTCTGTGCTTGTCTCACAGAGCCACAGTATGGAAATCAGACGCTACCTTAGAGTACACGCATATCCTTGTAAGAGATGTTGAATCTGTGAGTTATTTTACCTTAAAAGCTAGTGTAAGGTTAATTTAAAATATACAGAAGTATCCATAATGGTTTATGGCTTTGTTAAATTGATCTCTATGCGCTGTTTAGGCCTATATCTTTATTGTAAAATTTTACTATCAAGATTTCACCTACGAAGGGGCAACTTTGACAAGCAGGTCTTTACACACCAAATTGCCTTCTATTTCAGTGTTTCGAATTGGTCACTTTGAAAAAGCCCCCGCCATCTTCCTGATAGCAAGGCAAAAGCTGACAGACATCAGTTTTAACCTTCAATTTCAAAACACAGGAGTCTCAGTTTTAACCTTCATTTTCAAAACACAGGAGTCTCAAGCAGCCTTAGTGAAATAAGATAAACAGCATTTATATGTCGTATTCACTCTTTATTGTTCTTTAGTAAAATATTGGAGTATCATTTGAAGGGTTTGAGAATTCACTCCAAATAATAATAGAAATCCCTTCAAATAATAATCAGGATACTTATCAGGGTAAACCATCAAAGTCACTAAATAGATCTATGCTTAATCCCGTGGTAGCTTTGCACAAAGCAGACAGTTTTAACTTGGAGGCAATGTGCAAAGTATTTATGCAGCACTCAAACAGTTATAAAGTTAAAACACAACACAAGAAAAATCCCAAACCAATCTAAAAAAAATGAGTAAATGTTGCTAAGAAATGTATACAAAAATGTCAGGAATCCAATCAGAAGAAGCAGATCATTTTTAAAGTTTGAATTAAAAATAGTGCCAAAAAGGACATTTCACCATCCATGGTTATCAGGTCACTGCAAGACCAGGTCAAAATCAAAAGGTAAGGCTGACTGCTACAGAGTGCGGGTTGAGTAGAGGGGCCAGGTTCATCTCAGTGGAATGTTGCTGAAGAGAAGGTCCTCCTATGGTCATCAACAAAGGCAGGAAACCTCAAAGCAGGTGAAGTAAGAACTCTGTGTAAAGGAAGGCCCAAATTTCAACTGGTTGCTGTTCAGCATCAGATCAAATGAAGCCTTTATGTTCTGACTTTGAAACATTTCTGGAAGTCAGATCTCCTTCACTGGGACAACCAACCACGTTGAATCCAAACAGTGTACATTAATGCCTTCATGACAAAGATGGCCCTGCTCTCCCTCCGGTCCTTTGGAGTAAAAATTGGCAAAAAATTTGCAAAATGTTTCTAGGTACCAGGTTTCGCAGTTTGGTCAGGAGGATCAAACTCTAGCATCCACCAAGTGCCTAGGATCTGGGTGGTACTACTTGAAGGTTATGATTCACTGCAATGGAGATTAGCAGTATGGAACCGGGCAGGCCTATCTGGAACTGATCAGCTTAGGAGTTACAGGGAGAGAGAGGCCTGTGGAAGCTTGTTGTCTCCCTATAGCACAAACAGGGGATCAACTAAATAAATCTTGAATTAATTTCTGAGGTCTTAGGTTCAAGGCATGCATGTCCATCTGGCCTTCATGTTCTTCTGACAACAGAGCAGTCCTTCATCTGATTCTTCACTGGTTAAGGAGTGATATGAGGAGGGTATTTGGGTTACCACATTTTTGCCGAGTGCCAGACTGTGGGTGGGAAAACTTTTCTCATTTACCCATGGGTAAAAGTTCAAAGGGGCATCCTATGTACTTTTGCAGTACTTCCTGTGTGTTTTACTGTAAACTATCCCACAGTATCCCTCTTTCCCTTAATCCAACAGGGCAAAACCCTTCTTACCTTGGTCGGAGTTCACTGTTCTCACCCAACGGTGTGGCGAAGGAAATGGTAAAGCACTTCATTGTGTTACTCCAAACCAGTTCTGGAGCAGACCTTCCCCTCACACACACTCGGTTTGGAGACATGCTTAATGGGAATACAAAGGGAAGCTGTCACTATCTGCCTGTCTCTTACCACCCTGGTCAGGGAAACCTAGAACACCACCTCGCTTCTTGCACATTCTGGTCTTGCCGAGGGTATTGCCATTGTCTTCCATGAAGAGATGAAGGTGTCATTTATTATTACCCTAACAGATACCTGGGTAGAATTAGAAAAGTTTCGAGTAGAATTCCCCTCAAGCGACCTCTGGAAAGCAGTATTTGCTTATTGCGCTCTGGGTCCTCAGAAGGAATTCACTCAACGCCTCATGGAGCTCATTGCCACTAGTGATATTGTCTAAAAACTTTCTTTTGCTGGGAGAATTCAACTATCACGCAGAATACCTTTCTAACACTGAAGTAGCTCAATTTATTTCTGATACGAACTCTCTAGGTCTTGATGAAAAAGATAAAGGTCCTACTGATATGGCTGGTCACAACCTATACCTTATCTTTACAAATATCAATGACCTACATTGTGATTCCCCTTAGCTCTCACCTGGACTGACCATTTACTAATTCAGTTCCAGCTGCCTATAAATAATGTGACAGTCAAACTTAGATCTAATGGCATGAAATCTTCCTGGAAGTGGAGCCTATTGACACCAGATTTCTTTTCTAAGGCCTTTATGCAGATATTGCATCCTGCAGAAACCAATGTTAATACTGTCTTATCTCAATTCAATAACTCCCTAAATCAAGCTTTTGACAATATTGCCCCCACAAAGTACAGTTCGACTCATCCTGCCAGGGCCTGTGCCACATGGTATACCTTGGAGCTTGGACAGGAGAAAGTTATCTGTTACAGGTTAGAAAGATGCTGGCAAAAAAATGGTTCCCACAGTGACAAAGTTGCCTTCAGAATAGGATTTACCGCTTACCATTAGAATAATAGGGCAGCTAGAAAAGCTCACATAATTTCTCTGGTAGAGCTAGCTGGGACTTCTTCCAAAGCTCCTTTCAAAATCCTTAATGATTTTGTGAACCCTGTCGCCTGCTCTAAAACTATTCCTGCTTCTCATGAACTATGCAATCCTTTAGCTGACTTTCTTGAGAATAAAGTCAACCTAATTTATGGCAAGCAGGAGGGTTAGCTGCATCACAACACCCGTGGTGGGCAAAAGGGTGGGGGCAGGGACATGCACAATGGACCAAAGAGGACAGCAGGAATAGGTAGGGGCAGGACGCAGGCAAGAGCTGGCAGACGAAGGAGCTTCACAATAGACCATGTGGGGAAGGCAGGAGGAGCAGTTGTAGCACAACAGAGCATGGGGGCAGAAGGAAATGGCAGCAGAATGGACCATGGATGACAAGATGGAGGGGATAATGGCATTGAAAAAAAGCTCACTGTTCAGGGAAGGCAGGAAAGGCAGTGGCAGAACAACAGCCACACAAGGCTGTAATGAGGGAACTGGGGCATGGACTTGGACATTTTACTTAATATTGAAAAAACAAAAGGTTACAGGGATGTTATAGTTAGACAATAAAATGTAAAAGAAACCTTAGAAATTCACCAAAAAACTAAAGGTTACAGGGACCTGATGTTTAGGCTCAGGTTTGACCCAAGACCATAGAAATTCAGCTATTATAGTTAGAGTTATTTCAAATAACTATAATCCATGCCCTAAAGTAACTGTAACTTGCTTCCTTGCCATGCACTGTTAATTACCCAGATATTACATCACTCATGACATCTTCCATTACATCATTGATCTTATCACTGTAATATTTGCAGTAAAGTATTGACGAAAAAACTGTGCATGATGAGGGCGCATGTGCAGTCCATGTGCATCACAGGGTTAGGTGGTTTTGGTTCTGCGGCCAAACCCCGCCAAGGGCCATGCATGGCAGTGGTTGGTTTAACATATAGTAATTACAATTTCTTTATATTAAGAAAACCATAGAAATTCACTGCAAAAACAAAAGGTTACAGAGATGTTGTAGTTAGAAAATAGAAAAAAAAACATAGAAACTCACTTAAAAAACACAGGCTACAGGAACGTTATACTTAGGTTCTGAATTTACTGGCACAAAATCATAGAAATTCAACAGTTAGAAAGTTATTTTAAGTAACTATAATTTGTGGGCCAAGGTAATTATAACTCTCGTCCTCGCCATGCACTGCTAATTACCTCAGATATTACAGCATTCATAACAACTTTTATACCTTCAATAAAAATATCAATGAAACAATAGCAGTCAACTAATTGAAGAAAAAACTGTGTATGGAGCATGAGTTATAGTTACTTTAGGCCACAAGTTATAGTTACTTGAAATAACTCTAGCTACAAATTCTGAAATTCTCTGTTTTTGTGTGAGTAAATTCAGAACCATAATGTCCCTGTAACCTTTGGCTTATAAGTGAATTGGTCACCACTAGGCAGTTATAGTTAGGACCATGTTTCCGTAGAAAAAGCTTTTTTTGACTTGCCTATATCTTTAGCACCGTTTGAAGAATATTCATGAAATTTTCACCAAAAAAGTATGCTGGTAATTTTTGTTGCGCACAGAAAGTTTGGGGGGATCTCTCAAGTGGGGGGGGGGCTGAGAAATAGGGGGTTCAGAAAGTTGCGTTTACCGTGTTAATTTCCATAGGACCTTTAGACATGACTGCAGACCAAACCACTGGATGGAATTACACCAAATATGGCAGAAAGCTAGCTTTCGGTACACAGATTATACTTTCTTTTAATTGGTGTAAATCTATTCAGTAGTATTAGTGATATTAAAGGGAAAATACATTTGTATATCTTGAGACACGGATCTTTTGTGATGATTGTCAGAAAGTAGCCTCTTTCTAGCATGGTTACCCCCACTTTTGGCCTGTTTGTGAGTGTGTGTCAGTGTGTTTTTACTGGGTCACTGGGATCCTGCTAGCCAGGACCACAGTGCTCATAGATAAAAACCTATATGTCAGTATGTTTTGCCTGTTTCACTAGGATCCTTCTAGTCAGGACCCCAGTGCTCATAGTTTGTGGCCTAATGTGTATGCCTGTGTAGTGCCTAATTGTGTCACTGAGGCTCTGCAAACCAGGACCTTAGTGCTTATGCTCTCTCTGCTTTTAAATTTGTCACTGTAGGCCAGTGACTTCATTTACCAATTTCAATTGGCATACTGGACCCCCCTTATAAGTCCCTAGTATATGGTACCTAGGTACCCAGGGCATTGGGGTTCCAGAAGATCCATATGGACTGCAACATTTCTTTTGCCACCCATAGGGAGCTCAGACAAACCCTTGCACAGGTCTGCCATTGCAGCCTGCGTGAAATAACACACATGTTATTTCACAGCCATTTTCACTGCACTTAAGTAACTTATAAGTCACCTATATGTCTAACCTTCACTTGCTGAAGGTTAGGTGCAAAGTTACTAAGTGTGAGGGCACCCTTGCACTAGCAAAGGTGCCCCCACATAGTTCAAGGCCATTTCCCAAGACTTTGTGAGTGCGGGGACACCATTACACGCATGCACTACATATAGGTCAATACCTATATGTAGCTTCACAATGGTAAATCCAAATATGGCCATGTAACATGTCTAAGATCATGGAATTGTCCCCCAATTCCAAATCTGGTATTGGGGAGCCAATTCCATGCATCCTGGGGGTTCCACCATGGACCCCCAGCACTGCCAAACCAGCTCTCTGAGGTGTGCACTGCAGCTACAGCTGCTGCCACCTCACAGACAGGGTTCTGCCCTCCTGGGGTCTGGGCAGGCCAGTCCCAGGAAGGCAGACCAAAGCATTTCCGCTGAGAGCAGGGTGTTACACCTTCTCCCTTTGGAAATAGGTGTTACAGGATGGGGAGCGGTAGCCTCCCCCAGCCTCTAGAAATGCTTTGAAGGGCACAGATGGTCCCCTCCTTGCATAAACTAGTCTACACCGGTTCAAGGACCCCAACATCCTACTCTGGTGGGAAACTGGACAAAGTAAAGGGGAGTGACCACTCTCCTGCCCATCACCATCCTATGGGTGGTGCCCAGAGCTCCTCCAGTGGGTCCCAGACTTCAGCCATCTTGCTTTCCAAGGTGTGGGGGCACTCTGGAGGGCTCTGAGTGGCCAGTGGCAACAGGTGACTTCAGAGACCCCTCCTGATAGGTCCATACTTGATACAGTAGCCAATCCCCCTCTCAGGGCTATTTAGGGTCTCTCCTGTGGGTTCTCTTCAGATTCTGCTTGCATGTTTCCTTCAGGTATTCTCTGCAATAACTTCAGCATCCTCTGCACTGGGATCAACCACAGCCTGCTCCAAGAAACGCTGTAAGTGCAACAAAGTTTCCACAGGAGACATTTTTATTCAGCAACCTCAGCTCCACGTCAGCAACTGCAACAGTTTCCACGGTGTGCATGCTATGGGGACTCCCTGTCTTAATTCCTCACCAGAAGGACTGAAGAAATCTCCTGTTGAGTGACAGAGCCACTCCCCTACTCCAATCAGGCACCTTCCCAGGTGATGACCGGTGCCCTGGGACTCCTCTCACGGCAACGAGCATGCTCCTAAGGACACAGAGGGTAGACATCATCAAATAGACTGTCCTGAGGTCCTGCTGATGCAATTTGGAGGAGATAAGTCCTTGCGTTCCTCGAGAATGATTGTACCCCTGAATATTGTGTCTTCTTCTCCTCCAGAGGCCTCTGTGCACTCTTTGCTAAATTCCTTTGTATACAGCCTGGCCCAGGTGCCCAGCACTCCACCCTGTGACGCTCAACTCGCTGAGTTGTTTTCCGGTGGCGTGGGACCTTTTTTTGTTGTGCTGCATCAACTGCATTTTGCACCTCCTTTGAACCCAAATCCTGTGGCTTCTGGGGGCGCTAGCTGGCATCCTGAGGCTCCCTAAAGTGCTGAGAGCCCCCTCTTCCTCTTCATGCAGAGTTGAGGCCCCCAGGTCCCTCCTGGGTCCATCCAGCAGCATTTTGATGAAAAACACACTTTTGATGTAGCCAAGGCTTGTTGGCGCCTTCCAACACAAAATCTCATCTGCAATGATCTTCACGCCGTTGGACATCTTTTGCATCATGCAGTAACCCGCTGGCATCTTCCTAGCGTGCATTGTGGAGAAGTGTGGCTCAATGGTTAGAGCGGCAGACCCTGATGCAGAAATCTGGCCTGGGACCAGGGTTCAATTCCTGCCTCGGTGGGTCTTGGGCTCAATTTCCTCGGACCTGATAATTCTCGCATCGGTGCCTAATCTAATTCATGGATCCTACTCTGGGCAATAGCTTACTTAATCTCCACAACTGCCCCAACAGCGCTGGGATGCCTGGCTTCACCACAGGGAAAAAGCTAGGAGGGGTTCCACAGTGGTTTGTGTACAGCGCCTTGAGACCCTAACGGGTGAGTAGTGCGCTATACAAGTTCAAAGTTTACAGTTTCTGCAGTCTTCTCCTAACTGGGGTCTCTTCTTTTGCACCCTCTTCTGGTTGGGCAGGGGCTCCTGTCCATCCTGGAACTTCTTTTGACTTCTGGACTTGGTCCCCTTCCTTTGTAGGTCTTCTGGTCCAATAATCCAGCAGTTGTTCTTTGCAGACTTGGTTGTCTGCTGCAAAATCACCATAAATGAGGTATAGTGTGTCCTAAGGAAACTTGCAGTACTTTACTCCTGCTTTTCTGGGCTCTGGGGTGGGGTAATTTACTTACCTTTACTGTATTCTTACTCTCCCAGTGATTCTGCACACACTACACTTGTCTCGGGGGGAATTCTTGATTCACATTCCACTTTTTTAGTGTATGGTATGTGTTGCCCCTAGACCTATTTTCTCCCATTGCATTCTATAGGATTTCTACTGTTTGCAATGTTCTATGACTATTTACCTGTCTAATTTTTGTGTCTAGTGTATATATTGTGTATAATACTTACCTCCAGAAGGAGTATTATCTCTAAGATATTTTTGGTACTGTGTCACCCAAACAAATACCTTTATTTTTGTTAACACTGAGTATTGTCTTTACTTGTGTATAAGTACTGTGTAACTATAAGTGGTATTGCATGAGCTTTGCATGTCTCCTAGTTCAGCCTAAGCTGCTCTGTTATAGCCACCTCTATCAGCCTAAGCTGGTAGAACACTACTACATTCACTAACAAGGGATAACTGGACCTGGTGTAAGGTGTAAGTACCCAAGGTACGCACTACAAACCAGGCCAGCCTCCTACAATGATATGTGAAAAAAGATGAGCTTGTGCAAGAAAATGCACAGCTCTGAGTGACTGCCAACACTTCAAACCAGGAAGTGTTAGCAGCCATCTTAAAAAATGTGACACTGGGCTAAAAGGTATTTAAAAAACAAATGTTGCCACAAAATCACAAAACTCATAAATGTTAGGCAAAAAAATACAAAAAAGACGTGCAGGCTCCCGCACTTGTTTCTGTGAGGCACCGGGTAGGCCAGGTTTCAGGGGCATTTACATTTTAATACAGGGGGCCCTCCAGTCCACCTGCAGCCCTGGGGACCGCCACCTCCCCGGGGCTTTCAAAAATGAAATGCAGGGGGTCTTCCTGCCCGCCTCACAGCCCCAGGGACCACCACCTCCCAGAGGGCTCTAAATCAGTACAACATGGGGGGACCATCTGACCCACCAGCAGCCCAGGGGACCGCCACATCCCTGGGTCATTGCTGATTTTGTGTGCGGGGGCTACATGGCCACCCTGCAGCCCAGGGGACCACCACCTTCCAGAGGCTTTAAATCAATATAACATGGGGGAACATTGTTCGCTGTGAGGGAGAGCTGTCAAACAGCTCTCCCTCACTGCCAGCAAGGATATCCTCTGTTTCCTTGCCCTCAGAGATGTAGGCAGGGAGACAGAGGAAAGAGGAAACAATTACAGGGAGACAGAGGAAACAATTGCTCATATATATATATATATATATATATATATATATATATATATATACATATATATAGATATATATAAATTCACTTACACAAACTAAAGGCCAAAAGTTACAGGGAGGTTATAGTTCATATTTTAAATGTAACAAACCATAGAAATTCACCAGTTACAGTCAGAGTTATCTCGGGTAACTATAATTCGTGCCTTAAGATAACTACAACTCGCACCCTCTTCATGCACTGTTATCTGATCATTCATTGTTTTGCAGATGGTACAGTGACTTTATCAATGATATTATCAAATACGTCATGAGTGCTGTGATTTGTGGGGTAATTAGCAGTGCATGGCAAGGGCATAAGTTATAGTTACCTTAGGGCACACGTTATAGTTACCTGAGATAACTCTTAACTATAACTGGTGAATTTATATGCTTTGTTACATTTACAACATGAGCCTAACTATAACGTTCGTGTAACCTTTGTTTTTTAAGTGAATTTCTATGTTGTTTTTAAATCTATTTCCTAACTATAACTATATAGCCTTTGTTTTTTTCAGTGAACGTCTATAATTTTTTTAACATATAATAATTTTAATTGCTATAAATTAATCCAACCAATGCCATGCACGGCCTTTGGCTGTGTGCAGCGGGGTTGTATGCTGGGCTTGGCCTGTGGCCAGTCCTTGCTGCCAGCCCTTATACCAATCGAACTCTGCATTGCCCCCCGTCCTCAGGCTGATATCGGCCTCACAGACCCCATTCCCCGGATTCAGCATAAACATTTTTTTGGGGGCGGGAGGGGAGCTGGCCTGCCGATCTCATTCCCTGGGATCCCATCCCCTGGGGCCAGGCCTAAAAATGTCATTTTTTTATGGAGGGGGTACACAGCCCACCTCCTCTGGCTGATCTCAATTTGGGGATCCCCATACCCCAGAGCCTGCCTAAACATTTAATTTATTTGGGTGGAGTGAGTCACATGTCCCCCCTCCCCAGGCCAATATCGTCCCGGACCCCATCCCCTGAGGCACAGCCTAATTTTTTGGGGGGGAGGAGGGCCACACAGCACCCTCCCTAGGACAGTTGTGGCCCCAGGTATGCCATCTGCCAGGGCATGGCCTAATTCTTTATTTTTGGGGGGAGGGCTGGTCTTGGTCCTGGGGACCTGATACAGTGGGGCCCAGCCATGTGACCTGGGTGCCCCCCAGGTCACTCAGTCTCAATGTTGGGATCCTTGGAAAGTGCAAGAAGCCCCCCGCGGTCCCAGCTGGTTCCCTTCCTTCTGCGGGATCCAGCATTGCTGTCACAGCCCTGCTTGTGTATTTGCAGGCAGGCATACAGAGGAAACCTCCTCTCTGATGAAGGGAGACCTGTTTGACAGAGTGTTTGCTGTTGCTTGGTGGCAGCTATCAAAGCTGCTGCCAAGTCAGAGCAAACAGCTATGTCCCAGGGGTGAGAACCCAGGGACATTGCAGGAGCCGGCCATGGCGGGTGGTGGTCTCCAGGGCAATCAGTGGCTCCATGAGGGGGCTGCACAACCCCCCTCTAACGCTCATAGCCCTGGAGAGGTGGTGGTCCCTGGGACTATAAGGGTCCAAAACGGACCCTCGATCTCTTCTTTTAACATTTGCCCTCGGGTGGTGGTAGTCCCCGGAGCAGTGAGGGGGCCACACAGCCCCTGCACACAATTGAAGAAATGACCCGGGGATACCTATGCGCACACACCAGCAAACAAGTTTGTTTATGAACATATTTCTACATTCACATGCATATGCGCGTTACGATGCAACGCCGGCAAGTCAGCATGTTTATACATGTTTGCACAAACATAACTGTGCACACATAGCAGCAATAGAGCTGGTTTATGCACAAGCCTGTAATCACATGCATATGCGCACACAGTTACGAGCAGGCTTGTTTATACACATTTGTCTGTACGAACATAGATATGACCGCACATCAGAAAGCGGGCATATTCACATATTTTGGCATGCATATGGCTATACAGAGTCAAGCAGACTTGGTTGTACACATTTGTCTGCATGCACATACATATACGTACACAGTAGCAGGCAGGTGTGTTTATGAAGCAACAAGAGGGCTTCTTTATTTGTGTGCTTGCATAAACATTCATAAGTGCACACAGCGGTAAGAGGGCGTTTAAATAAATATGTTTGTGTGCACATGCATACGTGCACACTTAGGCAAGCAGGTTTGGTTACATGTGTTTGCGCAAACATAGATATGGGCACACATGCACAGTGGCAATTGGGCTTGTTTCATCTGGACTGCATGGAATAAAACTGGGGGAGAGAAAGAAGAAAGCAGTGAGAATGAACGAAAGGCAGGGAGCAGGCACTCCAAAAAAAGGGGTGGGAGAAAGCAGTGAAAACATATAATAACATTTACCCCCAGGACCTGGCCCACCCGGGGACTAAACAGTGAATAGTCATGGGAGACCCCACTTGTTTTTTGTTTTTTTTATCTTTCACTGGATTCGCAAATCATCCACAATTTGTTGGTAGAAAGCTAAAAAAATTGTTTTTTTGTCCTGTTATTGGAACCCCAGCACAAAGGCTACAGGATCAGAGTATTCCTACGCTGCCCCCTTGTCTTTTTTTAAAACTTTTTTTTGGGAACTCGGCTGAGTCCCAAAATGGCTGCCAACACTTCCTGGTTGAAGTGTTAGCAGGCAATCAGATCTCAGCATGAGATCTCCGGAATCCACAGAGCCACTGCGTCACTATATAGCTATAATTCTTTCTCCTTTAATATCTCTAAAACTACTGAATGGATTTACATCAAGTCACAAAAAGCACACTTTCTGCACCAAATGTTACCTTTATGTCAAATTTGGTGGAATTCTGTCCAGCAGATCAGGCTGTAGTCATGTTTAATATCCATATGGGACATTGCATGGGGAAACTGCTAATTGGGAACACCCCTTTTGCTCGGCCCTTGCTTGATGATTCACCCCAAAACTTTCAAGACAGGAGCTGAACTGAGTATTGTACAAGTTTTGAAAATTTTGTGATTTGTCAAACAGGGCTAAAGTTATTAGCAATATAAAAAATGCAATTCCTATGGAAACTAGGTCCTAAGTATAAGCACCGCCAGTAGGTAATAGATAGATGTGTTTTTGTATTGCTAATAACTTTGGCACTGTTCAGAGAACTTCCATGAAATCTTCCCAACAGAGTGCTCTTTTATGCCTAGTTTGTGCAGGTAAGGTTTCAGGGTTATTCGTCAAGAGGGGGTCAAGAGAAAAGAGGGTATGCGAAAAGGCAAAACCCTCCTACATTTTTAATAGACTCCTTTAATTTAAGAAGCGCCACCGCAAAACACACATCGGATTTACACTAAATTTAGCAAGAAGCTAGATCTTGGTCTACAGATTGTGCTTTTTGTGATTTGTTGTAAATTCATTTAGTAGTTTTTCAGAAATGAAGGTTTAAAAATAATTGGATGGATGGTGCAGTCCACAAGAGTCTCTCAAGAGTCTTGCAGATGCACCAATCTAAATAATTTTGATTGGCCAAGGGGGCTTTTCTTCACATGGGCCATCCCCCTTCTGCCGTAGTCAGACTGTTGCAGGAGTGAGCACACTTATTGGCTGCTAGCACAAGAGAAAAATGATGCTGGCAGCCAATACTAAACTTGGGAACTTAGGGAGTCATTATGACCCCAACGGTGAGTGTTAATGTGGCTGTACTACCGCCAACAGGCTGGCGGTACATACCGCCACATTATGAGAATTACGGGTTGGCTGCAGCCAACCCTCCACTTCTCCACTTATTCCGCCATGGCAGTATCAGCTGCCGGGCCGGAGATGTTAAGCACGGTACCGCCGGCGGCATTATGAGCTTGCCTACCACCATGGTTTTTGTGGTGTGAGCAATGCAATGAAAACCACGGCGGTAGGCCCTACCGGTGACAGGGAATTCCATCCATGTCACCGGTAGGTGGCTCCACCACCCCCCATCACTCACCAGACGCCCCCACACCCTCCATCCAAACTCCCCTCCCTCCCCCTCTGATCTACAAACACCCCCATCCCCTCTGATCTACACACACACCCCACCCCCTCCAACCAACACACACCCCGCCTCTGAGCCACAAATACACACCCCCACCCCTCCGATCCACAAACATCCCCCACCCTCTCCGATCAACACACACATACCCCCACCCCCTCCTATGCACAAACACACCCCCACCCCGCACACACCCACAGACATGCACACACCCCACAACTGACCCCACGGCCAAACACGCACACATCACCCCCCACCCCCACCAGTCACATCGCCTCTAACCCCACACCCCCTCCCTGCATACATGCACACAGACAGTTAAACACACCATGCATACACTCATTCACGAACACTGCCATACACACATTCATACATGCATACTTACAGACATACTGACACACATTCTTATACAATCACACTGACATGCAGACACGCACTCACTTCACCATCCTTACACACATTCACTCATATGCATACAAACTACACAACACACAAAAACGCATTTACACACGCACTTACACACTCAGGCACACAACACCCCCACCCTTCCAAACCCCTCACCTGTTGAACGCCTGACTTACCTTGTCCGGTGAGGAGGCTGTCTGGCAGGGAACGGGAAGGGGCACTGCTACCGCCAGCAGCTCCCCGCCAGCATAACACCGGCAGGCGGTATGACTTGTCATAATATGGCTGGAGAAGTTCTATTGGCGTGCCGGTGCTGGTGGTAGTAGCGCCAGCTTACCACCGTCCGCCAGCATGATCACCGCTGGATTTCTGCCCTTCTTCTGGTGGAAGTCCAGCAGTGATCATAATATGGCAGACTGATGGTAGCCGCGGTGATGGTATTTTGGCGGCAGTCACCGCAGCGGTAGGCGGTTTTTACCACCAATGTCAAAATGACCACATTAGTCCCCTGTCCTGCAGAAAATAAAATTAAGATAAGGGAGCATGGTAGGGTTAACCTGCACCCTTAGGTCCCATGGGAAACCCCCCAGGGGAACCTACCATGGGGCTAAAAGAAAATAATTTGCAAATTTTGCAGCTATCCCACAGTACTGCTGTGGGATTGCAGCAAAAGAAAAAAATTGTGTCAGCCATATAATTATAGGTATATGAGGGAGGGGGTGTCAATAAGGCTCCCCTTGCCAGCCAATTTAAGGCCCCAGGGACCCAAATCCCCTCAGCAATATATATTTAAAGAGAGGGAGGATTGTGTGACCCCTCCCTGAGCCTTTAATAGTCTCAGGGATCCCATTACCCAGGCCAGTGCATGTGCTATATCCTGGGGAGCCCACCCCCTGAATTAGGGCCTGATTATGAAAAGTTAACACTGCCTTTGCGCCAACAAATGACACAAAGGCACTGCTAACTTTTCATAAGTCAGGCCCTTATTTTTTTCCCTATCCACACCAATGTGGGCAGGGATATTTCTGATTGTACCCACCTGGTGGGGGCAGTTTTGAATCTCCCACCAAACAGAAGCAGACACAAAGCCTGCTCCCAGTGGATGTGAGCTTTATAAATGTTCCCACCAGCTGGCACCAGAATTGAATTCTGTTTCCTTGTCCCCACCGATGTGGACAGGAAAAACAATTGCAATATTTCTTCCTCCTGGATGAAGGAATATAAATAGCTGCTTCTTCCAGGAAGGAGCAATAACAGATCCCGCACAATGCAGGGAGATGGCTGGGGCCGAGTTGGCCCTGGGGCACTCACTGCAGCCCCAACATATACAAGGTAGTTCTACGGATCATTGCCCACTCTGACAAAACTTTTTTTTTTTTTTAAATGCATCCCATTTTCCTTTCAGGGAAATGGGCTGCATTTAACAAAAAATGCTTTATTTAAAAATCAGTCACAGAAATGGTGATCTGCTGGCCCCAGCAGGCCACCATCCCTGTCAGTGTGGTTATTCCCAAATGGGTCCCAAATTGCAACCTGCCTCATGAATATTAATGAGGTATGTCCCTTGCCACCCATTTGGGAATTGCTAATAGTGTCTGAGACACTATTGTACATCAGGTTTTGAGACTCGCAAATTGCGACTTGCTAAATCTTGCAATTTATCAGTCACAAAACCTGACCTTCGTACACCTGGCCTTTAGCTCTCCATTGAGCCAGCACACCCCATGGTTGAGATAGAGCCACAGGCTATCACACACTCTAGTGGGCTCAGTAATATTGTATGATAACAGCAAAGGGACTATATGGCAGGGACAACAAAATGCTTTTGACAGACTGCAATCTTCCACACTGAAGTGGTAAATAAGTAATTCAACATTAAATGCTGAATGATACCTAACATTAAATTCAGGGTGAAAAGTAACTTTCCACCTGTCATGCCTAGAATTATTAAACAGATTTATTTAAGTAGTCTGAACATTCTTTGAAGAATTTTAAATTAAAAAAAAACAATAGATGAACTTTATAATTCGTTTCAATAAAGCTTCCTGGTAAATTCAATATGTAAAATATATCAATATGCATGACAATTTTCCTATTGAATGAACTGATATTTTCTTTGGGTGGTTTCACTGATATTATTTTTTAGTGAACCTCATATTTCTGATATTCGGTTTAAATTATCTTATAGAAAACAGGTTTGAAATTAGCTGTATCCTGCACATATAATTATATATATACAAATATGATGAACTAATTGAAAATGACATTACCAGTAAATACATGTATGAACAATGCCTCTGCCATGTAGGTGACTCATTTCCCATGCTTCATTTTCTTTCTTTATATCACTCTCTGATGACCTCTGAAATATTTGTGTATTGTTTTCAATTTGTTTTTCTTCCAGTAAAGGGTGATTGATGTCTTGTTTGTACAGTTCACACATTGTGGCCAGTAATACATCTTCACCGCAATGCAGTAGGTAGACCGAGCTGCAGGAGAAAATCATTTAAACAGAAATACAGTCTAAAGCATAGGCAGTGCAGGAAATCTCTATCAAGTGCTGAATTTGCATTTTTCCTAATGACTTAAATACATATATTTTGTCTGTGTATATATCAATATATATATATATATATATATATATATATATATATATATATATATATATATATAGATAGATAGATATATATAGATATATATTTATAATTTGATATTTGATACCAAACCATATATATATATATATATATATATATAAAAGAAAAACATTTGAAGGTTGAGGGCATTCCTCATGGTGAAAAATCTTTTATTCACGAAGCCAATGAGTTTCGGCTATCACAGCCTTTCTCAAGTATGGGTTCTATCCACCTTGGAAACTATGTAGTGCAAACCAATTATCACATTAAAAAATAGTAAACAGACTAAGCAGTTCATTATTAGTGTTGTGGTCTACAGACCGGCACACACTTGCGATGAGGTCAGAACCACCTCTGTTGCGGCAGTCCGACCACCACATTACAACCCTGGCAGCCAGACAGCCAGGGGACCTCCAGCACCGCCAGGATCCATCACCCTGGCGGCCTTGTGATGGTGGAGATTGTAATCCACCAGGGCAGCGCTTTATGCAGCATTGCCTTGCGGATTACAACCTTGTCCTCCGCCAGCCTTTGCATGGCGGTAACACTGCCATGAAAAATTGGTGAAGAACTGATGCAGGGAGCCACGGGGGCCTGCAATGCCCATGCACTTGGCATGGGCAGTGCAGGGCCCCCCTGCCAGCACCATTGCAATGTTCACTGTCTGTTTTACACCCCGCAGGCTACAGCATTGCCGCCCACTGCCCTAGTGGGAAACTCTTATTAACTCTGGGGGGGGGAGATGGTTGCCACAAAGGCGGCTGTCACACTGTTGGGAGTTTGGCAGATGGGCTTTCCCACCCAACACACTTGAAATGAGGCCCTATGTATAGAAGAACCAAACAATTACTAATGTACAATACATTGAAAATACATGTTGTGCTTGTAATCAATAATAATAGAAAAGCAATGTGGCATAAGAATATTTATAAACATAATTGCCCATTCACCAATTTTACATTAAGTTGAAAATAAGTTTGGTTTGAAAATCATCATTCCCAATGCTGCTCATATCTTATGGAAAACCATGAGTTATCTCTTGTGACCATGATAATAAAAAACAAACACCATCAGAAATGGCAGAATTGATCACAATATGAAAAACTATTTCAGTCAATATAAATCCTCCCTCTTTATAACAGAGTGCAATCAAGTTCCTATACGCAATTACAACATACTTATTGATATGCATAGAATCAGAAGTACCATACCCTGCGTATCGGGTATTGTTCTGCATGCTTTTATAGTGCAATCCCCAAATTCCTGATCCATGGGTAAATAAATCATAGTTAATGCCTAAGTGACAATATCATGCCATCACATGTCGTGTGTACCTCCAACACTTTTAATCGCCGTCCAATCAAGCCCAAGTGTGCAAGGAGTGCAAGACACTCATCCATATTTCAAGGTTCAGTTAAAGCTAATCATGAAATGTGTTACAAATTTAATCAGAATTGGCAGAGATCATTGCCCTTTATGACAAATATCAAAATCCAATAAAAAAGCAGCAAATGAAGAAAAGTAACAAAGGAAGAAATGATATATAAATATCAATATGTCATGAAGTGAGACTTTAAGAAGTAGTGGGTACAGTCAAGTATTACATCAGATACAAGTGATCACCGTGTTATTCCTCATATTTGGTACCAAACAGATGATGGGGGAATTCTGTTGACTCACAAATGTACTCCTAAATCCCCATCTAAGTTCAATCTTCTGGTACAGTTAGGTATCACATCATATACAGGTGATCAGTACAGTATTCATCTTACATGGTACCAGAAAGATTGCAGTGGGAAATATGTCAAGTCAAATGGGTACTGCTAACTCCTCATCCATGTTCAATCCCTGTGGGGCGCTTGTATCCGATTCAATAATGAGTTTCAACTCAAGAACACACAGGAGTTTCTCTCTGTCACCCCCTCTGCTGGGCTTCTCCACCTGGTCAATGCCAAAAAATTGGATCAGGTCCAGGTTACTACTGTTTTTCGAATGAAAGTGATTAGCATTAGGATATGTTTTGTCATGATTTCTAACAGCACATAAGTGCTGAAATGCTCTTTTCTTGACTGGGAATGTTGTGATTCCAATATACCATAGTCTACATTGTTACTCCAGTACATTGTAAGCAATCTGGCTCTCCTTTATTTTGTACTAGCATGTTGACCTATTGGTGGACTAAGTATTAAATGAGTCTTTAGAACCCCCCCCATGTTTGTTAATTATCCTGTTGACCTCATTGGATTTATCATTAAAGCCTGCGATAACCTCATCACACTGAGGTTATCCACTTTGTTCTTCTTAGTTACTGAAAAGAAGGTCCTCTATCTTAAGGGAAGCCACTTTTATATATGTGGTATTGAGTATCCTATTAGGATATTCCCCGTTCTGAAACTTCTCCAACAACCTGTTCCACTCCTTCTTTTATGACCCATCCTCTGAGCATTTTCTCTTGGCGTGTAATAATTTGCTACAAGTAATGCTCCACTTCAGTTGGCTTGGGTGGTGATTGGCCCCATGTAATATACTGCTGCTAGATGTTTCCTTCCCATGGAGCAACGTCTTTGGTACAACATTTTCTTAAAAAGTGTGTCCAAGGGTCGGGTTGTGCATGGAAAGCTTTAGGGGGCGCCGAGAAAAAGGGGGGTCCGATAGAGATTTTGGACATGGCTACAGCCTGAACCGCTGGACAGAACTACACCAGATTTGGCAGAAAGGGAGCTCTTGGTCCAGAAAGCGCCCTTTTTCCTATTTGCTGTAAATCCATTCAGTAGTTTTTAAGATTTTGAAGAAAATCCAAATTTGTATACCTAGGTGCACGAACAATTCGCGAGTTCTCTCCATCTCGTGCAGAGATCTGATTGGCTGACAACATTTCAACCAGGAAGTGTTGGCAGCCATTTTGGGACTCAGCTGAGTCCCAACAAAAAGATAAGAAATAAAGAAAAGAGTGCACGGTATAAAGGGAAAAAAGCTTTTTTTTTTAAATGTTGACCATTCATTTAGGGAAAATTGTCAAACTTGCAGAAAAAAGTTAAAAAAGAAACAAGCACTGGCTCCCTTGCTCACTTTCATAAAAGCCTCTTGGTTGGCCAGGGTACAGGGGCATGGCCATGTATTAAAAAAAGGAATGGAGTGCATGGGGCCCCACTCCCATGGCTCTTTTTCGCCACTACCCCGGGGGTTTCTGTGATAAAGGGGAGGCTAAACGGACATCCCCTGGGGCTTTTATATGCCCCTGGGACCAACACCTCCCTGGGGTTCATTAAATACTAATAAGTGGGCTCAGTTGATCCCCCCAGTTCCCGGGGACCACCACTTCCCCTGGGACCAAATACATAGTAGAAAATGGGAGGTGAGCTGCACAGCCCCCCTCCCGGGCCATATATGGCTCTGGGGACTATCACCTCTAAGCCAAGTGAGAAGAAACACTTCCCCACAACATTGTGGGCAAGGAAACCACTATCTGTCCTGGGCATAGACACCCTGGAAAATAGCTGCTGAGCCAGCACTCGTGGTGGGCTGCTTGGGGCAGGCCCCCACCTCTTTTTCTGCATTTTTGGCCTGATCAGTAAGCTCCCTTGAGCCTATTTGGGACACAGCGCCTTCCCATTGGCTGCATTTTCAGCCTTGGGGGTTGGGCTCTCTGGGGCCTTTGGATGCTCAGGGAGAGGGGCTGTACAACCCCCCCCCCATATAAATTGGTTTTGTCTCTAGGGGTAGGCTCCCTGGGACTTATATTGAAAAAGTGTAGCCGAGCCACCATTTGTTTTCAATTACATTGCAGTCTCACCAGATCCCAGCAATTTTCACATTTGTTTTCTTTTTTGGCCCCAGGGGGTCTTTCTGGGTTCCCCTCATGGGATCTAGGGGGGTAGGGTATCCCTACCCTGCCCTCATGTATTTTTGTATTTTACACAACCTCAGGTCAGGATACTAAGTCCCTGAGTCCTATAATGGCCATCAACAACATTTTTCTCAATTTGTTGGCAGCCAATCAAAGCTCTCAATCTCTCAGGAATCTTCCTCCCATTGGAGTGAGATGGCATAAGGGAACTAAAGCTCCCTGGGACAATCAGAATGCTGCATTTTTTTAGTTGGAGACCCTTGCAGCCCAACTGCCAAAATATACAATTATTTTAGATCCCTAATTTCTCAAAAACTTCTGAATAGATTTACATCAAATCACAAAAAGCCTGTGGACGAAGGTCTAGCTTCATGCTGAATCTGGTCTAATTCAGTTCAGCTGTTTTTGCTGTAACCCTACCTAATGAAATCCTTTGAAAATGCAAGGGTAGTTCTTTTTCAGTCCCCACTTGACGGATCACCTCAAAACTTTCCAGGAAGGAGCAAAGGTCGTTACCATTTTTGGGGGGGGAAATTTCCTGAAGAATTGTCAAACAGGGTTAAAACTATCAGCAAACAAAAAAGCACTCTTTGTATAGAAAAGCAGACCCTTACTATAAATATCTAGTGGCAACCCAGCCACCTTGTTGTTTTTGCATTTGACGTTCCAAGTGCGCTGGATATGCCAAGGCATGAAAACCGGGTTCACTGTGGCACTGGAACCAAGCTATACCCAGATGAAGAGCCCATAATAAGGATGAATCCGGTTCTCGGTTGCTTGTTTTCCAGTTCAGGGAGGACCTGGCCTGAAAGTTCAGGTTGGACTGCTCCCATAAGGGACAGGGTTAAAACTGATTTGTATATGGCTGTGTCCAAACTGAAATAGGATGTTGAGTGAAATATGATGGATTGGGATGCAGCCCAAGTGATTGCCAGTGGCTGAGATTAATTCAAGCATTTCATCCATCACCTTGTTTTTGATTTTAACTTATTAAAAGTAGCATTTTTGGACTTGTGACTAAAAATTCAACCTTTCTATTAACCACAGATTTAATATACAATTCATCTGAGTGTTAAATAATTTCCATATCTGCTTCCAGACCTAAGTTATCACTAATGAAGTGGAATAAGGTAACCCGATTCTATTTTACGAGAAAGATATACCTTGCAATTGTAAAAAACAGCTTTAGAAGTGTTTAACTACAATACACCCTGCCCTATGAGCATTTAGGATCTACTTTAGTGGTGACCTATGTGTGTTATAAAAGATGGTTAAGGCCTGGCAACAGCAGCAGTGGTGGGCTGCAAATTTGTTTTAAATGTCTATTTTGGTGGGTTGCACAAGTGCTGCAGGCCCACTAGTAGCATTTTAATTTACAGGCCATAAGTACATGGACTACCATCTACTAGGGGCTTTAAACTAAATTAAATGTGCCTGTTCGGTGCAGGCCCATGGTAATATGTTTTATGGAGAAGACATAAGAACTTTAACACTGGTTAGCAGTGGTAAAGTGCACAGTGTCCCAAATCCAACAGAAACAATTTCAGAAAAGCAGAAGGGACGAAGGCAAAAGGTTTGATGGACTACCACTCAAGGGTGTCAGATCTAACAGTCTAATATTGTCATTGAGTGGTTTTGGGGACACAATAAAACACGGGGCCGAACAACAATTAGCTTTACCTTTCAAACCCCTATAAACAGTAGGCTTGTGGTACATTTTTTTATATTACCCTACTTGGAACAGATGTCTGCATCTTTCATCATGCTAGAGCTGTTATTTCATCAACAAGTACAAGAAAACATTATCACTATAATGTTGGAAAATGGGTAATTGGTAAGGGCAGGTAGGTACCTACAGTTAGCAATAGGCCACTAACTTCCACTTAGGTCCAGTTAGGTCTCAGTAAATTAAACCCAGTTCAAACCTTGGTTGCCTGGCAACGAGCGACAAGGCTTAACTTGCTTGGCAGACACTGAAAATCGCGACGGGTGCAACTGCACCCGTCGCACACCAGCAACTCCGCCGGCTCCATTCGGAGCCGGCTTCCTCGTTGCTGGTGCTTTCCCGCTGGGCGGGCGGGCGGGCGGCCTTTTGGCAGTCGCCCGCCAGCCCAGCGGGAAAGACAGAATGACCGCAGCGGTCTTTTGACCGCGGTACGGTCTTCTGGCGGTTCCCGCCAGGCGGGCAGCGCCCGCCGCCCGCCAAGGTAGGAATGACCGCGTTAGTCTCTTTTCTGAAGATTTTCTTCAGCGGGACGAACCTGCCAGTCCAATCCGACCTCCTGGAACTCTTCTCCGGATATGCATCGCGGGAACCCTCGTTGAAGATTTTTACCTTCGGACGTAGTCATTTTTTCGAGGTGAAAATCCTTCGACAGGGGTAAACCTGGATCTTGATCCGACGTCTTTGGAGCCCTCCTCGGATACGCTGGCTGGGAGGTCCCAGTCAACTTTTTACCTTTGGACTTAGTCTCTTTTTTGGAGATTTTCTTCACCTGGATGAACCAGCAAATCAGGCCGGGTCGTGGTTGAGGCAAGTCAGCTAGAGTTGCCGCGCCGGGTTGGTCCCTTTATGGAGCTTTTATTAAAAAGTCCTCCAAACTTCTCCAAACTTCTGGGGCTTCTCCCAGATGTTCTTTTAAGGTTCTTTTGGGGTCCACAGCTCACCCCAAGGGTCCAGAAGCTCTGAAATGGGTGTGCAGACTACAACTCCCAGAATGCACCTGGCGCAAACTCCTTTTTGGCCACTGGGCAGTGGTCAGCTGGTTGCTTTCTTCAGGAGTTGGTGTAGGGGACTCTGGTTAGCTATTTTTCACCTGTAGCAAACAGGGAGTCCCTCCTTGAGCCAGTTGAAGCCAGGAAAAGTCCTTCTTGTGGTGAAGCCCAAGTGTGCAGCTGGTCCAGTCCTTCTGAGTGCAGGCTCCAGGTGCAGGCCAGGGGTCCAGCAGTGCAGTCTTCTTCTTCTGTAGTTCTTCCTGGTAGGGATGTGGTAGGGAACTGAGGTGTGGGTGCAGGTCTGCCAGTTTTATCCTTGCGGGATTGTGGGGTTCTGGTTCTCCAATCAGGTGCAGGGACCTTCACCCTGTGATGACCACTTCCTGGGAAGTGTGGAAAAAATAAATCCCAGGAGGCAACATTCTTCAAAAATCCATCATGGCTGAATCTGATTTTTGGATGTTACATTTGGCTGAGCCCACCCACTGATGTGGCTAAAAATCATAAACACACCCCTCTCCTGCCCTCTCCTAATCTAATCAAGGGGGCACCTAGTTGTCTGGGGTTGCAGGATGTGGGGGTGTTGCTGGGTTGCTCCAAATGCCCTTCTCTGCCTTTGAAGACCAGTTTGGCAGCCCTCTCCCTTCCTGCTTCACCATCTGCTGAGGGGAGATTCCCTCCCACAGGCACATCTCTTTGTGTGAAGCCAGGCCACTTCACACCTCATCAAGGCAGCCTGGCCAGGCTGCCAGAGGCTGGCCAATCAGAGCACAGCAACAAAATCAATGCAGGGCTGAAATTGGCAACTTTTCAGGTAAAGTTTAAAACTCTTTACCTGAACAAGTTATATTAAATCCAACAACTGGAAGTTGTTGGATTTATTATAACAATTAATTTGATACAAAACTCTTGGTATCCATTACTTAAGGGGACTTTTAAAATTAAAGTAAAGTCTACCCATTCTAGCTTATGAAGGCCATTCACTACTATGAGTGAAAAACAAATGTGGCTGTTTTTACCTCACCAGGGCTTATAAAACTATTTTTATAAGGTCCCTGCTTATAGTTACATGGCACCCAGCCCTAGGGGCACATAGGGCGCACCTTAGGGGTGACTTATATGTAAAAATAAGGTAGTTTAAGACTTTGGAACTACTTTTAATTCCAAAGTTGAATTTGCATATAACTTTAAAGGCCTGCCTTTAAAATGACACTGGGCACCTCAGCGGTGCACCTATGGGTGCACTACCTATGCTGTGGTCCCTAAACCTACATGCCCTACCATATACTAAGGACTTATAGGTAGGTTGACTTAGCCAATTATAATTAGCCTAATTTGCATATTGGTTTTACACAGAGCACAGGCCCTGGGACTGGTTAGCAGTACCCAGGGCACCATCAGAGTCAGGAAAACACCAGCAAAAAGTGGAAAATGGGGGCAAAATGTTAGGGGGCCTCTGAAATCAGCCCTGTTTCCTGACATGTAAGAAGTGCTGAAACTGTACATCTCAAGGGTGGCCTTGGGCAGCGTATTTTGTGCCTACTAAGCAAGAAAAAGAAGCAGTTTATATATCGACTGGCTATAGGTAGAGATACTAATTACCATCTTTAGGGCATGCAAATGTTTATTACTTTAAACGTGTATGGTTTAAGATTATTATTATAGATATAAGGAAAATATCGGGTGAATGGTGTGAAAATTATCAAAATACCTCTGTTAATTTATATTAAGCACCTTGGGCATACCTCTTGTTACCGATGAACTTTTCATCACACGATGGTTGGCCTTAAGACTGTATATAAATTACCACAATAACATTTTTATAAATATTAACAAAGAAGAGACAATTTTAAGCAAAGAAATAAATAATGAAATATCAAGCTCGCATCAATATACTCTTATAAGGGGACTATTTCTATTACAGAATTTTATTCTAGTCTATAAAGCCATAAATAGCTACAAGGAAGATGGTCTATCAGTCCTGGCAAGCCAAAATTGGAAGGGTAATTCAACCACATGATGTTTTCTAATATCAATTAATTTGAGGTTTCAACATTTAAAACTTTTTGCATGCTTTAGTGTGTACCCATAAGCATATCTTAGTGGAGCCTAAAGGGTAACACTAAGGACTTCATTACGAGTTTCGCGGTCTGGCGGTAAGACCGCCACAGTGGCAGCTGCCAAAAGACCACCATGTTGGCAGTCATACAGACTGCCGTATTATGAGTTACACAGGCAGGACTTCCTAAACTCAGCTAAAATTCTGACACTGCCAGGACTCTTGAGGGCAGGAAAAAGGCGGTTCCACCACCAGCCCATGAAAAATCCTCCGAGCCAATAATAACCCACAAATCACAATAGCAGTTCTCCCATGGATGTAAACGAATGGTGGTGTGAACCGCAGCGGTCAGTGGTCTACACAGCAAAACACTACACCACATTGGAAAGTTTGAATTCCACACACCTGACACACTTCCACACACCTGACCTGCACTATTAAACACACCCCTTCACACCCCACAATCCTTTGCATCAAAAACACCATACACAGCATTATAAAGGCCGCACACAGAAATAATGAACCATAGAAAAGGGACCCCTCAGCACTCCAAATACCACTCATACCACACCTGCACATCATACTTATCACACAGTTTTTTGGCCACACACCAGACACCACCCGTCACCCACTCACAACACAGCACCCACACCCTTTCACCTGTTTTTTTTCCTTATTGTATTGTCCACCACTACCATTTTCCCCACAAAAATTTCCCTGCATCACAGACGATGAGTTGAGGGTCATAGTGGACAAAATCATCAAATTAGAGCTGCCTTATTTGGAGCACAAGTCCAACAAACCTCTATTGCCAGGAAAATGGAGATGCAGCAAAATATAGTTGACAGGGTAAATTTTGCAGGCAACTATCCACACACACGGAAGGACATTGAGAAGGGGTGGAATGGCCTCAGGGGAAAGGTACGTTCCATGGCCACCAGGCACCAGCTGGTGGTCCTCAAGACTGGTGGTGGACCCCCACCTCCTCTGCCAATGTTCATATCATGGGAGGGGAAGGACTTGGACATCCTGCATCCTGAGGGCTTGACAGGAACACCTGGGGGAGTGGAATAGGGTAAGTCACAATACAGAAAATGGCACCCTAAAGTTCTTTCTTGCATGCTCACTGATCACCATTTAACATCTTAGCAGCCAACACACTCACCACCCCTGTGTCCAACTGTCCAAATACCCCTCTCTGGCATACCACATCAGCTAAACTCACCTGGGGACATAGTGTCTATGTATGGGGTGGGTAGTACAGGGACTGACAGCACCAACAACTCCCAGCAGGCACTGTTCTACCATTAAGAAAACATGAACCGTGTACCATAATGAAACTAGCCTTGCATGTCAACTACACAATTGAACCCACCTGAATGATCCACAATTTTACAGTCTGGGGTAATGAGAGCAATGCTATGGGCATCTGCCAGTACAATACCATCCAACACAGCTACTGCTGTGTCCTATGCTAAACTGGCCCTTTTACCTCCCATCACCCATTGAAACCTACTCACCTGGGGGAACACACATTTATCCAGTGTGCTGTACTAGATGTGACCTTATATATAAGCCTAGGTAGAATGGTTACTCTTAAACGGATATACAGGTCAGTTTCCACTTTACATTCTGCAGCTGTCTGGTGATTCAGTACTGAACTACTGCCAACTGGGAGGTAACATAAACAATATAAACAATATAAAGTTACACAGCAGAGAAGATATGAGTCTATCAAAAGACATCCAACTGTCAAGCTAATCTGGTATCCTGTAGCAAGGTGCATGTTATAGGAATTCCCTATATCCCATACAGCTGTACCACAGATTTGAAAGCATGTGACACTGTCATATCAGGCATTTAAGTAAAGCCGTTCTGTACATGGCTCAAAGCACATCTACCTGTCAAAGTTTGATACCACATTTTACATTACAATCTGTAACTGAAGGTTCCACTTCTTCAACAGATCACCCACCCATTGTGACCATGGAGAGGACACCTGAGACAGCCACTTCTGTCCTGGATAAAGCCCTCAGTGGGGAGAACACCCCTGGATGTGAGGACATTGAGGACGTCTCTGGCCCATCTGGGATACCTGGCCAGTCTACAACTGTCAGCCTCACCCCACCTACATTGACCCCTCTCAGCCCTGTTGCATCTACATTCCAAGCAACCATTCACCCCCAAACCTGTGTTCCAAGGACAATTACAACCATGTTGTGCCCCCCAGTTCAGGCACTGGTCTCACCCCTAGAAAACCCTGGAAATTAAGGACCTGGCACCAGAGGGAGAGGGCAAACTGTACCAAGGGCACTGACATGTGGGGATACGGTGCATGGGAGGGATGGTGTAGGCCAGCGGATTGAGGCTCCTAGGTATACAACTGGGCAGGACACCATTTCCCTAGTCTTGGGAGCCTACCAACAATCCCCAGGCGTGAAGAGCCAGGTATGTGCCTTGATGGAGGAGATTAAGAAGCTTCAGAGGGACAACCACCAGGAAGTCAAGCAAAAGTGGAAGGCCCACAATGTCAACATGGCCTCCCTAACAGGGGTGCTCAGAGACATTAATACCACCCTAAGTAGGTCATGTCCTCAACAGCAGACCCCTTCCATTGGCCATGTAACTTCAGCCCATCTACATCTATGGCAGCCAGTGGAATGGAGGGTCTGCAAGGGGAAAGACATGCCTCAGACACCCCAGCCTCTGTAGCTGAAGAACCCCCTGCAAACGTGAATGTCCACCAAAACATCCAGAAGGAGCAGATGCCAAGACTGCAACTACTGCCAGGACATGATCCTCTGCTCATTGGTTCTCCCTGTGTGTCACAGATACACCCTGTTTGATTGATTGATTGATTGATTGATTGATATATTGATATATTGTGGATACCTGCCTCGGACCATTGGGGCCATCTGAGAATATTCCCTCCTATTTTAATGCTTTTGTTCCCTCTGCGACCTCTGACCTGTTTTTGGTCCAGAGCTCGCCCCTCACATCTGCAGCACCAACCTGCTGTCTCCTGCCTCTGACCCCCACCCACGCTGCTGCTAGCGTGTTCGAGGCCCTCCTCCACCCGCAGGCATCCTCCTGCGCCTCATCCCTGGTGTCTAGTGGGCTCTAGTAAGCTTCACTTGACCTGTGTGCCGTTTCCGCCGTCCAGTAGGTGTTTTCTATTTTTTCAGCGCCTTGCCTCCTTGCGCTTCTGCCCCGTCGTGCCCCTTCTGATTGTGCCACTTTTCGCCGTCTTGTAAGTGCTTTCTATTGTTTTTTTCAAGCGCCTTGCTTCCTGCGCATCTGCCCCCGTTGTGCCCCTCTGATTGCTGTACCCCGACTGTATTTTGTGCCATTAGTGTATTTTTGTGACTGTTTTTTCAATTTGTGCCCGACTTGTTTCTGCCTTGTTTTTCTTGTTTTCGCCCCTTGTGCGCTCCCCCTTGCAGTCCTCTCCCTGCCGCTGCCTCCCTGCGGCCCGCCCCCCTCGTGCCCCCATTCGCCACTCCCTCCCGCCTCCCGCCTCCCAGCTGCTCCTCCCTCCCCCCTCCCTTCTTAATGGCTGGCGCTGCGCGTCGCGAGTGAGCGACCTCTGACCTGTTTTTGGTCCAGAGCTCGCCCCCCACTTCCGCAGCACCAACCTGCTGTCTCCTGCTTCTGACCCCCGCCCACGCTGCTGCTAGCGTGTTCGAGGCCCTCCTCCACCCACAGGCATCCTCCTGCGCCTCATCCCTGGTGTCTAGTGGGCTCTAGTAAGCTTCACTTGACCCGTGTGCCGCTTTCCGCTGTCCAGTAAGTGTTTTCGATTTTTTCAGCACCTTGCCTCCTTGCGCTTCTGCCCCGTCGTGCCCCTTCTGATTGTGCCACTTTTCGCCGTCTTGTAAGTGCTTTCTATTGTTTTTTTCAAGCGCCTTGCTTCCTGCGCATCTGCCCCCGTTGTGCCCCTCTGATTGCTGTACCCCGACTGTATTTTGTGCCATTAGTGTATTTTTGTGACTGTTTTTTCAATTTGTGCCCGACTTGTTTCTGCCTTGTTTTTCTTGTTTTCGCCCCTTGTGCGCTCCCCCTTGCAGTCCTCTCCCTGCCGCTGCCTCCCTGCGGCCCCGCCCCCCTGCGGCCCCGCCCCCTTCGCGCCCCCATTCGCCGCTCCCTCCCGCCTCCCGCCTCCCAGCTGCTCCTCCCTCCCCCCTCCCTTCTTAATGGCTGGCGCTGCGCGTCCGCGCCGCTGGTGCGCCGGAGGCGCGCCAGAGGCAAGCCCGTCTGCGCCCGTCCGCACCTGGACCGCGCCTAGCGGCACCCCCCTGACCCTCACGCCCCCCGCGCCCCATGCCTTCGCTACTCGGCCAGCGAACTCCTCGCCCTCAACCCTGGCCCCTCCTCAGAGTGCTTCCTGGCCTCCCCGAAGCACACCAAAGGACCTTTTTCCTGCCGCACCTGCAACTTCACCTGCAACAAAACAACGAAACCAGCAACAACCAACACAAACCACCTGCACTGCATCCTCCTCAACACACGCTCCGCATGAAAGCACGCCATCGAACTCTGGGGCCTTCTCGACACCACCACCCCAGACGTAGCCTTCCTGACCGAAACCTGGTGGACCGACTCCTCGGCCCCTGACATCGCCATCCCTGACGGCTACAAGATCACTAGAAGAGATCGCACCAACGGAATCGGCAGAGGAATAGCCATCGCCCACAAATCTACCCTTAAGATCCACACCCACATGGACGACACCCTCAAGACAGCCGAACACCTCCACTTCCAGATTCACAGAGACCCCAACACTACCCTCAGAGGAACCCTCATATACCGCCCTCCAGGACCTAGAGCCCTCTTCAGCGACGCTGTCTCCGACCTCGCAAGCACCCACGCCCTCGCCTCTTCAGATTACATCCTCCTGGGAGACCTAAACTTCCACCTGGAGAACAAGAATGACGTCAATACAGCATCGCTGACCACCAACCTCTCCAACCTCGGACTCCGTCAGCTGGTCAACACTCCCACCCACATCGCCGGCCACACCCTTGACCCACTCTTCACTTCAAGCAACCACATCTCTTTCAGCCACACCTCCGAACTCCACTGGACCGACCATCACTGCGTCCATTTCTCCTTCAAGAAAAACACAGAACACCACCGCACTCCTCTACCGCCGCACCGCCGCTGGGGAAAAGTCACCGAAGATTAACTTACCAACACCCTCGCCAAAAAGCCACCACCCGACCCCACCGACTCGTACTCCGCCGCCATCATCCTCCAACAATGGATCCTCGACTGCGCCAACATCCTAGCCCCGCTCAAGAAACCCACCGCCAACCAAGAAAAGAAAAAACCAGCCTGGTTCACAGACGAACTAACCTCCTCCAAACGCACCTGCCAGAAACTCAAGAAAAAATGGATCCTCGAGCGCACACCCGAGAACCTCGCTACCCTCAAGGAAGCCAACCGTGAACACCACCAACGGATCCGACTCGCGAAGCGCTCCCACTTCACAGAACACCTCAACAACAACGCTCACGACTGCAAGGAACTCTTCGGCATCGTGAAGGAACTCGCCAACCCCAACGCCATTGTCAACGACATCCCTCCATCCCAGAAACTCTGCGACGATCTCTCCACCTTCTTCTACCAGAAAATTGCAGCCATCCACGACAGCTTCAACACCTCACCTCCGCCAGACCCCACCCCCAGCAACTCCTCCCACGCCGACCACATCACCACCTGGACCCAAGTAGACGACGCCGAAACCCTAAAGACCATGAACTCCATCCACTCAGGATCTCCCTCTGACCCCTGCCCACATCACGTGTTCAACAAAGCCGACGTCACCATCGCCCCGCACTCCGAAAGATCATCAACCTCTCCTTCAACACCGCTACCTTCCCGGACAGCTGGAAGCACGCAGAAATCCAACCCGTCCTCAAGAAACCTAAGGCTGACCTCAACGATCTCAAAAACTTCCGACCGATCTCCCTCCTCCCTTTCCCAGCGAAAGTCATCGAGAAGATCGTCAACGCACAGCTCGCCCACTACCTAGAAGACAACTCCATCCTTGACCCCTCCCAATCTGGCTTCAGACGAAACCACAGCATAGAAACTGCACTCCTCGCCGCCACAGATGACATCAGACTACAAATGGACAACGGCGAAACCTCAGCCCTGATCCTCCTAGACCTATCAGCCGCCTTCGATACAGTCTGCCACCGCACCCTACTAACCCGCTTACATGAAGCCGGCATCCAAGAAAAGGCCCTCAAATGGATCTCCTCCTTTCTTTCCGGCAGAACCCAGAGGGTCCGACTCTCACCTTTCCCCTCCAATGCCACCAACCTCATCTGCGGCGTACCCCAAGGCTCCTCACTAAGCCCAACGGTGTTCAACGTCTACATGGCCCCCCTCGCACAACTGGCCCGCCAGCACAACCTCAGCATCCTCACCTACGCCGACAACACCCAACTCGTCCTCTCCCTGACCAAAGATCCTCTCACCGCCAAAGCCAACCTCGACGAGGGACTGAAATCCATCGCCGAGTGGATGAACAACAGCCGCCTGAAACTCAACTCCGACAAGACGGAAGTCCTCATCCTCGGGCGCACCCCCTCGGCCTGGAACGACTCGTGGTGGCCCATCGCCCTGGGCCCCCCACCCACCCCAGCCAGCCACGCACGAAATCTCGGCTTCATCCTCGACTCCACCCTCACCATGTCCAAACAGGTCAACGCAGTCTCATCCTCCTGTTTTAACACCCTCCGAATGCTCCGCAGGATCTTCAAGTGGATTCCAACAGGAACCAGAAAGACAGTGATCCAAAACCCTCGTCAGTAGCAAACTCGACTACGGCAACGCTCTCTACACAGGCATCCCAACAAAAGACATCAAACGACTCCAACGCATCCAGAACGCATCCGCCCGCCTGAACCTCGACATACCCCGCCGATGTCACATCTCCCCTCACCTGAAGGACCTCCACTGGCTCCCTGTGGACAAGAGGATCACCTTTAAACTCCTCACCCACACACACAAGGCTCTACACGACACCGGACCCTCCTACCTGAACACCAAACTCAACTTCTACGTTCCCTCACGTCAACTACGCTCTGCCAACCTTGCCCTCGCCATCGTCCCCCGAATCCAGCGCAAGACCTCTGGCGGCAGATCCTTCTCCTACCTCGCCGCCAAAACCTGGAACTCACTCCCGACCTCACTGCGCCAGACCCAGGACCTCCTCACCTTCAGGAGACTCCTCAAGACATGGCTCTTCAAACGATAGCAGCACCCCCCGCCCCCTAGCGCCTCGAAACCCTAACGGGTACATAGCGCACTTTATAAATTATTGATTGATTGATTGATTGTTGACTGTTTTAAAACCACTCTCCATTTTCCAATGGCACAAGGACACTGGACTTAAGACTCCAAATGTTGTAGCAGCTACCCTATTGATTACATCCACCATGACTGAATGCTTCACTGTTTGCACTTAATGATTTGATCCCATTCCTTACATTTTCCTGTGTACTTGTAAATAAACACAACTAAACCACTTATCATGTTTGAGAGACATTTTCAGCTATATTGAATGGTTAACTGCGAAATGTGATGTTTACACTACACATGGCAGACCTGCAAATCCCTCCTGCCTGTGACACATCAGAATTGGCCACATGAGGATCAATCAGTCTTTATAAAGTGCAACTATTCACCCATGAGGGTTCTACAGTGCTGATGACCTTGTGAAGAAATCTGCAAAGTAAAAATGTAATACAAAAGGTATAGACAGTGCAGGTAATGGTAATGAAGATCTATAAAGACATGTTGCGAATACAACAGTAACACTGATTGTTCAGTGTGACAAACATTAACAAATAAAAAACAATGAGGTAAGTACCCTCTAACCCTTATGACCAGGGTAGTGAATGTGGATAGATTAATGGTCAATGCAAGGGGGAAGTAACCTAGAAGTTCATAATTTTCTTTAAAAAAAAACCTTTGTACATACTGTATATATCACCTTCACTTACCTGCACTCTCTCACCTTCACTGTTTTTACTAGGAGCACCTATTTAGATGAATGCACCCTTTGGCGGTCATTCTGACCGCGGCGGGCGGCGGTAGCCGGCCGCCATGCGGTCACCGCCATTTGGCCGCTCCGCGGTCAAAAGACCGCGGAGGCCATTCTGGCTTTCCCGCTGGGCCGGCGGGCGCCCGCCAAAGCAGCGCCCGCCGGCCCAGCAGGAAAGGCCCTGCAACATAGAAGCCGGCTCTAAATGGAGCCGGCGGTGTTGCAGGGGGGCGAAGGGTGCAGTTGCACCCGTCGCGATTTTCACTGTCTGCTAAGCAGACAGTGAAAATCATGCTGGGGCCCTGTTAGGGGGCCCCTGCACTGCCCATGCCAGTGGCATGGGCAGTGCAGGGGCCCCATGACACCCGTTTCCGCCATCCTGTTCGTGGCGGTAAAATCCACCAGAAACAGGGTGGCGGGAAGGGGGTCGGAATCGCCATGGAGATTCAGCTCAGACAGGGGAAATCCGGCGGGAAACCGCCGGATCCCATTTTCTGACCGCGGCTTTACCGCCGCGGTCAGAATGGGCAGGGAAGCACTGCCAGCCTGTTGGCGGTGCTTCCATGGTCCTCCACTCTGGCGGTCGATGACCGCCAGGGTTGGAATGACCCCCTTTATCTTCAGAATAACATGTCCAACGAAATATACCTTTAATGTCTGGAATAATATGCACAAAGATATATGTAATGTAATAAATTTCTATTGATGTAACATTGTTTGTACACGTAGAATTACCTTTAACGACTTCATTACCGAGGAAGTCTAGGTTACTTCCCCCTTGCATTGACCATTAATCTATCCACAAACATTAACAAAGCAGATCATCATGATAAGCACAACTCCAAGTACAATTTTGCAATCACACCTGAGCTATGTACTGCTAAGCAACTAATGAGCTATCTGATGGTCATACAAATACCCTTTGAAGCATCTCTAAGCCCCCCAATAACCCACTGAGTCAAGTATTCAACAGAACAACACATATTTACAATCAGTTGAAGTACTGATTTATGAGATCTGCTCGGCTGTCTCCACCTTCATCCTCATCACAGTCATCCTCGCTTTGCATCTCTGCATTCTAACCCGCTGGAACTGCTGGCTCCTCCTCATCTGGTAAATATGGGTTCTGATGTCTCAGGGCATGGTTGTGGAGCATGCAGCAGGCAGCAAGGATTTGACACACTTTGGTTGGTGAGTAGAGGAGGGTTCTGACAGATTTATCAATGCAACAAAATCTAGCCTTTAGGAGCCCAAAAGTCCACCTCTCGACACGCCTTGTCCTTCCGTGTGCCTCATTGAAGCAAACTTTCCCTGGAGTGCTTGGGTACCTCACTGGTGTCAACAACTAAGGATGGTTTGGGTAGTCAGAATCCTCTGTAAGGAATCGTTACATATGTGGAACATAAATCTTTGACATCCTTACATTTGGCAGCAGACATAAGATTGTGACACACACCAACCAACCAGGCCCCCTCGGTGTACTGTTGTGACATCTGCAGTGGGCTATTGCTGTTCTGCATGATAAAGGCATCATGAACTGAACCCAGGTACTTTGCACATACTTGGAAAATGTAGAGGTCTGCCAAACAGACTAATTGGACATTTATGGAGTGGAACTTCTTCCTGTTCTGATATACCTGTCTATTGAAATTTGGGGGAACCAATGCTACATTGGTATCTATGATGACTCCCACAACATGTCAGATGTGTGCCAAAGCATAAAACTCGGAAATCGGATGTAGCTGTTGAGGGGTTTCAACAGTGCTGAGAGGACATCCTTCAAGACCAAACTGAACATTGGCTGTGATATCCCTGCAGTTAGAGCCATGGTGCTTTGAAAGGAGCCTGTGGGCAGAAAGTGCAGCACTGACATGACGTGTACAATGGGTGGAATGCTATTGGCATGACGAATGGCAGGCATCAGATCTGGTTCCAACTGACGACAGAGATCCAATTATTGTCTGCCTATCCAGTTGGTAGATCTGGATGACATGTTGATCCTCCATGGTCTGAAGGTCTGCTAGTAGATAGTACACTGGTGGTTGTCTGACCCTTCTCATTCCAGGGTAAACAGATGAAGGAATGTAAGAAGGTATGTCTATCAGTCATTGTGTGTACTACATATGTCACACATGATGCTTGGACATGCCATATGAAATGGTTAAACAGAGTATACAGGACATACCTAAGGAAATAATGGGTTATTGCTGCAATGTCATCCCCTCACCTAGATTATGACTAGGAAATGGATACGCACCTTGTTTCACATTTGAAAGACACTAATCGCACCTGTCCAATTGCCATGCGGGTGCAGACTATGCCACTAATGATACATTACTCACATATCATGAATATTACAATGTCTATTAAATTGTATTTTAAATACATGGTTTCTCAAAGCCAGCCCTGAAAATTATGATGTTGATAGGTTTCTGACCTTGTGACACATCATTATTTTGACAGTTCCGACCATCTATGAACCACAGCAGCTGTCTAACAGACTGTACTGGACATTAGGAAATGATCTTCGTCATGGCGGTAGGCAGATAATATTGCGATGGATATTGCCAATGGAGCACATTGCTGCCTTTGGCAGTCTTGGGCCAATGGCGATGTCTGCCGGCAGTGACGGTGTCTTATGTAGCTGACGAGACCTCCATTTCATACTTCATCTCTCACTTGACTCCTTATACTGCTGCTAGCAAGACCTCCACGACTTGAGATGCTGTGTACTGCCACTGGGAGCAATCATGCCATTGTCCCACAGGTGATAGGGCCCCTGCCTTCCCACCCGAGGAACTGGAGATACTGGTGGAGGAGGTCCTACCCCTGTATGGACTGCTCTATTGTGTGCCAAAGGAACAGTTGAGTGCACCATGTGCACAAACATTTCCTTAGCCCAACTATACTTTGTAATACTTACAAAGGCTGATGGACAATGTTTCTGATTGAGTCCTTAAAGTCTTTAGGGTGCCAAAGTTTTGATAGAATGGGATGAGTTCCTGGTCATGTAATTATGTTTGGTGACAAATTGTGAGTCCTTAGACATTGTGGAGAGTATTTGATGTATGTTCCCAGACCCACCTGGTGACTGTTACACAAGGTTAGTGGAGTTGGTATACCAGACTACTCCTGAAATACCATATTTGCAAATGTGTTTGCTGTCTGGTCATATGTGATAACATGACAGCTGGTGTTGGAGATGCATGCTGTCTGCCTGTTTCCACCTCATGTATGGCGCGACTGCATCAGCTCATCTTTCAGTGGAGGGAATGTTAAAGACAGTCTGTGTTTGGCTTGTTGTACTAACTAGTTAGTAACCCTGCCTGTTTTAGTATGGAACATGTGGAAATGGCATACTTTTTTTTATCTATGTCATCCATGCAGGTCAATGCCCATCAGAAGGGGATTTTGCATGCCATCACTAGGAAAATGCAGACCCTGGGGGTCCACAGCCGGCGAAGCACCCGCTGTCAGAAGAGGTGGGAGGACCTGAGACGCTGGGCCCAGAAGACCTCATAGGCTCTGTTGGGGATGTCCTCCCAACAAAGACGGGGTCCCTTTTGAACTATGACCCCTCTAATGGCCCACATTTTGGTGGTAGCCTACCCTGAGTCAGATGGGTGTTTGAAGGAAGCAACGCAGCCAGAAGGGGGTAAGTACAGACCTAACTTATGTTCATCCTTTTAACAGGTGATTGAGTAAGGGAACAGAATGTTGGCTCTGACAATGTGGTAACAGATTTCATGTGTACACATTGATGTACCATAGCTATCTGTAGCACACAGGTGTGCACCTACAAATGTATTTAGAGGCATGTTACTCAACTATGTTGTTCCCTCAGTACAATAGCACATTATGGTGCACATATTACCCTGTCATATGTGTACCACTATACAGCATTTTTGGTTCTGGTGATTTTTAATACCCAATAACAGGTCAATCCTCTCAATGTCATGGTGATAAGGTGTGTAGGTCCTTGGTCTCTGTCCTCTGCAATGTCTCAAGATTCCTGTCTATGCGCAACATAGAGTCAGACATATTCTATTCATCACTAGTTTTCTAATGATTTCTAATAAGTGACAGTAGCATGTGAGGCTGTGATGTCCACCTGACATATCACATGACATACAAGGTTAACATCTTCACATCTGTTACAACGTAAGTGAGGTATGTACATAGACATGTTTAAAATATCATCAGAGTATACAACATGCATATACCATTGAGGTGTTCCAACATTTCTATGTGCACAGAAATGTGGTATCAGAAGCTAGGAATGTTACAACCTTGCTCATGTTCTGTTAGTGGAAAGAGGCCACACAGCATTGTCTTGGGCATACTGTTACAGACATAACACACAGGCAGTGGTAGCCTATTCACAGTTACATTCTTGACAGATATGTATCAAGATCATGTATCAATTGAAAAGTTCAGTAATTAATCAACATTGGAAATAGTTATGTCTACTTGCTGTTGCTATGAAGGATGTGGCAAATGAGTCATGGCTGTTTGGGAGTCTAATGTTGACAATGACACCTATGTGGTGCAGGTGTGGTAGTTCACATACACATGTGAGTAGTAATGTACTTCTATTTGGGCTCACGGCTTGTATCATGGTAGGTATACCTGTCATGTTAGCAACACGTGTGCTTTGGCCCTGAGAATCCTCTACAGACAGATGTAAGGATTGCCATGTCTGATGTGTGTGTAGTGATGTATCCACTCAATCAGTGGCCCATTGATGGAGTACTTGCATGTTTATTTGTAGGCATACTTAAAAGGAAAGTCTCTCTTGTTTGTGAAATCCTGCCTTGCCCAGGCCAGGCCATAGACTCACACCAGGGTCTTGAAGACTGCATTGTGTGTGGGTAGGCATAGCCCTTTCTGGTCCACAACAGCAGGGGCATCTTCCAGTTCTACGCCTTTCTGACTCCAGTTGGATCCCTCTGTCCACACTCTCAGGGCCCACTTAGCTAACCCATGGGGAACCATTTACCTCATCTGCAGATACCATTTGTGCAGCACCTAACTTTACTTTGCTCACAGATGTATCCCAGGGGGCAGATAGTACCACCAGGGCCAACACAGTGGTGTGGCCCACTCCACCCTCAGGGTGTGACTCTTGCCCCCCAGGGGTAACTCTGTCCACCAGGACAGCAAGCCACAGTGGCCACTGACAGCTGTCAGGAATGAGAGCCAGGCCCCAGGCCTCTCAAGGCTCTCCAACCACTGTGGCTGTGGAGAGTGGGGGCGGTAGCCCCAGGTGCCACCCTTTGACCACTCTCCCTTCTACCAGGTGAAGGATGACAGCCTGGCCCTGGTCATTCCCTCTGGGGCTCCATACCCTCCCTCTAGGAGCGACACCCTCAAAGTCCAGAATTGTCAGGGTGCTAGTAGAAGCAGTCCTGCACAATTCTACCACCAGTGCAGGGATGTTAACCTGCAACTGGTCTTCCAACCTGGGGTCTGTACCTTCAGGTTGGACTAGGGCCAGGGGTGAGGCTTCTCTCCCCTTGCCCTCCCTTCTGGGGTCCTGCAGTCCCCAACTAGGAGTGCCCCAAGAAGACAACATGGTAGGGGCACTGTTAGCAGTAGCCCCTCCCTCCAAGTCAGGGGGGACACCCTAAACCTGGCCTTCCAATCAAGGGTCTGTACCCTTAGATTGAACTGGGGTCAGGGGTGAGTCTCTCCCTCCCCTGCCACTACTCCCAGGGTTCTGCACCCCCCATCCTGGAGAGTAAACCTAGAAATCACACCAGGAGGGGTGATTGGGCAATCTGTCCCACTTCAGATCAGGGTTTACCCTCTGCACCTGATCCTCCAGTCCAGGGTCTGTACCCTCAGACTGGACCACTGACTGGCAACCCAGGACTTCCTAGGGGGCACACCTACCCCCACTAGGTCAGAGTTTAACCCCTGAACATGGTCATCCAACCCAGACTCACCACGCTGCGGTTGAACCATTGCCTGGCACACCAGGACTTTCTGGGGGGCACACTTACTCCCCACAAGGGATATACTGTCCCCAAGGGCTACACAAGAGTCTGGCTGGCGCAGTTCTCCTGACCCCTGCCCATCTGGCCGAGTCTTTCCTGGAGGGCTCTACTCTCAGAGCTGACCCCTGACCGTCCAGGTTCTCCCCTGGGGTCCGCAAACCCCTTCCAACCCTCTGTCTGGACTTCTGCACCCCCTCAGTAGGAGTGGTACTGCCTGACACCAGAACTGGTGGGATGCTGGCTACAGCCGCCCTCTCCCCAAGTTCTCCTGACACTGTGGGGTCTCCCTCAGCAGATGGCCCTACGGTACAGGCTAGGCTCCCCTCCTGGCGTTCCTTTATGGAACCCTCCAGGACCTGGGACTGGATCTCTGGCACATTGGGCCTCATCCCATCCCCTTTCCCTCTCTTCTGAGACTGGACATGGTATCCCTCACCCATCCCACTACACTGGGACCTACCTGGGACATTGCAATCCTTCCCTACCTCAACTGGTTAGGAAATACCTAGACCACCCCCCTCAGGAGCATCCCCAAATGCCTCTTCTGACTCTCTGCTATTCACCCAGAGGTGTGCCTCCAGTGTAAGTTTTCTGGGGTCAGAGAACTCACACTCTGCCTGGTGTTGGCATAGCTCTGGAAAATTAGGACTAGACATATGCTCTCCAGCAATTTAATCACTGAGCCCCCACATGAATTAACCAAACTACCCTTCACCCAACCATCCAGTGACTCAGCCTTGAAAAAGTACCCCACATCACCCTCCTGAGACTGGTGAGACAGTACCTGACTGTCCCTGACACTCACCCACACTCTTCTGGGATGTCTCCACACTCCATAACCAGGACTTCTACCTTGGGGTAACCCATCTCCCTGTCGCTCTCACCTAGACCCAATAGAGTGTTTCTCCTATCACTAGGAATATGACTCCCCTTGCCAGTTCCCCAGTCCACCTCAGGGATCCTGTGCATCACTGGAGCTACCTCATATCCCTGAACCTCCTGGTGTGCATTAACACCCTCCTTCAAGAAGGGTACCACATCTCTGGGCATGTGCACTTCTTTAGCAGCACTGGATACAAGATTTGTGCTGCCACCATCTGAACTGGACTCAGCCCTCATGGCTTCCAGCTTCAGCTCTTCACAGCTCAGCTCTTGAGCTGCCAACATTTCTTTTTCCAGGGCAAAGGCTCTCTTCTCCACAGCCCTCTCAGGCTCTGCAATTAGCTCTTCCAGCCTCCGGATTTGAGCTAGGAGCCATTCATCTCTTTCTGTTCACTTCTCAGGGCCACTGCCCTCCTCCTCAGAGTAGTCCTCCTCCTCAGAATTATCTGGTAGTGTGCCTGCCACCTTTTCAACTCATAACAAAACAGGGCTGACTCAAGATCCTCTCTTCTGGACCTCTTCTTTACAGCCAGTACACTTTCCTTGCAGAATACGTTTAGCTCCCTCATTGTATAGATGAATAGGTGCCAGAAGTTGATTTATATTCTGTCAAGGCCTCACAGGTGCAACCCCAAACCAGAGTCCAATTATAAACAATATATCCAGTAGGACATCAGAGAACAAAAACAAAAAACTGTATGCGGTCATGTAATGGTCTGCACTGAAAACAGTAGTGTACACTTGATCACTGCATGTCAAGCACAAATACAAGTCCAATCCCAACCGCTGATCACCAATGTTAGAAACGGGGTCTTTGGTTGGCAGTCAGGTTAAACCCTGTCCAAGCAAGGACCCTCACTCTAGTCAGGGTACAGAAGAATCACCCTCAGCTAACAACTGCTCACCCTCTTGGTAGCTTGGCACGAAGTTCTAGGTGTAAAGTATTTGTACCAGCACACACAGTAACTTAGTGAAAACACTACAAAATGACACAACACAGGTTTAGAAAAATAGGAAATATTTATCTAAAAAAAAGACCAAAATGACAAAGAGAAAGAGTCTCAAATCCTTTTATAAACAGGTAAAACACTGTTAGTGTTGAAAAATACCTGGGTAGTGTCAAAATAGCGTGCACGGGCGAGTGTGCGTCGAAAAAGTTAAGCAGTGCATCGATTTCTCACCCGCAAGCGAGATCGTGCGTCGTTTCTCCTTCTCCGGTTGGGTCGGCGTGCATTGGTTTTCCTCTCCGCAGGATAGCGATGTGTCGATCCTGGCAGCAATCAGGTCCGGGCAGGTTTTGTGTTATTTTTCCGCGCCCAGCAAGGTTTGCGTTTAAAATCCTGCCGCACGGTGTTAGCAAAACCGCGCTGTATGGGTTGCGACGTTACCAGCCTCCGTTAGCGATGCAGCACATCATTTCTGCAGCCGCAAGTGTCGATTTTACAGCTGCAATGCAAGCAGTGTGTTGATTTCAGCTGAGTGGACGGCGGCGTGTCGTTTCTTTAGCCAAGTCTCAGAGGTTGTGTCAGAAATTTCCCTGCACGGCAGTCGGTGCATGGATTTTCCATCTTGGTCTGCCAGCTTCACCTGTAAATGCCCCAGGAACTGGATACGGCACCACTTGGCAGAGCAGGAGTCTCAGCAGAAAGTCCAGGTGCTGGCAGGGGAAGTCTTTGATGGCCCTGAGACTTCAACAACAGGAGGCAAGCTCAGGACAAACCCTTGGGGATTTCTTCACAAGCAGGAATGCACGACAAAGTCCAGTCTTTGTTCTCCTTCACCAGGAAGAAGAAGTAACTACAGGATAGCTCCAAAAAGTACAGTCAAAGGCAGGGCAGCACTTCTCCTCAGCTCTTTAGCTCTTCTCCAGGCAGAGGTTCCTCTTGATGTCCAGCAGTGATCTAAAGTCTGTGGTTTTGGGTGCTCTTCTTTTACCCATTTTGGTCTTTGAAGTAGGCTTACTTCAAGGAACATCTCTATTGTTTGTGAAACCCTTCCTTGCCCAGGCCAGGCCCCTGACTCACACAAGATGGTTGAAGACTGCATTGTGTGAGGGCAGGCACAGCCCTTTCAGGTGTAAGTGACCACTCCTCCCCTCCCTCCTAGCACAGATGGCTCATCAGGACATGCAGGCTAAACCCCAGCTCCCTTCGTGTCACTGTCTAGAGAGAGGTGCAAACAGCCCAACTGTCAAACTGACCCAGACAGGGAATCCACAAACAAGCAGGGTCACAGAATGGTTTAAGCAAGAAAATGCTCACTTTCTAAAAGTGGCATTTTCAAACACACAATCTTAAAATCAACTTTACTAAAAGATGTATTTTTAAATTGTGAGCTTAAAGACCCCAAACTCCATATGTCTGTCCGCTCCCAAAGGGAATCTACGCTTTAATCATACTTAAAGGTAGCCCCCATGTAAACCTATGAGAGGGATAGGCATTGTAACAATGAAAACCAAATTTGGCAGTATTTCACTGTTAGGACATATAAAACACATTAGTATACGTCCTGCCTTAACCATACACTGCATCCTGCCCATGGGCCTACCTAGGGTCTACCTTAGGGGTGTCTTACATGTAAGAAAAGGGAAGGTTTAGGCCTGGCAAGTGCGTACACTTGCCAAGTCGAATGGGCAGTTTAAAACTGCACACACAGACACTGCAGTGGCAGGTCTGAGCCATGTTTACAGAGCTACTAATGTGGGTGGCACAACCAGTGCTGCCAGCTCACTACAACATTTGATCTACAGGCCCTGGGCAACTCTAGTGCAGTATAATAGGGACTTGCCAGTAAATCAAATATGCCAATCATGGAAATTCAGTCAACAATACGATTTACACAGAGAGCATATGCACTTTGGCACTGGTTAGCAGTGGTAAAGTGCCCGGAGTTCAAAAGCCATCACAAACAATTGAGAAAAAATAGAAGGCAGGAAGCAAAAAGATTGGAGATGACCCTGCTTAAGGGAAAAATTCCAACAATTACCAAATCTACCAATGATGGTAAATCTGATAATGTGTCAGAATCCATAGCTGGATGTATGGAAACAATAACAAAAAGAAACTACGGGGCATATTTATACTCTGTTTGCGCCGAATGTGCGTCAAAATCTTTGATGCACAATCGGCGCAATCCGTGCCCCATGTTTATACTTTGACGTCCAATCCCGCGGGTGTCAAAATTCCACCATGTGCGTCATTTTTTGGGAAGGGGGAACCAGCCTTGCGTTAATTATGTGCAAGGTAGGCATTCCCTTCCAAAAAATGACTTTAAGGCCTGTGCCCCTTATTTATATTCTGACGTCATTTTGACGCACAGGAGGGGGTGGGCCTTAAAAAACGTCGCACAGTCTGATGTGCGCCGTTTTTTAATGCCTGGGTCAGGGCAGGCGTTAAGGGACCTGTGGGCTTGGAAGGAGCCCAGAGGTGCCATCCCCTGCCCCCAGGGATACCCCCTGCCACCCTTGCCCACCCCAGGAGGACACCCAAGGATGGAGGGACCCACCCCAGGGAAGTAAAGGTAAGTTCTTGTAAGTATTTTTTTCTGATTTTTTTGTGGCATAGGGGGGCCTGATTTGGGCCCCCCTACATGCCACTATGCCCAATGACCATGCCCAGGGGACATAAGTCCCCTGGGCATGGGCATAGTGACATAAGTCCCCTGGGCATGGCCATTGGGCAAGGGGGCATGACTCCTGTCTGACAGGAGTCATGTCAATGGAGGTTGGGAGTAAAAAAAAATGGCGCAAATCCGGTTTGAGGCCTGAATTTTGCCTCAGACCTGACTTGCACCATTTTTTGACGCACAACCCCCATTTTCCCATACGCTGCCTGGTGGGAGTCATTTTTTTTTACGCACACCAGTCCGCAGCGCCGGCTAACGTCATTCCATTAATAAGGCGCCCGCATGGTGCGTTGGAATGGCGTTAGCCGTCAGTAAAAAAAATTACGCACAACTGCGTTTGCGCAGTTGTGCGTCAAAAAGTATAAATATGGGCCTACATATCTATGTCTTTTGATGTTTGACCATTAGGCCTAATCCAGAATATTTTTTATCAAGCTTGAAGTTTCATAATATCAAGTGATACACTGTACTCAGCCCCAGCAGTGCTATACTTGGAATGGAAGTCCCATCTTCTGACAACAGTTGGAACTGCAAACCTTCTACAAATCCCGATAGCAAAAAATAGAAAAGAGAAACCTGATTGATTAGAAGTAAATAAATGTTCCTTATCTGAACAAACTGCGACTCTTCCCCTTTGGACACACCATTTTGAGTGCCACTGTACAAGAGCAGAACATTTCCAGCATAGTCTACTTTTACACAGTGCTTAATGTGTAAAGAAGTAAGTACCAGGGCCCTCAGCAGGCGCCCACAGCAGCTCCCACCTGCCAGTGCTACCAATGACAGTATCAACACAACTGATAACCTTCACACTTCTACAATGTCACCAAACACACAAGTATGGCTTAGGTGTCAGGTATTAGTGTTTTTTTTTGGTGCATTGAATTAATTAAGTGTTGCTGCTTTGCTCATACCTGAATTAGTCAAACAGAGCCACCAAGTGCCAGTGTTGAAATTAAGTGCTGGTGCCGAGCACTAGAAACCACCAGCTCAAATTAAGCACTGCTTTTACAAAAAGAAGATGTCAATGGAACTCAATTGCAGCACACTCTGTCTACCAGCTGCAAAGGAAGAAGAAGTTGTGGTTGAAATTGCTCTAACTTCTAAAGCCCCTGAAAATCCAGTCTGAGGCTCACTTGACTGGAAAGTCTTTAACGACTCAGGGCGAGAAAAGAAAGTGAATACACATCAGGCCACTTGCACACCACACAATCGTCTTCAAGATAACCACATTGAATGTATTAAGACGACTGCATTTTTTATTTTGTACCGTTTTGGTGTAGTCCATACTACTACAACCCAATAATTTATTGCATATCATAGCTCTTGATTAGGTTGCAGAGGTTTAATTTGAGTACTGTTACTCAAGTCCAGCAATCAAATCGTCAACACTGAATGCTTCACCAAAATTAGTCAGGGCACTCAGCTCAGTTACAGCTATAGATATCCTTGCATATTTTCATGTTCGAGCTATTCATCTGTGTGCGGCCATACACATTCCTTTCCTCACAAGTATCACATGTGAAGCACTGATATCTCTTCAAGAATATTGCCATCATGTGTGTCGTGAACCACTGTGTGTTCTTACAGAAATGTGACTTTATTGAAAGCTGTTAATGTCTAGTTTACTAAATGTGTAATTTTTTCATGTGTTTAATTTTTATTTTTTGGTTTGCCTTTCTACTCCTTATATTTACAGCCTTGACAAAGCCCTGCCTGCGTGCCATAATAGAGTGAAACCATCTTGGCTTTAACCCTTGGAATCAAATGCTTGTTTCTCTATTTACATGTTGCTTGAAACTGCTTTTGCTTTCCTTTCCACTGCTTGCTTAATATTATGAAGGCTACACAACAATGAATGTGTTTGTTTAACCCGATTCCTTGTATCTCAATGTCATTCCGGGTATATTTTGTCATGTGCAAAAATCATATGGAGCAGAGTTGTGCGTTTTAGTTTACAATATACACATAAAGACAGTATGTATGAGAAAATACATGACAATTCCTCCTTCTCAGAGCAAGCGGTAATCATTGTTATGCATAATATAAAGTATTGGACATGCTTTTATGTAAACATGTGTCATTAGAATACCATGATATAATGATGTGATTTTATTTGAAAATATGTTGGGAAAAAGCCTAATCTATATATATATTTATTTCAAACAATAGTACATTTATAAAATACTTTCACTCCTGGCACAAATATGCTTTTAATTATTTTATAATTTTTATTTTTTATTTATTCATTCATTTAGAACGTTTAACACTGTTGAACTTAATATTAATTAGGAAAACGATAATGACATTGTACTGTCTTTTACATTTATGTCAAAATACATATTTTGCTCGTATGAAGAAATCAGATATAAAAAAATGGACTGATGACACAGCCTAAAACATTTCAGGAATGTGGTTTACAAACTTATAACCAAATATCCGAGGCATTCAGTAATCATAATCAAAATTATGTCACCTCCAAAATGCAGAAAAAAGCATACTGATTTACAAAGTAAGATTTTTTTTAATCTAAATTTTTTTGAAAATGAAAAACATGATTATACCAAGGTCTACATGAAAATCTAAGTGATATCTGGACCACTGGTATACAAATATGCTCTGATTGAATTAGTCACCTGACGCTTGTCAATCCTTATTGTCTAAAACATGAACAATATGTTATGATAGCCATTACAAGACTCAGGAACAGGGTCCCGCCATCTTGAAAATCAATTAAAAAACATGAATGAGCAGAGTGAACAAACCCTGAGCCCCTACAACATGTGAAGGACCCCCAAAGGGACCCCACTTGACTGTATTTTTTTTTTTTTTAAATCTGTTTATTAAACTTAACATGAACAAGGTTTTGGAAATGGCAGTACATTACATATGCTTTGGTGATTACTCACCTATCTTCTAGCAATTGTACATTACATTGCACAGCATAACTTTATTGCGATGCCCCGGCTTTCCATAAACATTCCACAACATTTAACATTTGACATAATGATTGATATTATTAGATATGTATTTTGGCGTCCATGATGGTGAGGGAAGCGTAGAGCGATATTTATCTCAAGGGTTGTGCTTCCGCATGTGTTCTTTAGTGTAGAGGTGTCGTTGTATCATGGGTCATTCAAAGGGTAAATGTGATATGTACTAGGCCTAGCAATGTTAAAGTTTGGATCTATTTTTGGCAGCCGCAATTAATGTGTATGTTTTTAGGTAATCTAAAAATTATTAAGCGGCGTACCTCAAGGTGGATATTTGTCATCCCTAGCTTCAATCCTGACTACAAAAAGATCCCAATTTTCAATCCCATCTCTTGATTGACTTCCATACTGTGATTGCTTCAGGGTTTGAGATTCCGCCAGTGCATAATCATGTAGGTCACGTAACCAAAGTGAATGGGGAGGAGCGCCAGGGGCCTTCCAATGTGTAGCTATCAGGCGTTTATATGTCACGAATGCTAGATCTGCAAACTTGTGTATATGCTTGTCTTTTTTTGCGCGGTATCGTATGTTAAGCAAGCAGGATTCTGGAGTCTGGATAAGCGGATGTCCTGTTAGGTCTATAGTTGTATTTACAATTTGGTTCCAGCCTGTATTGATCGTGCTGCATTCCCAGACCATGTGATAGAAGGTTGCCGCAGGAGCGGCACATCTTGGACATATGGAGTTAGCTCCCATGTATATTTTCTGAATGCGGGCTGGAGAAAGATAAGCCTGGTGCACATAATTAAATTGCGTATATCTTAGTCTAAAATTGCGAGATACGGATTTAATCGACGTGAGGGCTGTGTCCCAGGTTTTTTGTGCTAATGGTGTAGTAAGAGCGGAGTCCCAGCGAAGTTTGACCTGTGTTAGGGTTTTACTATTTCTTGTCAGGAGAATTTTGTACAATTTAGTAACAGTATGTTTTGCCTCCCCCATAGATAGAATTGCAGAAAGTAGGAGGGATTCATTTGGTTCATTTTGCCCGCAACCCCATATGTTGCGAAGGAGACTATTGATGGCATTGAATGTCAAAAAAGCTTGTGGTTGCATTACCCCTGTCGCCGTCAAATCTGCAAACGAAATGGCTTTGGTTTCGTTATATAGGTCCCCTGTATTCAGAGTATTAACCATTCGTGTGTCATGATAGAGGGATAGGGAGTGAAAGCCCGGGAGCTGTAATATTGGAATTAAGGGAGAATAGGGAGGAGGTAGCAGTTTTCCTTGTACATATCTCTTCCAGCAATGTCTGGCCGCACTAAGCAGGGGAGTATTGTGTCGTTGTTGAGGAAGACCTGTTAATAGCCATGACAATATCTGTGTGGGTTTTATGTAGTCCATTATTGCTGTAGCCTCTGTGTTAGACGGTTCAGTGAGCCATTTAGTGACCCACTGAAGTTGGGCTGCTGCATAATAGAGCTCGAGGTTCGGCATGCCCAGGCCTCCCTCTTCTTGTGGATATTGCGTGATGTTTAGGGCTACCCTGCGTCTGTCTCGGCCCCAGAGTAAGTCAGTTAGGAGGGAATGTACTTTATGAAAAAAAGAACGTGGCAAGGCCAACGGGAGTGCTGAGAAGTAATACAAGAATCTCGGCAGTATTAGCATCTTGGCTATTGCTATCCGGCCCATGGGTGATAATGGCAAGGAGCTCCAAAATTCCAGGGAGCCTCGGGTGGAGCGGAGCAATCTGTCTAGGTTACCTTCCCTTAGGTCTGCCATAGAATGATACACCTGTACACCCAAATACTTGAAGGTTTGGTACGACCAAGGTAAATGGTCTATAGAGGGAGGTGCTTGTTGCTCAGGGGGCAAACAAGTAAGGGGGAAGATACAGGATTTAGTCCAGTTCACTCGTAGGCCAGATATAAGAGCGAACCTATCTAATATATGCATTATCTTGGGTAATGAGTCAGATTGGCTGCGTAAGTATATCAGGGCGTCATCTGCATACAAGGAAATTATATGATATGTATCGAACTCCCTTATGCCCCATTTATGTGCATATTTCCTAAGCCTAATGGCAAGTGGTTCCATAGCTATTGCAAATAGCAATGGCGATAGCGGGCATCCTTGTCTGGTTCCTCTATTCACAGGAAAGGCTTCTGATACTACCCGACCTGTTTTAACTCGGGCTGTTGGTTTGGAGTATAATGTGGTAATCCAACTGATGAAGCCATTCCGAAATCCGAACGTTTTGAGTGCGCTAAATAGGTATTTCCAGCCCAGCGTATCAAACGCCTTCTCGATATCAAGTGATACAGTCACACTCTCTGGATCAGTGGTGTTATGCATGATGCGGATTAGGCGTCTTATATTAATAAAAGTGTTTCTACCCGGGATAAATCCCGACTGATCGGGATGTATCAAGATTGCTACATGGGGGAGCAACCTATTTGCTAGGATTTTTCCCAAAAGTTTGCAATCAGTATTCAACAAGGAGAGCGGTCTATATGATCTAACGTCCGTAGGGTCTCGCCCCGGTTTTGGAAGCACCACTATTAATGCTTCCCTCATAGAGTCTGGTAACTGTTCTCTATTCCGCGCTTCATTAAACACCTCTACCAAGGGTTGTAGCAGGTGAGTGCTATGCGAGTTATAATATTCTGGTGGTAAGCCATCAGTGCCTGGGGTCTTACTTCGCGCCATTTGAGATAGAGCTAAACGAAGCTCTTCAATAGTAATAGGGCCGTCTAGAATATCAGCATTGTTGACAATGTTCGAATTTTGGGGAATCTGTGTGAGAAATTCGGCCAGTTGCTGTTCTGTGGGAGAAGTAGGGGATTGATATAGCGCATTATAGTATGTATAGAATGCCTTATTGATGTCGGCCTGAGTGTTGACTACTATTCCTGTTTGTAACTTGATGGCCCCTATCGGCGATGATTCCGGTGTTTGTCGTACCAACCATGCCAATAGTCTGCCCGATCTGTCTCCCTCTGCGTGTTGTCTTGTTTTAAAGTGCCTATAGTCATGTCTGCCAAGACTGTTGTCTGCTTCTCTATACTTAGCTTTCAATGATATAAGTGTTTCTGACGGTGTTTTATTTATTGAGGCCTCTATCTCCGCCTTGCGTATTTTGGCTTCCAGTTTTAATAATTCTGAGGACAGCATTTTCTTAATGCCCACTGATGCTGCCAGACAATGTCCTCTGACTACTACTTTATGGGCATCCCATTCAGTAGCTCGAGTTGCCGTTGTATTCTTATTAAGAGAGAAATAGGTCGACAGGCATGATGCTAATTCTGTATTGAAAGGGGGGTCAGTCAAGGCGTCTGGCTGTAAGCGCCACGTTGGGTTGCGAGCATGAGTATAACCCCAGATCAGCGTTAAGTAATGTGGATTGTGATCTGATATAGTGCGGGCTAAGTACCCAGATGTAGTCACCTTTGGGATTATGTTAGACGTAGTGAAAAACATATCTAGCCTAGTGTAGAGTTTGTGTACTGGTGAATAGAACGAGTATTCGCGTGAAGTGGGATGAGAGGTTCTCCATATTTCAGTTAACCTGTTATTGGCAGCCCATTCCATCAAATCAAGCGATGCTCGCTTAGCAGGGGCTTGTTCAAGTGGGGGGGTGGAGCGATCTTTTAGGATATCAATAACACCGTTGAAATCTCCGCCCCATATGGTATTGATTGCAGGATCCCTGAGCAGGCTGCTGCCCATTGTCCTAAGAAACTCACGTTGGTTTGTATTAGGGGAGTATAAGGTTATCAGGGCTAATGGGTCGCCATCTAACGCGCCCTCTAAAATTACGTACCGCCCATTTGGGTCGCACTGTATACGGAGCACAACATATGGGACCCCTGGGGCTATCCAGATTCCAGCCCCTCTGGCATATGACGAAAAGGTAGTTCCATGTAATTGACCCTTCCACTTTGTTTTAGTTAGTGCAAGCAAGGATTTATCCAAATGGGTCTCTTGCAACATGGCAATATGTATTTGGTGCCGCCTAAGGTATGTATAAATCCGTTGTCTTTTATTTGCGGAAGCCATGCCCTTTACATTCCATGTTAAGATTTTATATTGAGTAGCATAGCTCTTATTTTGGGATGACATGGAATTTGAGTTAGATATTTGATGGGGTTACCACCTGTGGTTATGTATGCCCAAATTTTCTTTGTGCTTTGATATCTATACCCTACAACTAGCTTCCCGGCTCCTGAGATATGTGACTTATTTTTGTAGTTTACATTATGGTGTGACGCTCTGTAATTAATACATGTCAATACGAATAACAATAAAACTGAACGTTCTGCTACAACTACAAGATCCGCTATATTTAACAACAGTAGCGGATATGATATGAACAAGGGGGTGACAGAACTTGTCATCTTGGGGTAACAGTCCTTATAGTGCGGAGGGTGTTCCATGGCTACGGGTAGTTGAATGATGTATAACCGGCCTATTTTACGTATGTTGTAAACGTTGCCAGATCTAAGCAGCGGCGGGGCGGGCACACATTTCCCCGGGAGGGTTTATTCTATTTCAAACAACGACAGTGCCCAACCAAGGACAGCAGGTTGTATAGTATCCTGTATCTGGTAGCAAGTTTTTAACAAATGTCATCAGCTGCGCGTGGAGTGAGGACTGGACCCCGGTCAGTTTCCGTGGAGTCTGAATTTAACTCTAGATCAGGTTCGGCTTCTGATTGCTCAGAGTAATGTGTCGGTGACACATTGGCAAAGCGTTGCGCGGATTGTAACAGATGCGATCTCTCAGCTCGAGATTGTTCAGGGGAAGGTCTGCCGCCTTGTTTACTGCGAGGTTTGTGCTTATTTCTCTGGGGTAGACTTTTATCAATAGGAGATGGAGGGTCAGCTAGGCCTTTTGCATGAAGCCATGTCCATGCATCTTCAGGAGTAGTAAAGAATAAAGTACGGGAGGCATCTTGTATTCGGAGTTTAGCTGGGAACAGCAGAGAATATTTAATATTGTGTTCTCTGAGACGCTCCTTGATCCGGTAGAATGAGTTACGTTTCTTTTGTACCTCCATTGTGAAGTCCGGGTAAGCGGTTATTTGTGTGTTCTCAAAGTTCATTGGGTTAAATTTACGAAATAGTTGTAATATAAGGTCTCTATCACGATAGTTCAACAATTTTGCTATTAGGGGGCGTGGAGAGGCACCTGGTGGCGGGGGTCTGCCTGGTATCCTGTGGGCGCGCTCCACCGAAAAGAACTTCGGAACATTCTTCTTGAACACCGTTTCAGTCAGCCACTTTTCAATAAAGAGTTCTGTGTTTGGGCCTTCGGCTCGTTCTGGGAATCCAACGAATCGGATGTTATTCCGGCGCGATCTGCTTTCAGCTTCTTCGGCTCTTCGCTTGAGTGTCTCGACTTCTGTTGTTATAACACTTAATTGGGATTTAACTGTTGACATGTCTGGTGTGAGGTGTGACGTATCTTTTTCAAGCTCGGCGAGCTTTTCCGCCAGCACCTGTTGATCCGCCCGAAGCAAGTTAACATCTTCTGCGATTGAGCCAATTTTCGCTTCCAGAGTTGTTTTGGTATCCAGTATAGCTTGCAACACTTTTTCAAATTGTGTTGAGTGCTTTAGCAGTGTCTCTTTTAGATCTTGAAGGGTTTGGTGCGTGACTGTGGTCTCAGATGATGGAGGCATTTTAGTTGGGTCCATGTTTTCAGGTGGCACACGTGGGGTCTTTGGCTTTCCCATCAGGTGATTCGCGTTTAAAGTTATTGTTGAACTCTGAATTCAGCTTAGTATTGTTTGATTGTGACACAGAGATTATCGACAGTTTATCTCTGGCGCTGAGTAGGCCCAATGCCTGTAGACGTCAGGTAGTTTACTTTCCTCCTCTCACCGCACACTCACCGTACGGCACTACCAAGGACCGACTTTATTACTGTTTATTTCTGCGCTATTATAGCAACGGAGTTTCTGCAAACTGCCTAGTAGGTACTATTTTTCTTTCCATGCCTTAATTACTTTGATCCTTCACTTTCTCACATTGCTATCGCCTATTCAGGATCCAACACGTCCCTTTTACGCTTTTTTAAAATCTATGCTTCTATGTGTGCAGAGGCATTCCGAGCATTGGTCTACCGTCTAGAGGTCTACCTATCCTTTTTAGGGATCCAGCAAGACTGTGGGGTACGCTGCTCAGGCCGTTCAGTATCCCTCTAGTGTGAGCACGGCAAAACGGGGCTCCTCGAGATTCGAGCCTATTGTTTCCCAGCCATTTTTGTTATTCGAGGTTAAATCAGTCAACTGTTATTTATTTTTAAATGTCATCAGCACCCTGGTGCCTCCCTGCGCGAACAATCGACCTGGTGTCACGCTGCAGTCCACATTCAGGTTTGAATTGTGGCATATGTCCCAATCAGATCCCCCGGGGCCGCGCGCCCACTCGCCTCTGTCTCACCAGTATTACAGTCAGGGACGGATGGCCCTCACTCTCGTAGCGGGACGTCTTTACATGCGAGTCTCTTACTCACGATCTTCCTAGGGCACCGCGATTCGTAGCCAGCCCGGCTCCGGCCGCCTTTGGCCTTCAGCCCGGGTCCGCCCAGGCGCCTCTCCGAGCGGCCACGTGTTTCGCGGTCAGCGCGACTCAAGCCGCCTCCAATTTTCAGCCCGGGGCCGCCCCGGCTCTTCTTCAAGCAGCTACACGATCCGCATACCAGCGCGGCTCCAGCCGCTTCCGATCCCCAGCCTGGAATCGCTCGGGCGTCTCCTCGAGCGGCCGCGCAGCAGCGCGGCCGAGAGCGGCGATGCTAGGATCCCTCGGGTCGCACTGGACAGCCCGGTCAGCTCCTCCGGGTCCGTGCACGCCCTCGCCACCGCCACGCTGGCTTCCAAACCGGGTAGGGATCGTTTTCACCCACCCGGCGTTGTTTTTTCAGGATTTTAGTTGTAGGCCGGGTCGGAGCTGCAGCTTATGCGTCCGACCCGGTCGCCATCTTGGACACGCCCCCCCCCCACTTGACTGTATGACCACAATATGGACACAATGTTTTGGCAGCAATTATAAGACAAGGGTACATGGTCCCCAATGAAATGCTTTGTAGTCAAAGCCTCTTTTTGACGGTGGCAAAAAAACAAATCTAAAGGGTGATAATAGATTTTAGTCACAAGGTAAGTTGATTGTTGGTCATGCCTTACTAATTTGTTGTGTTTTAATGATTGTACCCTGTGAAAACTGTGATCCTCTGCTGGGATTTGATAAATCATGCTCTAGACAAAACAATTTTACCACATGATTTTCTCACAGATGTAATGAAAGCTGCTTCAGAAGCTAAAATGAGAACACATTTTATCTAAGTTCACAACATCTTTCTTGGCCATGTGAGAACAAAGTCTGATAGTGTTAGTAAAATATGTACTTTCAACAGTGAGCCTTTAACAATAATAATAGTCCAATGAAATTCACCAGCTATAGTTCAGTGACTTATGACTTCACATATTGCATCACTTATGGCATTATATATACATTATTGATGACATCATCCAAGCTAGTATTAATTAAGTTACTCAATAAACTGCTCGGTCTTCCCACGTATTATCCCACATAACCTACTGGATATGCACTCAATCCTGTGGGATGAGGATCACAACGTGGCCTTAGATCCACAACTCGATTGCACTAAGGGACTACCCCAAAGACACAATAAAGTGGGAGACACCCTAGCTACTATCATATGAAAAAATTAAATGGTTGAAATTTGGAGGAAGGCCCACCCCCTCTGTGAGAACCACTTCACTCCTAAGTGCATGACTCTTCCTCTAGATTGGATGCCTTGCTAAGAACATAAATTGTCATGGCTAACTGCCAACATCTTCCCCAGCTGTCCAAGACCTTGCTCTCCCTAATGAACCCGACAATCTTCAGCTGTGGCACCTCCAATCTGCAAACCTGCTGGACAAGGTGTTCCTAGAAGAAATACGAGTAGCCATTAGGAACTACATTACAGAAAACAAAGACTCTGTAGACTCAGCCAGCACGCACACTATGGGAGGTGTACAAAGTGTTGATTCACAGAGAATGTATTGCCAAAGGTAATGGCATGGCATATGGATATCCATTCAGTATACACTGACCAAGCTAAAAAGTCAGATTAAGTTATTGGAAGAGCAATACTGTTAGAACTGCTAAGAACTAAAGTCCTGGAATAAAATAAATCAGCTGACAGGGAATTCTACTTCTGTTGCACACACACACACACATATATATATATATATGTATATATATATATATATATATATATATATATATATGGTGAGGGAAAGCACCTTAGACACACACAGACATCTAGGGTCAAACAAAAATGGGCAGAGAATTATGTAATTAGGCTCACAACTGATGGAGGGCAGGGATGGAGGCAGGTGGTGCATGGCTCATGAAATATCCTGAAGATCTCAACTAGTTCCTACAAACACTTATGCAATTCCAGATCCATTGAGTCTGAAAGGGATATCCACATATTCCTAAATGATGCAAGATCCTGACCAACATGCCTCATTTTGTCAGTGGATTATGGCTGACAAAATACGCAGGGTTATCACTCCCTTAATAGTGGTAGTGCTCCCTGAAGTGAAGGGCTGCCTCATAAATTTTGTAAAGCAATCATTGAAGACATGATCCTGATATTGCTTGTGGTCTACAAGGAGGTATTTCACAAAGGCATGTTATAGGGTTCCTGTGAATTTAGTAGGACTGTGTGTATGACAGCAAGAACTGCACAATATAGAGACTTACCAGAGTAATAAATGTTATTAGTAACCTCAAATATGGACACTCCAATTCCCAAGGAATTCATGGAAACAGATCTAACCTTTTTGTTTTGTCACTCTTGCTTAAGGTGTACACAAGAAAGATTCAAAAAGGCATTTTTAAAACTTTTATTGAAATGATTGTATTCTTGCAAAGAAGGCACGAGCTGTGATTATTAGAAAGGTGAGACATTTTACTGTAATCAACATTATTAGAATTGTGAACAATACAAACAATTCAACCATGTTAATTGCTACTCATGTAACCTCATTCCTATCTACTACTATACTAGAGAGAGCATAGCAGGAGTATCCTCTGCGAGATCAGATGGGATAGTCTACCCCCATAACTTGGTCATAGGTGTCAGGAAGCCAGTCTAAGTATACAGGCTATCTTCCTTTGCAGGATAAAGGTCAGAATCAGCAGGGCTGCATTTCACTCACAGCAGTTCCAAGATAATTTGGCATGAAGTGCGCTTCCTAACAAGTATAGCATGGATGCTGTGTAAACAAAAACGTGCCTTATCGTACTGAGACATTGTGCAGACCAGCTATTGTGGTTCATTTTGCATAAAAGGGTTTTCTCCTCAGGTAAAAAACAAGGACATCATGTTCTGATTTACGTTCCTGGACTAAATGTGCAGACTGCAGGGTGACAATGCCTACTAGGGATGAATGAGTGTGCAGCACATTCTTGTGTTAGAGGAAAAATATGTAAAATGTCACCATTAGAAAAAGATGATAAGCTAAAAGTGAAATCTAAAATAGAAACTAAGGCCCTCATTCCAACCCTGGTGGTCTATGACCGCCAGGGTGGAGGTTGCCGGAAGCACCGCCAACAGGCTGGCGGTGCTTCATCTGGCATTCCGACCGCGGCTGTAAAGCCGCGGTCGACCAGCCGGGTCCGGCGGTTTCCCACCGGATTACCCCCGGCTGGGAGAATCCTCCATGGCGGCGCTGCAAGCAGCGCCGCCATGGGGATTCTGACCCCCTTCCCGCCAGCCTGTTTCTGGCGGTTTTCACCGCCAGAAACAGGATGGCGGGAACAGGTGTCGTGGGGCCCCTGGGGGCCCCTGCACTCCCCATGCCACTGGCATGGGCATTGCAGGGGCCCCCTAACAGGGCCCCAGCATGATTTTTACTGTCTGCATAGCAGACAGTGAAAATCGCGACGGGTGCAACTACACTCCATTCAGAGCCGGCTTCAATGTTGCAGGGCCTTTCCCGCTGGGCCGGCGGGTGCTCCCTTGGCGGGCGCCCGCCGGCCCAGCGGGAAAGTCTGAATGGCCTCTGTGGTCTTTTGACCGCGGAGCGGCCAATTGGCGGTTCCCGCTTCAGAATGACCCCCTAAGTGTGACCCTGCAACAGGCAAACTCCCTGACTCAATGGCTTTAAAACCTGGGCAGCCAGTTGACAGATGTAACTCATCACTTACTATCCCTTAAATGTTAGTTGTAAAATACTGATGAAACTCCAGGTCAATAGACATTTGCCATTGATACCTGCCCTGGCGCACCTAGGTCATTGGTGGTTTATCCTGTTTGCTCCACATCATATAATCTACACTCTACTTTCATGGTCACACATCAACTAATCCCAAAGCTAAAAGTTACAGCGACATTCCGAAAAACCAAGAAGGAGTTTGATTCCATTGGGTGGCCCTTCCTGTTCTTAGTGCTGGAGAGGATGGGAGTAGGGAGGGCCTTTCTACAGTGGATTAAATTAATTTATAACATCCCCATGACCTGAGTGAGGGTTAATGACATCTTATCTGACTCGTTTGGGATCAGTAGTGGAACAAGACATGGCTATCCACTTGCTCTGCTCGTATTTGCTACTGTAATAGAGCACCTAGCTTATTTAAATAATTGCATGTTACATTTTGTATATGTAATATTTGTTTTAAAACATTGTTTTATTGTTGCTATATTATGCAAATCTCTAATAATGGTATTTGTGATTAATATTGGGTATAATGCATTGTTCCTTGATCATTGAAACTATATTTATAGTAATTGACATAACAGAATGTAAATAATGTTAGTACATTTCTCAGTTTCAAATTAAAGTGGTTTGTAAAAAAATGTTTATTTTGAAAGTTTCAAATGTATGCTATTTACTTTTATGTTTTCAAAAAAATTTGTTTTTAAATATTTGTTAAGGTTTTTTAAAATAAATAATTATACTGATTAATGTTATTCATTTACATTTTTGGGAGTTATCTGAATTTACCTTTTGGGATAGTTAAAATGTAATTCTTTAATGTATTCTCTTTATTGTAAAAACATTATACATTTGTGACATTAATTAATTTTAAAATCTAAAAGTATACCATTTTTCTTAATGTCTTTAAGTTTGGAGTTGGAATAACAAATATGACCCACCCCAAATTTGACCCTTCACACTGCAAAGTGTTTAGTTAAAATAATGTTGGTTGTTTTGCATTGCATATTTAGATTGGTACATTCTTTAATATAATTTCAAAATAAATATTAATAAAGTATGAGGGTATATTTCTAGGCATTTTAAACTGTGTTGTGTATTGTTTTTTTTGTAAGTAACATTCTTAATGTTGAGTTTAGATGAGGTAGTTCTGGGTTGTTAGTAAATAGGCTCACTGTAAATTCTAGGAGTTAGAATTAATGCTTTTGTTTAGTTTGTTTGGAGAGCTTTGGTTTGCATTGGATTAGGGATTATTACATTTTTAACTCTATGTAACTTTGTTCTTTTTTGGGTATTTCTAGGAATTGGCAGGGTAGGGTGGTAGGGTGGCTTCTTCTAAGTGTTTGTAGTAAGGAATTATGGCACCCTTCCACTGCATTGTTTGTCTTTGATTCTTAGAACATTGTACTGTCATAGACATTCCACCAAGGAATGTGATACTTGGGTTGGTATGTGTGGCCTGATGGTGCAGACGACCTTCCCAGGAATCGTCAAAGAAATCCATTAGTGGAGCTAGTATGGCTTCATATTACTGGCAATAGGAAGATTCGAGTAGAAGGCCTTACATTTAGTGACTTCTGTTACAGCAATGTATGCCAAAGCTAATTGTTTTTTTTATTTAATTTGCAATTTCTAAGATTTTAAAAAAAATTCTACACTGGATTTTTAGAGATGCCTTCATATGGGCCATATGCTTTGGTTAAAAAAGTTAGCTGCATCCCTGAATTATAGTAGTGGGTAGATTTTAAGTTCTGTTGAAACACAGAAGACAGAGCCAGACTGCAGAGCCCTTAGCTCGAGGCTCCAGGAACTGCATCCCACCCACTGCACTCACCTACAATAACTTAGGTGCTGTCTCTTAAGCATCGTTGGGAGAGGACAATAGCGGAGCAAGGTGAAGTAGGTTTTCCTACTTAATGCCTTGCATCGCAAGGCCCAGCAGAGTAGGGAGCATGGTGTACGGAGCATAGACACAGATTGCACATCTGAACATTCATGGTTATTGCAAGTCTGAAGACAAGGGTTATGTTCTGAGATGAGCAATGGATCAGCCAGTTGAGAACCTCAAGAGGATGGTGGATAAATCAAAATGAAAACCAGGTAGTCGCTCAGGTCCTAGAGGCCTGAAGGGGGTTGCAAGAGCAGGACTCCTAAAGGACACAGGCTCAATTGGCAGAGGGAGGAGAAGAGACCAGCTGGACCAATTTACTTTGAGTCCAGGGGAGTCAAAGATCCATCGCCCTAGGGAGCATGGCAGAGGAGGAGAAGGAGGTCTATACCCATTGCCCAATTACACTGGACATACCGTGAATAGCTGCAGTATTTCATGTGTGGCTCTCTATGAAGACAGTGAAACTGCTGGTTTCACGGTTTTCACTGGGCTTACCATCGAAGTTGATGAGGGTTGGGGAACGACCCCGATTCCGGCAGGTTCTGCTCTGGCCGAGGTAGGGGCGACCCCTTCCGGTAGCCACAGTGCTGTTTGACAATAGCAAGCCACTACAGTCCGTGCCCTCAAGAAGGAGTCCCAGAGGAAAAACCCCAATAGGATAAAAAACCTCCAACAGGAACTCCCTGAAACAGAAGGAGGACACCAAGGCGTTAGAACTGAAGATCTGAGAGTACAGGAAGACTGGAGACGAAGACACGTCAGGAAATACTGGATTCACAAGAAGAAACCAGCCGGAGCGTGACTACCACCAAAGGAGTATTGCAACGCAATGAACAAGCAGCTGAAATCCCCTTATATACCCCTAGACAGGAAGTAGGAAACAGGAAGTAGAAACACCACCATCTTGGATTGGGGAAAAGAGTATAATAGTGAATAAAGCACATGCGTCCAAACAGAGACAAACAATGCATGCTGGGAAGAGAGGAAGTGGGCAGCATGCTGGGAAAGGGAACAGGCAGGCATAAAAACACCACCATGTGCAGGTATTCGGCTTTTGCCTGTAAATACTGGTAAGTGGTGAAGCAGAAGTTTATGCTAAATAGTCTGAATGTAAAGCGCACTAAATGCGCTATGCGTGGCAGGTCTGAAACCCACTCGGGGTCTCAATGCCCGCCACGTCTGCCTTCATGGCAGAAATTAAAGAAGGGGGCGCGGCGAGTGCCGCGACCCCTGACCAGGCTCACGGCTTCTCCCGTGGCCTGTCTGCAAGCTGCAGCTTCTCCCGTGGCTTGCACACAGGCCGCGGTATTTAACAAATGGCGCACCGCGGCGACCTGAGCCTGCGGCCGCAGCCACCGCAGCAGCCGCGGCGTGACAGTAGGTCCGGCCCCCGAGGCCCCAGGTTTGTGAGGGAAGAGTAAAAAAAAGCGACGGACCAAAAGAGGGGCATGAACTGAAGGGGCATCCTCCCAGGAACACTCACTCATAGGGTAGCCCTTCCAATGAATAAGATATTGGAGGCGCCCATGAAAAAAACGAGAGTCACAGATTTCCTGGACTTCGTACTCGGGCACATTATCAACCAACAGAGGGGGAGGACAGGAGAATTGTCTGTGAAAAGGATCAGGAAGGTAAGGTTTAAATTGAGAGACATTGAATACAGGGTGTATCTTCCAAGTCCGGGGCAGGCGAAGACGCACAGACACAGGGTTAATTTGTTTGAGAATCAGGAAGGGACCATAAAAATGGGGTTTGAATTTGTTCTGAGTGAGTTGGAGAGGTAGGAATCTAGAGGAGAGCCAAACTTTATCATGGACCTGATAGTGAGGAGCCGCACAACGTCTCCTATCTGCTATCCTTTTCATGCAGGACTTAGTGGCCACAAGGTTGGAATGGATAACACGTTGGACACCCCGTAGCTGTCGAACATAGGAGGATATGGCAGGAAGATTGGAAGTATCTTTCAGGGGAGTTGGAAAGGCCTTGGGATGGAAACCGTAGGAGCCATAGAAAGGGGAGACCTTTGAGGCGCTATGTATGGAGTTGTTATAGGAGAATTCTGCAAGCGGTAAATAGGTAGCCCAATTACTCTGTGTAGCATTGCAGAAGCTACGTAAATATTGTTCGAGGCCTTGATTGAGTCGTTCCGTCTGTCCGTTAGTTTGAGGATGGAACCCTGATGATAAGTCCACTTCGATTCCCAAGGTCTTACAAAATTGATTCCAGAATCGGGAGATATATTGAGGACCCCTATCCAATATAATGACCTGAGGTAATCCATGAAGTCGAAAGATTTCTTGTGTAAAGATTTGACCTAAATCTTTTGCCGTTGGCAACTTTCTTAATGCCGTGAAGTGAGCCATTTTAGTGAAGGAGTCCACGGTTACTATTATTACGTGATTTCCCATTGAAGAGGGTAATGAGCACATGAAATCTGTGGAGATGGTGTGCCATGGACCTGGGGGAACTGGTAGTGGGCGAAGTAACCCTATTGGTTTAGTATGGGGTGTCTTGGCTTGAGCACATATAGGACAGGATGATTCATATTCCTCCGTATCTGTCTTGAGAGTTGGCCACCAGAAGGAGAGAAGCAGAAGTTCTTTCATTCCTCGATGACCTGCGATGGGGGAATCATGGCACATACGTAAGGCTTCAGTCTGTACTCGCTTAGTGGGTAAGAACAGGGCCTTATCATGATAGTAATACCCTTGCTCTACATGAAGTTGCAGCCGCAACTTATTCAATTCTGTGTCTTCTAGACGGGCATATACGGACCTGACTTGGTCTAAAAAAGTCTGTACTTAACCAATGATTTTGCTATTGTCAAATAGGTTCTGAATAGGAGAATCACTGCACTCAGGGTAACGTCGGGTAACGTCGGGACAAGGCATCCGCCAGGATGTTCTGAGACCCAGGGATGTATGTGATATAAAAGTCATATTGGCTAAAAAAGAAAGCCCATCGAGCCTGCCGGCTATTCTGACACTGAAAGTTTCTTAGGCACTGTAGATTTCTGTGGTCTGTTCGGGCTTCAAAGGGTTCTTTCGAGCCCATCAGAAAGTGTCTCCATTCTGTGCATGCGGTCTTTAAGGCGAGTAATTCATGTTCTAGCACGGAATAGTTCCGTTCTGAGTCGGATAGGATATGGGAAAGGTAGAATATTGGGTGCTCTAAATCATCATCGTCTTGTCTTTGCAGTAAGGCAGCCCCAATGGCTCTTTCGGATGCGTCTGCAACCACAATGAATTGTTTGCTGGTGTCTGGGTGTCGTAGAATAGGGGCTTGAATAAAGGCTTTCTTTAAGTCTTGAAAGTCTAACTCTGCATCTTGTGTCCAACAAAAGCCCTTTCTTAGATGGTCTTTTTTGAGGGTTTGAGTAATATAGCTTGTTCTCTGTGCGAAGTCTGCTATAAATTGTCGATAAAAATTGGCTAATCCCAAAAAACACTGTCTCCTTGATGGAAGAAGGAGATGGCCAATTCAATATAGCTTGCACCTTGTCTGAATCCATGGCGACTCCGGTTTGGTTAATGCAATACCCCAAGTATTTTACTTCCGTCTGATTAAACTCGCACTTTTCCGGTTTGCAGAATAGATGGTGTTGTCGGAGTCGCTCTAGAACTTGGAGAACATGCTTAGAGTGTTCCTCTGGGTGAACAGAAAAAATTAAAATATTGTCGAGATAAACCACTACTGTTTGTTGCAAAAGATCGGAAAAGATAGAATCCATGAACCTTTGAAAAATGGAAGGAGCATTGGTGAGTCCGAATGGCATTACTCGATATTCGTAGTGACCAAAAGGTGTTCTAAAAGCGGTCTTCCACTCATCACCTTCTTTAATTCTTAAAAGATGGTAGGCTCCTCTGAGATCCAGTTTGGTGAATCTTTTTGCCCCTCTGACTGCTTCTAGGATGTCCTTAATGAGGGGTAACGAGTACCGATCCTTAATAGTGATTCTGTTTAATCCTCTAAAATCAATACAGGGACGCAAATCTTTAGTCTTCTCAGGAACAAAGAAGAGAGGGGCCCCTGCAGGTGAAGAGGAGGGAACAATCAACCCGCTCTGTAGGTTTTCATCAAGGTATTCCTTAAGAATCTGCTTCTCAGGTTCTTTGAGAGAGTACATTTGCCCGAAAGGAAGCACTGTATTTGGTTCTAAAATAATGGCGCAATCGTACTCTCTATGGGGTGGCAGTTCAGGCTTTTCTGGCTTCTGGAATACGTCGGCATATTCCTGATATTGCCTGGGAACTCCCTGTAGGACGTTAATAGAGCATACCACCTTAGGGGGTGCGGTTAGAAGACCTTTTGTGGACCAATAATCTCCTGCTAGGTAGCAGTGGTGCTGGCAAAAGTGAGAGGATAAAGAAATAGTTCTTGTTTCCCAGTTGATGTAAGGGTTGTGTCGTTCGAGCCATGGAATTCCCAGGATCATGACGTGGTGTGGTGATGAAATTAAATCAAACGAAAGGTTTTCTTGGTGTTTCCCAAACTGTAGGCAGAAAGTAGGGGTGATATATTGTACGGGTCCTGAGGCCAAGAGTGACCCATCCACCGTGTGTACTTGTTCTGGTACTTCCTTAGGTAGTTGTGCTATCTGTCTTTCTTTGGCCCATGCTTCATCTAAATAGATGCCACTGGCTCCGCAGTCTAATAAAGCCAGGGTTCTTTCTTCTTGGCCATCAGTCAAGTGAAGGATAACTGGTAAAAGAAAAAGAGCAGTTCCTTCCTCCGTGGAAGAACAAATGGAAGGTATTTCACAATATCCCATCCTCACCCTTCTCACTGAGGACGGGAGTTGGGGTTTCCCAAAGGCTTGGTTGGACGAATGGGACAGGTGCAAGTTTGGTGACCAGCGTGCACCACAATATAGACAAAGTCCCTTTCTTCATCTGTTTTCTCTTTCACTAGCTGATAAAGGTCCTCGAGCCGTATCAATTTGCATTGGCTCTTCCTCGGTGGCTCCCTTGGGTTCAGGACGGACTTCCTCGGTACGATGAGAGAAGGTTCGAGATGTCACTGAGTGTGATGGCAAACGACTTTTCCTTTTCTCCATTCTTCGTTCATTCAAGCGATATTCTATAGTCAGAGTCTGATCCATCAATCCTTTAAGGTTCTCTATTCTAGCAGAGTGCACCAGTTCGTCCTTAATGTCCTCTCTGAGACCTCTGCGGAACAGTGTCACCAAGGTACGTTCCACCCAGGATGTTTCTGCTGCTAATTGTCTGAAACGGGTGATGTATTGTAATACATTTTGATTCCCTTGTTGGATATCGCAAAGAGCTTCATCTGCTGAAGCCTCGAGTCCAGGGCGCTCAAACATCTGTTTAAAGGTAGTGACAAAGGTGGAATAATTAGACAGGCAGGGATCATTTCTTGTCACTAAAGGAGTGGCCCAAGCCAAGGCTGGCCCTGATAAGGCGCTAATCAAATACCCCACCTTGGTCTTGTCTTGCACAAATTGCGAGGGGCGAAAGGCAAAGTAAACCGTCAAGGCATCCAGGAATTCTCTCAATTTGTTAGGCTCCCCGGAGAAACGAGGTGTAGTGGCAGATACTGAGGGGACATCAGTGGTCTTGGATGCAAAGGCTTGTCGAAAAACGGTATTTTCAGTACGTAGCTGTTGGAGTTCTTGAACCTGTTGTTGTATTGTCATGAGCAGGGTCTGGCTGGTGGGTTCCGTATTTGCCACTGGATTATCCATGATTCCAGACTGCAACTGGATTTTTTGGCGTTGCAATCTGTCACAGTTTTCACTGGGCTCACGGTCGAAGTTGATGAGGGTTGGGGAACGACCCCGATTCCGTCTGGTTCTGCTCTGGCCGAGGTAGGGGCGACCCCTTCTGGTAGCCACGGTGCTGTTTGACAATAGCAAGCCACTACAGTCCGTGCCCTCCAGAAGGAGTCCCAGAGGAAAAACCCCAAAAGGGTAAAAAACCTCCAACAGGAACTCCCTGAAACAGAAGGAGGACACCAAGGCGTTAGAACTGAAGATCCGAGAGTACAGGAAGACTGGAGACGAAGACAGGTCAGGAAATACTGGATTCACAAGAAGAAACCAGCCGGAGCGTGACTACCACCAAAGGAGTGTTGCAACGCAATGAACAAGCAGCTGAAATCCCCTTATATACCCCTAGACAGGAAGTAGGAAACAGGAAGTAGAAACACCACCATCTTGGATTGGGGAAAAGAGTATAATAGTGAATAAAGCACATGCGTCCAAAAAGAGAGAAACAATGCATGCTGGGAAGAGAGGAAGTGGGCAGCATGCTGGGAAAGGGAACAGGCAGGCATAAAAACACCACCATGTGCAGGTATTCGGCTTTTGCCTGTAAATACTGGTAAGTGGTGAAGCAGAAGTTTATGCTAAATAGTCTGAATGTAAAGCGCACTAAATGCGCTATGAGCGGCAGGTCTGAAACCCACTCGGGGTCTCAATGCCCACCGCGTCTGCCCTCGCGGCAGAAACGAAAGAAGGGGGCGCGGCGAGTGCCGGGACCCCTGACCAGGCTCGCGGCTTCTCCCGTGGCCTGTCTGCAAGTCACGGCTTCTCCCGCGGCTTGCACACAGGAAGCAGTATTTAACAAATGCCGTGCCGCGGCGACCTGAGCCTGCGGCTGTGGCCGCCGCTGCAGCGTGACAGCTGGCACAAGCCAGGACATTCTAATTGGGCTACAATGGGGGGAAACCCCTAAAATCCCGCCTCCTGATAAGGTGGTTATGGCCATGACAAATGAGATTCCGCAGTGCACAAGCGTGGAGAGCAAGGGAGAGGGGGGACAACCTAAGTCTCTGCAACAGCACAATACAGGCCAGATGACCGGTAAATATGCCTCCTCGGGTCACCAGATAGGAGAGAGTGATAAAATGTCCCTGATACCAGCTGTCAACTAAAAAGATAATAGGGCATCATCATGTTGAGAGAGGTAGCTGTAATATGCACAGTATACTTTGAGAGGGCGGTGTATTCAATCAGAGAGAGTCTCTAATAGGTCTGCCACTCTGACAATACGGACAGTCTTCTAGGTAGATGCTCAAGTGCATCTTATTGGAAATTAGGACAGTAAAGAATCCCCAAAGAGGCCAAGCTACTCAATTGTCAGAGCTAACAGAAAAGGTGGAGGCTCTAGAAACAAAAATGAACTCCTTTTTGACCAAGCAGCAAGAAATGGAAAAGAGTCTGTGGAGTCCGTGGAGTCTGGAGGATTATGCAAACACTAAGAAAGTGCGCAGACTTGGAGAACTGATCCTGCCAGTCAAATATATAAGCTGTAGGTGTCCCTGAGGGATCCAAGGCTTGCAGCCAGGCATGAAAAAGTGGGTGGTGAGCTATTAAGGACATCACTAGTTTCAGAATGTACAGAACTGCCAGCCCAAGATTTGTCAATATCAAAGGTCCATCAGGGCCTGAAAGGCACCCTCAAGGTAGTCACAAAGATGCAGGCTATTGTCTACTTTGAAGTCTACTGTATAAAGGAGCTTGTTCTGAGTGTTGCTAGGGCAAGAAAGCACATCTTCTCTGATATCGCATTCACTTTCTTTTCCAATCCTTCCATATCTAGCCTGGGAGGCTGCTAGAAGTCAGGAAGAGTTTAGGACTCTGATGCCAGAATTCAAGATCCTGGCCATTACCGTCTCTATGAATCTAGCAACTCTAAGGATTAATTGGAAAGGGAAATACCAGGACATAACAGACTCAAATGAGGCTCCAATTTTTCTTGCCACTCAAAAAACTTCTTTGTCAGAAACAGAGGGGTCCAAAAATATGAGGGGAGGATTAGAACGTTTATATTTATATGGTTGTTAGAGGGTTGACTGATCACTGTTGTTCACACCATGATGATGTAGCAAATTGGATACAATCATACAATTAATAACACTGTTTTTTCTTTCTTTCTCTCTTGGGTTTTCTATTTATCTTTCCCTTCTCTTTTCTTTTTTCTTTTCTTCTCTTCACACAGGTGTGTGGTAGGGAGGCACCACCCATGTTTATATGAGGATTCTACACATCGCATTCACTTGGGGAGGGGGAGATCTGCCAAGCAGTTTGGTGGGCTCGAGAATTAAGGGGGGAGGAAGAGGAAGAGGGGAAAAGAGGGGGTAGAAGAAAAATGGAAAGGTGATTTTGGAATATGAGATCAGAAGGGGCGAGAGGGAGCAGAGTTCAGGGCAGTGGAATCTTTTAGTATTAGGGCCTCTTTACAGGTTTGGTGGTTCGTGGACTGCCATAGCAGCAGAAGTCAAATCATCAGGCAGTGCAGACCGCTGCGGTGATGAGGCAAGCCAAACAGGCTGACGGAGCCAGTGTTTTTTCGCTGGACACATTATGATGTTAGAGAAAAAATAAGGCAACCTATGTTTGTACTGAGTATCCTCAGGAGAGCCCTCAAGCACCCACTTGGGTGACTGATATCATCATCGGGCTTACTCCTCGCCAGACTGGTGCTGCAATGCCTGGCGGGCAACCCAGCAATCTGGGTGGCACTCAACCATAGTGAAATTGTTAACAACACGGGTCTGTAAAAACTAAATAAAGCAAGGAGAGTGTAGAAAACAAGACAGAGTACTTAAAATTAGCTCTGACCCTAAGCTATTATTTTTAATGCAATAGAGGAAGGGTTCAGGCCAAGATTAAAAACAAAGATTTCAGAATGTTAACTGGAAATAATGTACCAGGACATTCTATGATAAGGGAAGGTAGTTTACCTCATCCTACATGGTCAACATGTTTCGCGTCTATGGTTGGTCACAAAGTGATCCCGTGACGCTTCTTCAGGACCCACGAAAAAACAGTCTTTAATAATTAAACTACTTCTCCTATGTGTCAGAAATTAATTAAGTGCATTTATAGTCACTTACAGAGTAGGAGACAAAGTATGTCTATATCAGTTGGTCAGTACAGTCGCCCTGTATATAATCAAAAAGACACACAACAGTTAGTGCCAGCGGACAACGCAGACAAAAAACGAAACACGAAAACACATACAATTTCAGAAAATGACAGTTGTGGTCACCCATAATCTGTGAATAGTCAATGTACACTTATGTAAGTAAAGTTTGGTCAATCAAACAAATTTGTAAGTTGATGCAATGCTTACCATCCCTTATTAGTGATTGGGCTCCTTAGGTCTGCGCTAGCATCAACCAAGAGGGTCAACTGAATAAAAATAATAATGGTATAAGGTAATTAAGCATCGCAACAGATGTTTGGAGATATGTATTTGAACAAGTTAATTTTCAGACTCGTATTAGTAGTTATAATGTTAAATGCGTATGTACACACATTTATGATGTTTAATGAAAGTACTGTGGAGGAGCAAAAAGGGTATATGACCCTGTCTCTTATGATAAAAGATGTAACTGCCGAACTGGTTATACAATATTATAAGAGTAAGGTCTAGAGATTATCAAAAAAGTCTCCATAACAGGTCGAGTCCATACGGAGGCAATTGCCCCGGAGAGCGGAGACTTTGAGGTAAAAGAGGTCACCCTGTATGGGAATAAGTCTACTGATGTAACAATACCGTCCGTTGTGCATGCTCATTAAGCCCGGTAAGCCCTCACTTACTTTTGAAACTTCCTTGGCTTGTCCGGGGACCTACCCCTGCCGTGCGCCTGTAGACGGCGTTTCAGCGTGGCTCGGGATTATTTAAACAAGCGCTAGATAGCGCGACCATGCCGGATCCAACCAGCTGGTCGTTCCGGGTTTACAAAAATAGACATAGGACTACCATTGTGGCGGCCATATTGGGTAGTCCGTCGATGGTGACAGCTTCCAATGTCAATATTAGCCCCGTAGAAGAACGGAATGAACAGTGGGGGCCATCTTATAAAAGGTTATAAGGATATGTAAGAAGGGGCACAGAGCGATGGAAATGTTCCTAAGATTACCCTTTCTTTGTTTTGGATTTAAGGAGGTAGTACTTTGGTCCAGTAGTGATATTAAAAGCTTATTGTCCTAAAAAAAAAATTTCAAGGATTTTCAAAGAAAGGATTATTGAAAAAAGGGGGAAATTGAGAACTCGGGTAAGTGAGCGAGAATATTCAAGAATGATGGGACTTCTTTAACCCCTTCGCTGCCAGGCCTTTTCCCCCTCCTGTGCCGAGCCTTTTTTTGGCTATTTGGAGCAGTTCGCGCTTAGGCCCTCATAACTTTTTGTTCACATAAGCTACCCACTCCAAATTTGCGTCCTTTTTTTCCAACATCCTAGGGATTCTAGAGGTACCCAGACTTTGTGGGTTCCCCAGAAGGAGGCCAAGAAATTAGCCAAAAAACAGTGAAAATTTCGTTTTTTTTTAAAAAATGGGAAAAATGGGCTGCAGAAGAAGGCTTGTGGTTTTTTCCCTGAAAAGGGCATCAACAAAGGGTTTGCGGTGATAAAATCACCAGCTTCCCAGCTTTCAGGAACAGGCAGACTTGAATCAGAAAACCCAATTTTTCAACCCAATTTTGGCATTTTACTGGGACATACCCCATTTTTACGATTTTTTGTGCTTTCAGCCTCCTTCCAGTCAGTGACAGAAATGGGCATGAAACCAACGCTGGATCCCATAAACCGCAACATTTCTGAAAAGTAGACAAAATTCTGAATTCAGCAAGGGGTAATTTGTGTAGATCCTACAAGGGTTTCCTACAGAAAATAACAACTGAAAAAGAAAAATATTGAAATTGAGGTGAAAAAAACATCAATTTTTCTCTAAGTTTTACTCTGTAACTTTTTCCTGCAATGTCAGATTTTCGAAAGCAATATACCGTTACGTCTGCTGGACTCTTCTGGTTGCGGGGATATATAGGGCTTGTAGGTTCATCAAGAACTCTAGGTACCCAGAGCCAATAAATGACCTGCACCCTGCAGTGGGTTTTCATTCTATGCCGGGTATACAGCAATTCATTTGCTGAAATATAAAGAGTAAAAAATAGCTATCAAGAAAACCTTTGTATTTCCAAAATGGGCACAAGATAAGGTGTTGAGAAGCAGTGGTTATTTGCACATCTCTGAATTCCGGGGTGCCCATACTAGCATGTGAATTACAGGGCATTTCTCAAATAGACGTCTTTTTTACACACTGTCTTATATTTGGAAGGGAAAAATGTAGAGAAAGACAAGGGGCAATAACACTTGTTTTGCTATTCTATGTTCCCCCAAGTCTCCCGATAAAAATGATACCTCACTTGTGTGGGTAGGCCTAGCGCCCGCGACAGGAAACGTCCCAAAGCGCAATGTGGACACATCACAGAAAACAGACCTGTTTTTAGCAAAGGGCCTACCTGTAGATTTTGGCCTCTAGCTCAGCCGCCACCTAGGGAAACCTACCAAACCTGTGCATTTCTGAAAACTAGAGACCTAGGGGAATCCAAGATGGGGTGATTTGTGTGGCTCGGACCAGGTTCTGTTACCCAGAATCCTTTGCAAACCTCAAAATTTGGCTAAAAAAACACATGTTCCTCACATTTCTGTGGCAGAAAGTTCTGGAATCTGAGAGGAGCCACAAATTTCCTTCCACCCAGCGTTCCCCCACGTCTCCCGATAAAAATGATACCTCACTTGTGTGGGTAGGCCTAGCGCCCGCGACAGGAAACGCCCCAAAGCGCAACGTGGACACATCACAGAAAACAGACCTGTTTTTAGCAAAGTGCCTACCTGTAGATTTTGGCCTCTAGCTCAGCCGCCACCTAGGGAAACCTACCAAACCTGTGCATTTCTAAAAACTAGAGACCTAGGGGAATCCAAGGAGGGGTGACTGGCGGGGCTCAGACCAGGTTCTGTTACCCAGAATCCTTTGCAAATCTCAAAAATTGGCTAAAAAAACACATGTTCCTCACATTTCTGTGGCAGAAAGTTCTGGAATCTGAGAGGAGCCACAAATTTCCTTCCACCCAGCGTTCCCCCACGTCTCCCGATAAAAATGATACCTCACTTGTGTGGGTAGGCCTAGCGCCCGCGACAGGAAACGCCCCAAAGCACAACGTGGACACATCACAGAAAACAGACCTGTTTTTAGCAAAGTGCCTACCTGTAGATTTTGGCCTCTAGCTCAGCCGCCACCTAGGGAAACCTACCAAACCTGTGCATTTCTGAAAACTAGAGACCTAGGGGAATCCAAGATGGGGTGATTTGTGTGGCTCGGACCAGGTTCTGTTACCCAGAATCCTTTGCAAACCTCAAAATTTGGCTAAAAAAACACATGTTCCTCACATTTCTGTGGCAGAAAGTTCTGGAATCTGAGAGGAGCCACAAATTTCCTTCCACCCAGCGTTCCCCCACGTCTCCCGATAAGAATGATACCTCACTTGTGTGGGTAGGCCTAGCGCCCGCGACAGGAAACGCCCCAAAGCGCAACGTGGACACATCACAGAAAACAGACCTGTTTTTAGCAAAGTGCCTACCTGTAGATTTTGGCCTCTAGCTCAGCCGCCACCTAGGGAAACCTACCAAACCTGTGCATTTCTGAAAACTAGAGACCTAGGGGAATCCAAGGAGGGGTGACTGGCGGGGCTCGGACCAGGTTCTGTTACCCAGAATCCTTTGCAAAGCTCAAAAATTGGCTAAAAAAACACATGTTCCTCACATTTCTGTGGCAGAAAGTTCTGGAATCTGAGAGGAGCCACAAATTTCCTTCCACCCAGCGTTCCCCCACGTCTCCCGATAAAAATGATACCTCACTTGTGTGGGTAGGCCTAGCGCCCGCGACAGGAAACGCCCCAAAGCGCAACGTGGACACATCACAGAAAATAGACCTGTTTTTAGCAAAGTGCCTACCTGTAGATTTTGGCCTCTAGCTCAGCCGCCACCTAGGGAAACCTACCAAACCTGTGCATTTCTGAAAACTAGAGACCTAGGGGAATCCAAGATGGGGTGATTTGTGTGGCTCGGACCAGGTTCTGTTACCCAGAATCATTTGCAAAGCTCAAAATTTGGCTAAAAAAACACATGTTCCTCACATTTCTGTGGCAGAAAGTTCTGGAATCTGAGAGGGGCCACAAATTTCCTTCCACCCAGCGTTCCCCCACGTCTCCCGATAAAAATGATACCTCACTTGTGTGGGTAGGCCTAGCGCCCGCGACAGGAAACGCCCCAAAGCGCAACGTGGACACATCACAGAAAATAGACCTGTTTTTAGCAAAGTGCCTACCTGTAGATTTTGGCCTCTAGCTCAGCCGCCACCTAGGGAAACCTACCAAACCTGTGCATTTCTGAAAACTAGAGACCTAGGGGAATCCAAGATGGGGTGATTTGTGTGGCTCGGACCAGGTTCTGTTACCCAGAATCCTTTGCAAAGCTCAAAATTTGGCTCAAAAAACACATGTTCCTCACATTTCTGTGGCAGAAAGTTCTGGAATCTGAGAGGGGCCACAAATTTCCTTCCACCCAGCGTTCCCCCACGTCTCCCGATAAAAATGATACCTTACTTGTGTGGGTAGGCCTAGCGCCCGCGACAGGAAACGCCCCAAAGCGTAGCGTGGACACATCACATTTTTTCATTGAAAACAGTGCCTACCTGTAGTTTTTGGCCTGTAGCTCAGCTAGCACCTAGGGAAACCTACCAAACCTGTGCATTTCTGAAAACTAGAGACCTAGGGGAATCCAAGATGGGGTGACTTGAGGGGCTCTGACCAGGTTCTGTTACCCAGAATCCTTTCCAAACCTCAAATGTTGGCTAAAAAAACGCATTTTTCACACATTTCGGTGACAGAAAGTTCTGGAATCTGAGTGGAGACACAAATTTCCTTCCACCCAGCGTTCCCCCAAGTCTCCCGATAAAAATGATACCTCACTTGTGTGGGTGGGCCAGGTGCCTCCAACAGAATAAGGCCCAAAACTTGTAGAGATACAGGGGATAGTACTGCGAGTTTATAAGGACATATTCTTTTATACATCTTTAGACTGACTCTGCTTTGGGGACCCACATACGTGAGGTGTCATTTTATTTGGGAGACTGAGGGGAACACTGGGGAGTAGGAATTTTGTGCTGGAGTGGTGATTGTACGAAGAAAAGTCAGGAAAATATGCTTTTTTTAAGCACATTTTGAGGTTTACAGAGGAGTCTGGGTAAGAAAATGTTGGGGGATCCACGCAAGCCACTCCTCCCTGGACTCCTTGGGGTGTCTAGTTTTAAAAAATGTCTGGGTTTGGTAGGTTTCCCTAGATGAAGGCCGCACACAGGACCAAAAACATAGGTGCCCTCTCCCCCCCCAAACACAGGTAGTTTTGTAATATATCGTTTTGATGTGCCCACATACGTCCGTGATGTGCCAAACACTAAAATTTTGAAAAGAAACACACTTAGGTTATGTGAAAAAGACCCCTCACCCACCAACCAAGTTGGTGGCATGCTTCATCATCGGGGTCCCACCTGAGGCACCTAGCGTGTCATAGGTGTGCTGCGACGCCTGATTACAGCGGAGCAGGTTTGGTCATTTTTACCACACATACTGGTTGGATTTGGCACGAGGGTGAGTGATGGTTCAGTGGATCAAATTTTACTAACAAGAGCTTTCACAAAAATGAAAAGCACTGTTAGTAACTGAAAGGCAAAAAACTGAACCAATGACTCACAGCTCGTGAGCTGTAAAGCCGCGACAAGGCACCAACCGCTTTACAGTCCATTCACACAACTTTCATACATGACACACACAAGGCCATTCACACCGCCAGCCACGGGCCCAGCACATTACAACACTCACATCGACAGACAGCGCCACTCAAGGGCCCATCACTTACATACGCCCACATGCCTGATACAACAATCACACCAGCTGATGGGAGTGTGTGGACTGGTGTTTGGCTGGCAGTGTGTTGCAGTAGCCAACATCAAGTCAATATGTACAGTCTCAGCCAAGCCCCACTCCACACACAATGGCATCATATATATTTTTTTTTTTTAAACAGAGGAACCCCTAACTAAGTAGAAAGAATTACAAAACAACAAACACAAAAGCTCTAACTAAGAACATGACAGAAATGCTAACCATGAAACTAAACACATGAAAATACAAAACAGACATGAGTTTACACTCATGGTTGTTCCCAGAAATTCTTCTGGGTGTGGTAATTCTTAAAACAAGCACCGACACACAGCCCAGGCTTTGAAGGACAATCTGGGCAGTACATTCGAGACTCCCTCCGGATACCTCTTCGAAAACACACTCTACATTTCTTAGCTGGAAAGTCTTTTTTGGGTGTGGGAGGAATGTGCTCAGCAAAGTGGCGATCTTTCAATCTAGCCACATCCTCCACCACTGCTTCTCTAGGAACTCTGGCCTGTTCCACCACAATAAGGCTCTCTATCACTGACTCCTGAAATTTCACAAATGTCATCTTTGAGTCTGGAGACCTATCCCTAAACACAATAAAAGCATTGAAGGTTGCTAAGTGGATGAGGTGAAGTGCTAACTTCTTATACCAAACATAAGACTTACGAATAGCAGTATAAGGTTCCAACCTCTGGTCAACTCTATCTACACCTCCCATGTGCTTATTATAATCTAAAATGCAGACAGGTTTGCGCACTTCAGCAACCTGGCCCCAAACAGTCACAGGGGAAGTACTCTCATCATGGATGGTACTTAGCATGTAGACATCCCTCTTGTCTGAAAATTTCAAAGCTAGCAGCTCCTCGTTCCGCAAGGCACAGCACTGTCCCCTCTCAAGTTTTTTACAGACAAGCTCCCTTGGATAGCCTTTCCGGTTAGAACGGATTGTGCCACAAGCAACTGTGTCCACTCTAAACAATTCCTTGAACAACTGCACACCAGTGTAGAAGTTATCTACATACAAATGGTGACCTTTGTTGAACAGTCGTCTACCAAGATCCCACACTATTTTCTCAGTAACTCCAAAAGTGGGAGGACAACCAGGGGGGTCAATATTGGAATCCCTACCAGTGTACACACGGAAACTATACACATATCCTGTCCTACTTTCAGACAGCATATACAATTTAATTCCATATCGTGCCCTTTTGCTAGGAATGTACTGCCTAAAAACCAAACGACCCTTGAAGAGGACCAAAGACTCGTCCACACTTATCTCTTTGCCTGGAACATAGACCTCCGAAAACCGATCTACAAAATGATCAAGGACAGGCCTAATCTTAAAAAGACGGTCAGAATCTGGGTGATCTCGTGGCAAGGCTAATGCATTGTCAACAAAATGCAGCATCCTAAGAAGAAGCAAATACCGATTACGACTCATGGTAGCTGGAAATATAGCTGTTGCCATCAAGGGACTAGTAGACCAATAAGAAGCCAGTGACGGCTTCCTTATCAACCCCATCAAAAAAGTCAAACCCAAAAACTGTTTTATCTCCTCCAAATTTGTGAGAATCCACTGGGCAGCTCTAGAGTGTGGCCTAAGTCTAGCAGCGTTGTCCCTCAAATGCTGCTCCGCATACAAATTAGTCTGCTCAACAATCTCTTCCAAAAACACATCATCCATGAATAACTCAAAGAAATTGATAGGCATAAAGTTCTCTGTATTGGCGTTACACCCCGGGAGACCAGTAAAGGCAGGCAACTCTGGCTGCTCCATGTTTGGGGCAACCCAGACATCAGGTCTTCTAACGGGAAACCTTTCAGCCCCAGGTTGCTGCACTATTGGCACATCAATGTCCTCCTCTAAAACAGAACCTTCATCTGCACTGAGTGTGGCTTCATCATCAGAAGATTCCCCTCCAACAGAAACATCACTGCCAGAATCTCTGACTTCCTCCTCTGCCTCAGATGCAGAGTCCGTCTCATAGTCATGATCAGACTGTGACTCAAAAAGCATACCAACCACCTGCTGAGCGGTCATCCTACGGCTAGCCATGATCTCTCCTGCTAAAATTAACTGGACAAATTCACCACCAACAACCAGCACTGTGTAAGACAAGTAACAAAGTGTAGCTTTGTTAGTAAGAGTTACAAACTCAAAAACTATACCGCTCACTCGCCTGAAAAAGCTTGATTCACCAGCAACTACACAGCAATCACCAATGATATCCCACTAAAAAGAAAGAAAGAAAGGCAAATTAGAAATAAGACAAAACAAATATCATTGTGCACAAACCTAAGGACAATTTCACACACAATCCTGCATTTAGTACACCCCCTACAAACATGTCATTCATGCATGGCAACAATACTCCTTTGGAGTAAATTGTTTTTACTTACCTAAAACATGCAACTGTGCAAACTGCAGGTCAACCACCGCCAAAACCGCAAGGAGCCACAGCAAATAAAGCAAAAGCTTTGAACTAGAACAAAAAGGAGGAAAACATTTATTATCACAAATGCAAAGACTTCTTCAGTTGACAAACACCCCACCATCAAACATTTTAGAAATTGGTGCCTAAGTGGATTCTGCCATAGGGGCAGATGGGCCTACTAAAAAAATAGGCCTGTCTGCCCCAAGGAAGCCAAAAAATACCTTTAGTACTGTGTCCCCATGGAGAGCGACCCTTGCCAAAGGGGACAGCCCTCAAACAAAAAAAAACAAAAAAAACACACACAACACTATCCCTGGTGCCTAAGTGGCTTCTGCCCCCTTGGGGGCAGGTGGGCCTAAGAAAATAGGCCCATCTGCCCCCAGGGGGTGTAGAAATGGCCAACAGGTCAATGCCCCCCTTGGGGGGGCGCCCCGTGACCAAGGGGACGCCCCCCCACAAAAATAAACAAATTAAAAAAAATCCCTGGCGTTCTAGTGGTTTCTGCCCCCCTTGGGGGCAGATCAGCCTAAAAATAATAGGCTGATCTGTCTCCAAGGGGTGCAGAAATGGCCTGGGTACCTGTGCCCCCAAAGTGGGGGGCGACCCTTGCCCAAGCCCCCCCCCATCCACTAACACACACACACACACACTATCCCTGGTGTCTACGTGGCTTCTGCCCCCCTTGGGGGCAGGTGCGTCTAGAAAAATAGGCCCATCTGCCCCCAGGGGGGGCAGAAATGGCCAACAGGTCAATGCCCCCCTTGGGGGGGCGCCCCGTGCCCAAGGGGACGCACCCCCACAAAAATAAACACATAAAAAAAAAACCCTGGCGTTCTAGTGGTTTCTGCCCCCCTTGGGGGCAGATCAGCCTAAAAATAATAGGCTGATCTGTCTCCAAGGGGTGCAGAAATGGCCTGGGTACATGTGCCCCCAAAGTGGGGGGCGACCCTTGCCCAAGCCCCCCCCATCCACTAACACACACACACACACACACACTATCCCTGGTGTCTACGTGGCTTCTGCCCCCCTTGGGGGCAGGTGCGTCTAGAAAAATAGGCCCATCTGCCCCCAGGGGGGGCAGAAATGGCCAACAGGTCAATGCCCCCCTTGGGGGGGCGCCCCGTGCCCAAGGGGACGCCCCCCCACAAAAATAAACCCATAAAAAAAAACCCTGGCGTTCTAGTGGTTTCTGCCCCCCTTGGGGGCAGATCAGCCTAAAAATAATAGGCTGATCTGTCTCCAAGGGGTGCAGAAATGGCCTGGGTACATGTGCCCCCAAAGTGGGGGGCGACCCTTGCCCAAGCCCCCCCCCATCCACTAACACACACACACACACACACTATCCCTGGTGTCTACGTGGCTTCTGCCCCCCTTGGGGGCAGGTGGGTCTAGAAAAATAGGCCCATCTGCCCCCAGAGGGGGCAGAAATGGCCAACAGGTCAATGCCCCCCTTGGGAGGGCGCCCCGTGCCCAAGGGGACGCCCCCCCACAAAAATAAACACATAAAAAAAAATCCCTGGCGTTCTAGTGGTTTCTGCCCCCCTTGGGGGCAGATCAGCCTAAAAATAATAGGCTGATCTGTCTCCAAGGGGTGCAGAAATGGCCTGGGTACATGTGCCCCCAAAGTGGGGGGCGACCCTTGCCCAAGCCCCCCCCCATCCACTAACACACACACACACTATCCCTGGTGTCTACGTGGCTTCTGCCCCCCTTGGGGGCAGGTGGGTCTAGAAAAATAGGCCCATCTGCCCCCAGGGGGGGCAGAAATGGCCAACAGGTCAATGCCCCCCTTGGGAGGGCGCCCCGTGCCCAAGGGGACGCCCCCCCACAAAAATAAACACATAAAAAAAAATCTTTGGCGTTCTAGTGGTTTCTGCCCCCCTTGGGGGCAGATCAGCCTAAAAATAATAGGCTGATCTGTCTCCAAGGGGTGCAGAAATGGCCTGGGTACATGTGCCCCCAAAGTGGGGGGCGACCCTTGCCCAAGCCCCCCCCCATCCACTAACACACACACACACACTATCCCTGGTGTCTACGTGGCTTCTGCCCCCCTTGGGGGCAGGTGCGTCTAGAAAAATAGGCCCATCTGCCCCCAGGGGGGGGCAGAAATGGCCAACAGGTCAATGCCCCCCTTGGGGGGGCGCCCCGTGCCCAAGGGGACGCCCCCCCACAAAAATAAACACATAAAAAAAAAACCCTGGCGTTCTAGTGGTTTCTGCCCCCCTTGGGGGCAGATCAGCCTAAAAATAATAGGCTGATCTGTCTCCAAGGGGTGCAGAAATGGCCTGGGTACATGTGCCCCCAAAGTGGGGGGCGACCCTTGCCCAAGCCCCCCCCCATCCACTAACACACACACACACACACTATCCCTGGTGTCTACGTGGCTTCTGCCCCCCTTGGGGGCAGGTGGGTCTAGAAAAATAGGCCCATCTGCCCCCAGGGGGGGCAGAAATGGCCAACAGGTCAATGCCCCCCTTGGGGGGGCGCCCCGTGCCCAAGGGGACGCCCCCCCACAAAAATAAACACATAAAAAAACATCCCTGGCGTTCTAGTGGTTTCTGCCCCCCTTGGGGGCAGATCAGCCTAAAAATAATAGGCTGATCTGCCCTCAAGGGGGGCAGAAATGGCCCTAAAAGACATGCCCCCCAAAGGGGAGCGACCCTTGCCCAAGGGGGCGCCCCCCCATTCACTACACACACAATCCCTGGTGCCTAAGTGGCTTCTGCCCCCATTGGGGGCAGATGGACCTAAAAAAAATAGGCCGATCTGCCCCCAAGGGGGGCAGAAAAGGCCAACAGTTCTCTGCCCCCTTGGGGGGGGCGCCCCTTGCCCAAGGGGGCACCCCCCCCAACATAAATGCACAGAAAATATAAATCCCTGGTGATCCAGTGGTTTCTGCCCCCCTTGGGGGCAGATCCGCCTAAAAAGTAGGCCAATCTGCCCCCAAGGGGGGCAGAAATGGCCGTAACTAATTGCCCCCACAAGGGGAGCGACCCTTGCCCAAGGGGCCGCTCCCCGCAAACAAGAAAGGGTGAAGAACAACAAAAAAAAAAAATCCCTGGTGTCTAGTGGGCATTCCTGCTGCCCGATCGCAATGCGATCGGGCAGCAGGAATGCTCAAAGAGACACCGGGGGAAAGGAAAAGCCTTTCCTTTCCCCCGGTGCCTCTTTAGCCCAAACCCCCCACCCACCGGGAAGAGGAACTCACCTCTTCTCTCCACGCCGCACAGGAAGCAAATGGCTTCCTGTGCGGCGAAATCCCCATAATGAAGTCAGCGCGCGATCGCGCGCTGACGTCATTATGGGGGGGTGGGGGGGGGTCGGGGGTGGAAGGGGAAGGGCTTCCCCTTCCATCCCTGACTTTGGGGGGTGGGGGGAAGCACACAGAGGGAGCGAGAGCGCTCCCTCTGGGCTGTGTGCCGAGGACGTAGTGGTTACGTCCTCGGCACAGCAGCACTGTGCCGCAGGACGTAACCACTACGTCCGCGGCACAGAAGGGGTTAAAGAGTATTGAAAAGAAGCATTCCAATAGGGTAGAAGACGGATAGGTATTGGTCTGTCAAACAAGTACATTATAAGACCGGAATACGGAGACCCATAGCCATTAAAACATTGTGTCATACAACAGCAACACCATATCAACTTCACATCTACAATTCAACCGACACCCTCACATTGCTCACATGCCAAACGGTGATATCAGATTGAAGACACATATGTATGGATGTGTCACAGAACGCAAAAATCCCTCTCATGATGCATCCCCATAATGACCCTACACATTACCCACATTGCAACACAATGAAAGGTCAATGGGGTACACAATATTTTGTGAGACAAATATCCAAAGCTCACAATGCAAACAATACCTGCCCAATAGGGATGGGGTCATTAGGAGCACTTATTAAAGGATGCTGCCTGGGACACATTTCACTTTGCACATGCCCTAAGACACCATTTGCACCGGAACTGGTCCTTCATGTTTCTCAATGACAAACAATATCAGAGCCAAGTGACATGCCTATCTGCCAAATGTGTAGGTGCAAGTCAAGAAAGCAAATACAACAGCAACTGCATGGGCCATACATCTAGATGAAGTAGCTGCAATGTAGACACATCAAAATGGGCACATTGTCAATAAAACGCAAAGGAAGGTAGCACAATTGAATGTCCTCCATGTGAGGACAAACAAAACTTCAGCTTCCACACATGAGACAATTGTACAATCCATTAACTTTGTAATTGGACAACACAAAATGAATTACTTACCATGGCAAACAGAACACAATGTAATGACACTCCAATTGAATTAACACCCATGTCCTTACAATGTACATCTACCCTTGTCTTAGGTGACACCAGCACTACCCACTGAGTCAGACATTGCAAACAACAGCAAATGGATCAGTAATCAGGTTAAAACACATACAACTGTAGGCATAAAACACAAGTTACTTAGGGACAACAAAAAGATAGAAAGGTAATGGCATGATAAATGTTTACCAAACAAAACAACAACTTGGGTTTATTAACTCCAAAAGAAGTAGGTCAAAAGCCATTGGCCAGTGAGGGATCATCCTTGGGTGGTGTGTGGTTGGATTTAGGATGTGTGGGTTTTGGTTTGGAAGGGGAGCTTTTTCTTCAGAGGGGCAGACTTCTTCTTTGGGAGGAGGGGTACTGGTGCTTGCAGGGGGGCCGGTGTGAGAGAGGAGGACTTTGATGTGCAAGGGATGGGTTTTGATATAGGGGGGCCTCTTGGATTTGGGAGGGGGTGGAGGGAACAGGGGAAAGGGCAAGCTCAAAAAATTTAATTCTCCATGTGAAAACGTGTAAGGTCATCAGAAGGGGTTGGGGATTTGGATGTTGAGGGAGTGGTGGACTTTTCTGTGGGTGTCAATGCCTTGGGTGTGTGTGTTTAAGGTATGCTTGTGTTTGGGTGGTGTCTGTTGTGTGTGTGAGTGTTGGCATTTGTGTGTCTTAGGGCTGGGATTTGGAGGTACTGGGTGATGTGGGAGTGGTGATGTGTGTGTGTATGTTTTGGTGGAGTGTGTGGGTATGGTGGATATTGTGGATGTGTCTATGTGTGTTGGGTTGGTGTCTGTGGGTGTGGTAGATGTGGTGTATGTGTCTGGGTGTGCTGGGGTGGTATCTGGTGTATGGCTGATATTGTGGATGTGTCTGTAAGTGTTGTGCTGATGGCTGGGGGTATGGTGTCTGAGGTGTGTGGGTCTGTGGGTTGTGAGCTGTTGTCTGGGAGTATGATGGGTATGGTGGACGTATCACTGGCTGTTGTGATGGTGTCTGTGGGTATGGTGGTTCTGGTGTGTGAGTCAGTGGGAGTGTCTGTTGAAATGGTTGCTGATGTGGTATCTGTGGGTGACTGCTGAGTCCTTGCATGCTGGTGTCTTTTAGTGCTTGTGTTGATGTGTGCTGCTTATGTATGTTGAGATGGGTGCATGCAATGTGTTTGTGTGCCTGGGACAGGTAGGAGAGTAGGGAGTTTGGATGGGGAAGAGGAAGGTGGTGGGGGATTGTGGGGGTGGATGGCTGCCATCATTGAGGATGCCAGAGCCTGAAAATATCTCTGTAGGCCAGACATGTCACTATGAATGCCTGCCAGGAAAGCATTTTTCAGCTGAAGTTGGCTTGCCAACCCCTGGATGAGATTCACAGTGGCAGGCTTCCCTACGGAGATACTCCCCAGGAGATCAATAGCCTCCTCTCTTAGGGAAGCAGGGGTAAGAGGGACTGGGACTGAGGTGTCAGGAGCAAAAGAGACTCTCACCCTCTTGGATGAGTGGGCACAGCCAATTGGGTGGGGAGCAACAGGGAGGATAGCAATAGAACTGGGGGTGATAGAAAAGGATGGTATAGGAGCAGGTCCAGATGGGTCCACCACCACTAAGAAGTGGACACTGGCGGTAGAATCTGAGATGGCGTGGTTGATCCTGTGTCCTCTGTGGCACTCCCCTCACACTCCGAGCCACTGGTCCCTCTGTGTCAATGTTGTCCTGACGGGCTTTACGGTGGCGGTACCGTGGCCAGATGCTTCCCCACTTTGTTCTGCCCTGTCTCCTTTGCTTGCCTGGGATGATGCTACAAATACAAAGAGAAAAAGAATCACCATGTGTTCCTGATCATTTTTAAACAACAGCTGTGATTAGCAAACATTACCATGACGTCAAGTAAGCCCCAGCAAAAAAAACACTGTAAAGTGACTCCTACATGTACCACACCATAAGCATGCATGCCACACAAACATTCAGCAGTTGCCCACAGGAAAATCAGAATCTCAGACAACTTCAATTGCATGAGTAAAGATGTGCAACACAGTAACCACTGACCAAGTAGGAGACCTCATCACCTTCAATGCTTTGCCTCATGGAGCATTCCTCAGCTACCTGTTGTCATACAATTGTAGGACAATGCCAAGTTCATTCCCACAGATCCCACACAAGGCCATGCATACATCTATTTGTATATTACACAATATTACAACAATAAGAAATTATGCTAAAAAATCATGTCATGTTGCTGACAACGGTACAGTAGCTTGAAGAAGATGACACAGAAATACTCATGTCACACTGGAAACATATCAACAATACAAACTTCACCATGTGTTAATTGTCCTAATGGAGTGATGGAGGTAGTACTAATTGTCAACAGTGATGGCACATAAATCATTTCAATTGACATTCTCCTCTTACCAAGGGAGAGTATTGATGTGTAGCTGCACCCACAGAACAATGTATGCTCTGTGACATGTATGATGGCCACCTTCACATGACAGACAGGAATGAGGCACCAGCTTTCATCACACACTGAAGACAAGTGACCTCTGGGGGCAGATGTCAATTTACTCACTTAGCCAGACACATGGCTGCCACGTCTTTTTCTTTGGGATGTAACACTGAGGGATAGTGGTCTGTTACATAGAATTTAGACCCACTACAACAATTACTTGATTGTTCAATGTACACAGCCGTGTGTTGTCCCTGAAGAGAATTATTTTTGAGGGGTGTTCTCAGTTGTGTCATTGGTCCATGGGATAATAGACAAGGGCCACCAGTATGCACCAAATTTCATACCTACAAAGAGTTACTTATCTCCAATTATCAGGAGGAGATGTCAGAACCTAACACAATATTTGGTTATGTGACACGCAGGAATATACCCTCTACTCACCCCCATCAAGCTCCATGTAGGCCACCACCAGAATGTGGGCCATATTTACCATGCTCTAATGTGCGCTCAGCACATGTTAGGAGGACAGCCCCAGATGGACCTCCGCAATCCTTCGGGCCCAGCATCGCAGGTCCTCCCACCTCTTTCGCTGGCTATGGACCCCCAACTTCCACACCTTCTGAGCGATGGCTCTCCAAATCCCCTTCTTCTGATGGGCGTTGACCTATATGGATGCAAGAGATAAATCTAACGATTACAAACATGTTTTTGAACAAACGTTTCCATCACACACATATCAGAAACACCAAGCACAAAATGAGCAACTTGTCAACACACCACACATGTAAAGCACACATGCCGATAAGTACAGGGACATAACTACACACTTTTGGGGCCATCTGCAGACTAACCCACTACCCTGCTCATGGCCAACAAAGACTAAGCAAGCCTACTGACATCAGGTAGCCCATGCTCCAGCAACATGTATTGTGATGTGAGCCACAATGAAACATTACATATCAACGTGGCTTCTGAAGGGTAAACACCTTAGCCCTGACTGGACAAACACATTTATACTATGCAACATTGACTTAATGCATACAGTCCGTGCAGGCAAGTACCATTGTACAGACATCACCCTTACCCTTGAGTGCCAATGAAAGGGTTGGGCAGGTGGGTACGGAAAGTGTCTTTCCTGTGCATGTGTGGACATGTGGCCTTCCAAATGCAGGCTCATGCCACTTCAGGGTGGGTTTCTGTAGTATGTACCTGTCCCACAGAACACACCTTTGAATAAATGTGTCTAACCCATATAGGTGGCATCCAACATATAAAGGTATATTTTGTTCAATTTCTGTTATGTAACCAAGCAATATCACATCACAAGTCATGGCCTACAGGAATCTACACACTGTCTGCACTGTGGGTTTGTCATTTGTGCAATACGCCTGTACAGGACAAATATGACTTTTGTGAGGATGACAACAGAGCTGTGGGAGAAAGGGACCTGTCATGAGTCAAAGACACACATTGACAATGATGCAAAATGTACATATGGACTAGTTCTGGCATTTACCTCAGTACCCATTCTCAATCTTGTCAAAGGACCAAGGCATTCAGGTCAAGGTTTGCCACTAGAACCTCATATTGGCTACAAGACATGATCTTCAGGTCTACAGGGAGAGGGCACAGTGCTGCAGTTGCATAGCCACAGTGACTCTCCCACAGCCTGGACTATGTGCCATACTGAGAGAAACATTTGACAGGCCCTGGTTTCTGCAGACTGACCAACAGAACCTACATGACACTCATAGTTCTTTCACTTCCATGCATGACAGTACATCATGTGGCCATTGGCAATGTGGCTTGTGTGGCAACCTGAAGGGCACAGTGAATCATGATATCCCTTCCAGACAACAGTTTGGCAAGGCCAGATGTGAGTTGAAAGGTCTTTGGCACAATCTACGTTGCTTACAAGGTCCTCAAATGACTCAGACAAGATGCAGACACAGCTCATGCTTTCATGCACATACATGCTTCTAACATTTACAACCATCATAAACAGAGAAATGTCATTGCAGGGCAGTAAAGTCTCCTTGCCTGATCCATAACAAGGAGGATATAGGGCCTCAGAAAACATCTCACAACACAATGTGAATGAACACAACATATAGTACTGGTCTACAATACCTGGAATAGGTATATCCCATTGATGCCAAACAAACTGTAACAACAGGCACACAAGACATCTAACTGGCATACAGGAACACATTGGAGCCTGTGAGGAGGGAGAGGATGGTGCTGATCAGAGTTAATTGTGCCTCTGAGGCACTTACCTGCTCATCTGGTGGGATATTGAGCGGGCCATACAGGTGAAAGACCTTGGCCACAATCCTTGCCAGCTCCTCTGGAGAGAAGGCAGTGGCCCTTTCACCTACTGGACATGGCATGTTTTCTCTCCGAGGCGGCACACAGCAGGTGAAGTGGTGAAAGTGTTGCTTGCTGTCAGCAGTATCAGAAGTCAAGTGGCTGATTTTGCACAACGTGGCATATATATCTGCAACGTATGCGGTCATCATCACGATGAACACAGCCATTGGGCTGCGACAACCACAGGCAACAACATTAACCTATGGCTGTGTCTGCCACAGTTGCTACCGCCCACTGAGCGGACAGCTTCCACCAGTGAAAGCGGGTGATTCCTGATGTCCTGAAGCTTAGGTCTGTTATCCGCCATTTTGGCAGTTTGAAATACTGTTTATGGCTCTGGTAAATGTGTCACAACAATAATATACATTTAGGATCATCACAAACATCCTCAATCTATATTGTTGTGTAGGTCCGACTACACAACTACCTGTGTAGTGTACTGCAGGGCACAGATGGCATATGACAGCAGTGTACCATTCACCACCATTGACAGTATTTTTGGCGGTCAGAAAAGACTGTCACATTACAAGGGGCAATTGAGTAGAAGATAGTTCGGTGTTCCCGAATCCATGTTGTGGACAAATTTGCTCACAACCATGGGGGTCACATTTGACCCATATGTAGTTGACAGCTGTGATGTGTACTGGGTATAATGTATTTCCGGTCAGAAATGCTCTGTCACATTATATTGTTGGCATTCATCATGTACGTTGCATTTGGGAGAGGGAGTATGAAACAACATCCTGTCTACCATCCATTGCCAAACCTTCAAGCCATGCAGGAATGGCAGGTCATTCAGCTCTACCATCTGAGTAGGCAAACAATAGTAGATTTGTGCCATCAAATGAAGCCATATCTGATGCCAGCTATCAGTAATCCTTACTGCATACCACCCATTGTTCAAGTCATGTCAGTATTGCACTTCCTGGCCACAGAGTCCTTCCAACATACAGTGGCCCTATCTGGTGGTATGTCCAACCTATGTTCAGTCTGGTATTGAGAGATTTCCTCTCAGCAATATTGAAACACATTGATAGCTATATCAGGTCCCCCCGAAGTCAGGAGTTAGCCAGTTTGAAGGCTGACTGGGTTTTGCCCACATCCCACATGTGGTGGGGTCCATTGATGGCACACATATTGGCTTGGTGCCACCACAAGCCACTGAACAAGTCTATTGCAAGGGAAAAAAACTTACATTCCATCAATGTACAAGTTATCTGTTTGGCAGGTCTCTACATCTCAATTGTCTGTGCCAGTTTTCCAGGATCAGCCCATAATTCCTTCATAATGTGGAACAGCAGCATACCCCAGCTAATGTCACAAATGAAATCAGAGAGGGCCAGGCCGATTGGTAAGTCACATCTGTCCTGATTGCGTGTGAACAATGTCAGGTGATACAATCATGAAGTGAGTAACTCATTGTTTCACTTATAATGTCAGGTGCTACAATAATGAAGTGAGTAACTTCGATGCCCATTCCTTAACAGGAGACTCAGCATATCCAATTCATACTTGGTTATTGGCAACGCTGATGAACCCAACTATGCGAGGGGAAGTCTGTTTCAATGAGGCCCATGGAAGTACATGGTGTGCAGTGGAGCTAGCGTTTGGGCTCCTGAAGGCCAGATTTCAGTGTCTGGACAGGACTGGTGGAGCCCTCCTCTACTCACCTGGGAAAGTGTGTCAGATCACTGTGGCATGATGCATGCTCCACAACATCGCCCTGTGGAGGAATATCCCATACATCCCAGAGGAGGGGGAGCCTGCAGTGCCACCAGGTGAGAATCCTGAATTGTCAACTGAAGATGACAGTGGTGAAGAGGAAGGGGCTGACTTGCGAGAAGATGTCATCCACAGCTTCTTCTCATGAGTGTAAGTATGTCATGTGATGTCATGACTGTGACTGTATAGTAAACTGTAGTTGTGGAAATGTGTAGAGTTTAGTGTTTTTGAAACAGTTAGGGAGCAGATACTCTGCAAAAATCAGCCAAAGGAAAGGAACTTTTTAGTTTGACCAGACACTTGTATATATGTGTTTGTGTGGGATGGTTGTAAGTCTGAGCTGGAAACTGTGTGCATGCAACATATCTCATCTTGAACAAGTGCCTTGGATCATCATTGTATGGTTCACATGGTCTGACATATCTACATGGCTAAATTTGAAATTCAAATCAGCAGGCAATGAATCAGTGATGGATGATTTTATTGTGAAGCTACAAGTAACAGAAAATATATGTGACATGAACCAACAAAAAAAAAGAAATGTGAAGGGGTCAGTCATGGTGAATGAAACCATTGGAATAGATGCCACAGAATTGAAAGTCCAATGTCCAGAGTACTCTTCCCACTGGAAATAGAAGGTGGTTCAGGATCAGTCTACAGAGTGAATGTGTAACACACAAAGGAGGGCCTCACGGAAGAGGGTTATTGCTGGCAGCGGTGGGTGCCTGCAATCCGCACCTCCTAGATTCTTTGGTGGACATCCCCACTTGTGGGGAGTGGATTAGCTGTTACAGAGACAGAAGTGTCTTTGACTGGTTGTTACTCTGGAAGGGCCTTCCTTCCTGTGTCTGGTGCCAATGTCAACGGGCCTGCTGTTGATGAGCTAAAGGAAGGGGAGGGTTGTTTTTGAAAAGCCCCACTCAGGGTTGTATGTATGTCCCTCAGCACCCCTAGTTAGGGAGGCCATGATGGAGTTATGACCCTGCATCTGTTTAAACATGTCCCTATGCATGTCCCTCTGTAGCTCCTGGATTTCCTGGAATTCGGTCAACACCTGGCTCATCATGCCTTGGAACTCCTGACAGACCTTCAAGATGTGGCTGATGGTGTCCAGGCTGAGAGCAGCCCCAGTGTTCTCACACCACTGGCCCACAATATCCCTCCCACATACCCTACCACCACAAGCTAGTGCCCTTGGCACAGTGTGCCCTCTCCAACTGGATCCTGGAACCTCAGTGTCCAAAGTGTTGAGCTGCAACTCATGATCCAGGTTTGGGGGGAGAACACAAGATGTTGGAAACTGTGCTCTGTACACAGGTTGGGGAGGCAAATGATTTCCTGTGAGGTAGAAGCAACAGGGCTGGCAGGTGACGTTGTAGGCACAGTGAGACTCACTATTGCCTTCGGACCAGGTTGCCCAGATAGGCCAGAACCTTCCTGCACTTCCACAAGTCTGGGAGTGTTGTCATCACTGATGCCGTCCTCCAGGAGGGTAGTGGTAGTCTGTTCTGTGGCCTCTGTGTACCCAGTAGCAGATCCACCTGCTGATGAAAAACTTACATTGTTACTCGTTGAATTGTGACATCTACCTCCATAAGTTTTGTTTTACAGTAAGCAGAGACCTAGGACAAAGTTAAGTTGTAGGTAATCCAATTGTCCCAAGTAAGGTGTCCTGGCTGAGAGCAGCCCCAGTGTTCTCACACCACTGGCCCACAATATCCCTCCCACATACCCTACCACCACAAGCTAGTGCCCTTGGCACAGTGTGCCCTCTCCAACTGGATCCTGGAACCTCAGTGTCCAAAGTGTTGAGCTGCAACTCATGATCCAGGTTTCTGGGGAGAACACAAGATGTTGGAAACTGTGCTCTGTACACAGGTTGGGGAGGCAAATGATTTCCTGTGAGGTAGAAGCAACAGGGCTGGCAGGTGACATTGTAGGCACAGTGAGACTCACTATTGCCTTCGGACCAGGTTGCCCAGATAGGCCAGAACCTTCCTACACTTCCACAAGTCTAGGAGTGTTGTCATCACTGATGCCGTCCTCCAGGAGGGTAGTGGTAGTCTGTTCTGTGGCCTCTGTGTACCCAGCAGCAGATCCACCTGCTGATGAAAAACTTACATTGTTACTCGTTGAATTGTGACATCTACCTCCATAAGTTTTGTTTTACAGTAAGCAGAGACCTTGGACAAAGTTAAGTTGTAGGTAATCCAATTGTCCCAAGTAACCATGGTATTAGGTGATTTGACATGACATATGTGAAGTATGCCAATCAGATCAGTTGCCATTTGGAAGATAGCCTGGAAATTACATCTTGCCACCAGTGCAGCCAACACAGTGGAGAGGCAACATATGGCTTTGACCATTTGGAGACCTATTTGAGTGGGATGCGGTGGGTAAGGTGTCATTCTTGTACTCAATTGTCCTCATTTGTTTAATCTTGGGTTAGCAAGTCAAGCGGGAACTGGGTAGACAGACACATCTCTGAGTTGAACATGATCTGTATCTTGGTCACTCCTGGGTGAGTAAACTTCCATTGAGAATTAGCAAACAGGGGTATGTGGACACGTGAACACCTAGCTGGTGTTTGGAGTTACAGAAACAGGGCCCCCTGGGAGATGCAGTCAGATATCTTCCTCTACAACACACTCTATAAAAATTGTATCCTCCCAGGGGAGTAGATTTCAGTTGAGAGTTCACAAACAGGGGTATTTGGACAAGTGAACACTGGGCTGGTGTTTGAAGTTACGGAAACAGGGCCTCCTGGGAGGTGCAGTCAGACCACTCCTTCTTCTCCACACACTATACAAATGGCATCCTCCCAGATGAGTACACTTTAATTGAGAATTCACAAACAGGGGTATTTGGACAAGTGAACACTGGGCTGGTGTTTGTAGTTACTGGAACTGGGACTCCCGGGAGTTGCAATTAGATCACTACCTCTGCTACACAAACTATACACAATATCTTCCCAGGTGAGTATGCCTCATGTGCGAGTTCACTAATAGAGTAATTGGGCCAAGTGGACACTGGGCTGGCTTTTGGAGTTAGAGAAAAAGGGTCTCCTGGGAGATGCAGTCAGGTCAATCTCTCTACTCCCCAACACTTGGCAAATGTTTGGTATTACTTATCTGTATGCAGACTGCATTGTTTGGGCATACATTTACAATTTGGGACTTGACTCTTGGAATGTGTTTTTGGTATTGTAAGATGAACAGGCACCATTTGGACATATTGCATTTGAGGGGCCTTGGTAGCTGTGATGTTGGATCCAATGACACACATTGACAGTGTTAACTCTCAGATACTCTGGGTATTTGTTAGACCTGGCATCCTTGGCGTGGTCTCCCCTGTCTTTTTTGCCTCTGCTTCCCATGTTTTGACTGTGTGCTGGATTTTGTTCTGCACTCTGGACACTTTACCACTGCTGACCAGTGCTAAAGAGCAAGTGCTCTTGTGTAAAATGTATGTGTAATTGGCTTTCCATGATTGGAATATTTGATTTACTAGTAAGTCCCTAGTAAATTGCACTAGAGGTGCCCAGTGCCTGTAAATCAAATGCTACTAGTGGGCCTGCAGCACTGGTAGTGCCACTCACATGAATAGCCCTGTAAACTAGTCTCAGAACTGTCACTGCAGTGTATGTGTATGCAGTCTTGCACTGCCAATTCGACCTGGCAAGTGTACCCACTTGCCAGGCCTAAACCTTCTCTTTTTATACATGTAAGACACTCCTAAGTTAGGCCCTAGTTAGCTCCATTGGCAGGGTGCAGTGTTTCTTAAAGGTGGGGCATGTACTGATGTGTTTTACATGCTCTAACAATGAAATACTCGTAAATTCGTTTTTCACTGTTGCAAGGCCTATCTCTCATAGGTAAACACAGAGGCTGCCTTTAAATAACTTTTAAGTACAGATTCCCCGTGGGAGCAAATTGAAATATGGAGTTAGGTGTCTCTGAACTCACAATTTAAAAATACATATTTTAGTAAAGTTGTTTTTTAGATTGTTCGTTTGAAAATGTCACTTTTAGAAGGTGGGACTTGTCTTGCTTTAACCAGTCTGTGACTCTGCCTATTTGTGGATTCTCTGTCTGGGTCAGTTTGACAGTTTGGCTGTTTGTGAATCCTCTCTAGACAGTAAGACTAAGGGTGCTCAAGTGTAGCCTGGATATCCTAAAGAGCCATCTGTGCAAGAGTGGAGAGAGGAGTGGTCACTTACACCCAAATGAGCTGTGCCTATTCTCTCACAATGCAACCTCCAACCCCCTGGTGTGTGTCTGGGGCCTGGCCTGGGCAAGGCAGGATATTGTGAACAACTGAGACTTTCCTTTGAAACTTGCCTTCTTCAAAGGCAGAAAGGGGTATAAGTAGTGGACCCAAAACCTCAGACTTGAGATTTTGTTCAAGATGACTTTTGGATCCAAGAGGAACCTCTGCCAAGGAGAAAAGCTGAAAAGCTGAGGAGAAGTGCTGCTTGTGCCTGTGAGTGTGCTTTGTTGGACTATCCTGCAGTTGCTGCTTCTGCCTGTGAAAGGGGACAAAGACTGGACTTTGTTGTGCATTCCTGCTTGGGAAGAATCTCCAAGGGCTTGAACTGAGCTTGCCTCCAGTTTTGAAGTCTCAGGGTCATCAAAGACTTCCTCCTGCCATCACCTGGACTCTCTGCTGAGACTCCTGCCCTGCCAAGTGGTGTCCCATCCAGTCCCTGGGCCCTTGAAAGGTCAAGTTGGCTGAAAAAGAGCTGAAAATCCATGCACAGAATGACAAGCGAGAACATTTGCGATACACCATCTGCAACGTGGCTCTTAAACGACACGCCGCCATCTTTGCAGCTGAAATCGATCCTCCATCTGCATCGCGGCTGGGAGATCGATGCACCACGGCTGGAGAAATAACACACAACACCCGCTTGCAGCTGCTGATAACGACGCAAACCCATGAAGTGTGGTTTTCTAACACCATGAGACCAGATTTTTCATGCATCATCCCTGGGCGTAAAAGTCATCCCGAGGTCATTGCGTGGACCCAAGGTGTTCCATCCAGAAGTCAACACATCACTCTCTTGTGAGAGAGAAAAACAACACATCCCCGACCCGACCGGAGAAGAAATGACGCACGGCCTCTCTTGCGAGGAAATAATTGATGCATTACTGCCTTTTTCAATGCATGCTCCCCCGTGCAGCTTTATTTTTTATGTAAACCAGGTACTTTGTGCAAAATCATCATTTCCATTGTTTTCTATGGAATATTCTTTTGAAAATGTAACTTCTGAATGTTGGATTTTTGTAATTTTCGGCTTGTTTGATTTAGATAAATATTACCTATTTTCCTAAACTGGTGTGATGTCCATTTTGTAGTGTTTTCATTGTATTTTCTGAGTGTATTGGTACAAATACTTTGCCCTTTGCTTCTGAGCTAAGCCTGCCTGCTCGTGCCAAGCTACCAAGGGGGTGAATGGGAGTTAACCAGGTGTATTTCTCCTTTGCTCTGACTAGAGTGAGGGGCCTTGCTTGGACACAGGGTAACCTGACTGCCAACCAAAGACCCCATTTCTAACATTTGTGATCATCAGTGAGGATTGGACTTGTATTTGTACTTGACCAACAGTGATTAAGTGTACACTACTGTTTTCAGTGCAGACCATTACGTGACCACATACTAGTTGTTTTTGCTTTTCCTATTTTTGCTCTTTTTGGACTTTTTTCCTGCTTTCCTAATTTTGGTGATCTTTTTATTGGTTTTTGAACTTCTCATTGGGAACTCTTTTTTCTGCCTTGGACCTTTGCACTTTTGATTTGCCATCATGTCTCAATCTGGAGATGCACAGCTGGAGCTGTTTTTGAGTTAGGGAAACTGGAAAGCTACACAGTTGCTCAATTGAAACAGTTATGTAAGGATCTTGCCAGTCCCATTAGGAGCTCCACCAGGAAGGAGTAACTGCAAAAGGCACTGAGGGCCTGATTGACAGACAAGAAGGCTAGGATAAGTTTAGGTCCTACAAAAAGAAGGAATCCCAAACATGGTTGGAATGTGTTGAATCTTTTTGCAGGTCACCGGATGGTTGGGTGAAGGGCAGTAAGGTAACAACATTTGAGGAGCTGTACAATTTGATTGCTTGCGAGCATTTGTATAGTCTGTGTTTTCCAGAGCTGAGCCAGCACTTGATTGACAGCAGGCTGACTGACCCCAGGACGCTTGCACAGGAAGTGGACAGTTGAGAGAGCACCAGGGTCCAGAAGATGTACGGGAGAGACCACGACAACGGTGGGCAGGGTCCCCTCTCAGAAGAATAAGGGGGGTAAGGGCAAACAGGGGGAGTTCTCTGAAGGGCCCTTACCTAGTTCCTAGGGTAAGGATTCCTAGCCCCCGATGAAAAGAAGCCTTGGTTTTCCAAACGGAAACCTGCAGACCGGGGTTCCCACAAATGTTATGAATGTGACCAGATGGGTCATGTGAGGGGGGACCCCAAATGTCCCAAGTGGACTCAGGCACCCACTGGTGGTCGGTCACAGGGTTTGGCCGGTGTAGCACTTGGGGAGGAGTTGGTCCCCGGTGGGTGGGAGCCAGCTGAGATGACCCTTGTCTCACTAGGGGACAGTGAGACGGTCCGGAGAACCCTTGTGCCTGAGAACACTAAGAAGTACAGGCAGTGGGTGACCATTAATGGACAGAGACTGGAGGCTCTGAGTAACACAGGGGCCACTGTGACTACTTTGAGAAGTTGCCTTGTGTCTGAAGAGTAGATAGATCCCCATATATTCACCAAGTAGTTGCAGTAGACAACTCAAAGCACCTGTGCAGAGTGGCACAGGTTCCCTTTGAATGAGGGGGGGCTCAGGTACCTTGAGAGTAGCTGTGAGTCCCACCATGCCTGTAGATTGTCTGCTTGGCAAGTACCTGGAGGATTCGCCTCGGAAGGAGGTGGAACGCAGGTCTCACTTGGAGATGTTGGGTCTGCCGAGGTAGGTGTGAATGTCCACCTGGTCGATGGAAGCACGTCAGGGTGATCAGGGGACCCTGGAGCCTGAACGAGTGGTCCAGGTGTCTGCCAGAAGGAGGAAGGACAAGGGATGCAGGGAACTCACCCCGAGGTTTCCATGGTCCAGGAGGAAGCTAAACCTGAGGGGGAAGCCCTGGGGCCTACAGGGGAACAAGTGGCTGAACTGGGTGGGGGTGGTCCCTGAGCTGATGCAGTGGCAACAGGAGGGGGGACCCACCAGTGAGGCATACTATGAGACACAGAAGACATGCCCTACTCTGAAGGGTTTGCGGCAGCAGGCTGCAGACCAGGCGTCTGGAAAGGAGTCTGGTTCACACCTGATCCACTGGGAAGGATGGCCTCCTATATAGTGAGCATAGGGTTGCTGAGCCTGGGTCAGCCCGTGTGCTGGTATTTCCCCAATGCTTCAGAGCCTTCCTACTGGATCTGCCTTTAGCTGGTCATTTGGGGGCAGGACAAGACCTTTGAGTGGCTTGTCACCCACTTTTACTGACCCCAAATGCACAGGCACTCAGATGCACACTGCAGGTCTCACCAAACTTGTCAGGCAAGTGGCAAGAGTAGGGGGAAATGTAAGGCTCCCCTTCAACCTTTTCCTGTTGTCAGCACCCCCTTTGAAAGGGTTGGTGTTGACATTGTGGGGCCTCTGGATCCCAAGACAGCTATAGGCAACAGATTCATTCTGGTCTTGGTGGACCATGCCACCTTTTACCCAGAAGCTATTCCTTTGATGTCAATCATCACCTCTGTGGTGGGACGTGCTTTGATGGGGGAGTTTTACCCACATGGGGTTCCCAAAGGAAGTGGTATCTAATAGGGGGACCAACTTCATTTCAACCTATATGAAGTCTCTGTGGAAGGAGTGTGGGGTGCAATGCCTTCAGTTAGCCTACAGGGAGGTGTCTCCAAAGGGTCTTGGATTTAGCCCCTTTGAGTTGCTGTATGGCCATCCTGTCAGGGAGCCTTTGAGTCTGGTTAGGGAAGGCTTGGAGAAAGCTTTTAGTAAGCCCTCAAGTATGTATTCAGTTACAGGCTGGCTTTTAGGAACCAGACAGCTCACTTTAGGAAGCTCGCCCAAGAGAACCTGAAAGCAAGCCAAGAAGATTTGAAACGCTGGTTTACCAGAATGCCACTCTGGTTGAGTACTAGCCTGGTGAAAATGTTTGGGTGATGGCTCCAGTGGAGCCTAAGGCTCTCCAAGGCAAGTGAACTGGGCTATTTGAGATAGTGGAGCGCAAGAGTTATGTCACCTATCTGTTGAACTTGCAGATTCTCAGGAACCCTTTGAGGGTCCTTCATGTCAATCGCCTCAAGCCTCATTTTGACAGGGCTGAGGTAACAATGCTTTTGGCAACAGATAATGGGGTGTAGGAAGAGAGTGAGCCTCCTCCTGACCTCCTTTCTGCCAAAGAGAAAGATGGTTCAGTGGAGGGTGTGAACCTCTCCCCCTCCCTGACCCCAGAGCATTAGAGGAACTGTCGCCAAGTATTGGGACAGTTTGCCCCTCTTTTTTACTTGGTCCCAGGGGTCACTCATTTGTGTACACATGATGTGGACACTGGGGACAGTCCTCCTGTTAAACATAAGGTTTACAGAGTGACTGACAAGGTCAGGGCCAACATTAAGGATGAGCTATCCAAAATGTTATCTCCAGGGGTTACTGAGTTCTCCAGTAGACCTTGGGCCAGGCCTTGGTCCCAAAAGCTGCTGTTCCTGGTGCCACTCCACAACTCAGTTTCTGTGTGGATTACCGGGGACTCACTACGGTCATGATGAGCACCCCTTTCACTGAGCTGATGAGCTCATTGACCAGTGAGGGGCTGCCATATATCTCAGCACGTTTGACTTAATGTCTGGATATTGGCATATTGCCCTGACTCATGGGGTAAAGAAGGGATCTGCATTCTCTACCCCAGATGGGCACTACCAATTTAGGGTGGTGCTCTTTGGAATGAAGAATTCCCCCTACCACCTTTCAAAGTGTGGTCAACCAGGTGTTGGCTGAACTGGGTGATTTCAGTGCCGCCTACCTGAATGACATTGCTGTGTTCAGCTCCACGTCAGAGGAACACTTGCAACACTTGCAACAGCTCTGCAGACTGTTGGAGGCCCTGCAGAAGGCATGCCTTTCTATTAAGGCTAGCAAGTGCCAAAATCAGGCAGGGTTGTGTGGTGTGCTTGGGACACCAGGTGGGGCTTTGCTGGACGCAGACCGCAGTGGTCGACCGCAATTGACTGGCTTCCGCAAGGAGACTGCGTCCGCAACTGTGTTTGTAACAGGTGCTGACGGCACTGGAGGCCCGACCGCCTAGATCCAAGCCATAGCGCTGCTAGAGGTCTGCCCTTTTCGCTTGGTGGATAGAAGTCCTGCCTGTATAACTTGTAATACGGCGGTTGCCAAGTACCACCTCTCCTAATAAAAAAATATATATTTTTTAATAAAAAAGTTTGATCAAAATCATTGCTGTACAAAATCTATGATGATTTCTTGTGGGTTATAATTGTTAGTTTTTGTTTAAAATCCATTAACAGAGCATCGTCAGTTACACTTTGTTTATTGGGCAAAAGTGCATACACCAATGGATTTTTGGTGGGGAGTGGCCAGGTGGCCCCCTGTGACAGGTACAGTAATATGAAGTACTAAATTGTTCCTTTTTTAAGTATTCTAGTAATAGTTCATTATGCTCATTTGAAAAACTCAGTGAGTATAAGGCTTTATTTTTCTCTTCATTAAGGTATCTAAATAAGTCTCTCAATTTAAGATTTCCAAACACAACTGTAAAGTCTTTCGAGTCTGTCCTCTTGCGTCTTGTTTATCCTTCTTCTATCGTCCTTTTTAAGTTTCTTCTTTTTTCTCTCCTAGCTGTGTCGGTGGCTCCAGAGAAAACTCGTTTGAAGTCCGAGAGAGAGAGGAGAAAAATAAATATGAAGCCCTATTAGGTAAGTGTACAGGTCTGACATTCCTTACTCCTTCCTCCCACACCCAAACGTGTTTTTCCACCTTCATGCGCTTTATACGTATTGTTTTTTCTTTTGTGATCGATTTAAGTGTTGGTTAGTTTGCGTCATTCATTAGTGATACGTTTTTCTTTTCTTTTGGTTTTCCTTTGTTATCTTGTGGGTTAATACCTTCCCCTCTGTGCTCTCTCTGTAATGCGCTTTCCTGCCAATTCTTATAGTGCCCGAAAAGAAAAACTACCTTTTCTCCAAATAAGAACAAAACAAAACAGGACGTACTCGCATGAGACCTGTAAGTTAGACTTCCTTTTCGCCCTCTGGTCCTCCCTCAATCGTTACCATTACAGAGGGTTGCTCTTCCCTCACCTGTCCCCGTACCAGAGAAAGCCACGTTCCTCAAGGAAGGAAGTGCGGGAAGGCGCTCCTTGAAGCGCACCCGGGCACTTCAATACAGCCCACGGTATCTGCAATACCTGTGCCCCGGCACATCCCCTCTAGCCAAAAATTGACTCCATTCTGGCTTGGGAGCCTCCCAAGGCCCAGACTGAGGTGAGAGCCTTTTTAGGCCTCACAGGATACTATAAGAGGTTTTTCAAGAGGTATGGCACTATTGTTGCTCCCTTCACTGAGTTAACCTCCAAAAAGCAGCCCAGAAAGGTGAACTGGACTGAGTCTTGCCAGACAGCTTTTTGATGCCCTGAAGGCAGCCATATGCATGGAACCCATGCTGAGGGCACCTGACGTCTCCAAAGAATTTGTCATGCAGACTGATGCTTCACAGCATGATGTAGAACCAGTGTTATCACAGTTAAACAAAGAGGGCCTGGATCAACCAGTAGCCTTCATTAGTAGGAGGTTACTTCCCCGGAACATAGCTGGAGTGCAATTGAGAATGAGGTTTTGCTGTGGTCTGGGCCCTAAAGATGCTAAATCTCTACTTGTTTGGGACTCACTTCTGGGTTCAGACCGACCACAGGCCCTGCAGATGGTTAATGCAGATGACAGGTGAGAATCCAAAACTGTTGAGGTAGCCCATCTCCCTACAGGGAAAGGACTTTACCATGGAATACCGCCATGGCACAGAACACACCAATGTGATGCTCTGTCCAGATTATTTTGCCTTACTGCTGAGAACTCCTATGAGTCAGGGTAGTTTGTCCCCCTTTCAGCTGGAGGGGGGCACGTGTTAGACCTGGCATCCTTTGTGGGGTCCTCCTGTGTTTTTTGCCTCTGCTTCTCATGTTTTGACTGTGTGCTGGACTCTGTTTTGCTGTTTTGGTACTCTGGGCACTTTACCACTGCTGATCAGTGTCAAAGTGCAAGTGCTCCTGTGTGAAATGTATGTGTAATTGGCTTTTCATGGCTGGCATATTTCATTTACTAGTAAGTCCCTAGTAAAGTGCACTAGAGGTGTCCATGGCCTGTAAATCAAATGCTACTAGTGGGCCTGCAGCACTGGTTGTGCCACTCACATGACTAGCCCTGTAAACATGACTCAGACCTGCCACTGCAAATTTACCTATTTTTCTATACTGGTATGGTGTCCATTTAGTAGTTTTTTCACTGTATTACTGTGTGTGTTGGTACAAATAATTTATACATTGCTTCTGAGTTAAGCCTGCCTGCTCACCCCAAGCTACGAAGGGGGAGTTTCTCCTTTGTCCTGACTAGAGTGAGGGTCCATGTATGGACAGGGGGTCACATGACTGCCAACAAAAGACCCCATTTCTAACAGTAATGATTGTTGTTGAAGCACATTTGTCAGAAAGGACCTTAGGGCCATATTTATACTTTTTTAGCGCCGCATTTGCGTCATTTTCTGATGCAAAAACAGCTCACACTTACAAAATACAATTGTATTTTGTAAGTTTGCGCCGATTTTGCATCAAAAAACGACGCGAATGTGGCGCTAAAAAAGTATAAATATGGGCCTTAATCCGTCCACATCCTCCAACATCCAAATATAATATCAGCAAAGGCATTCCACTCATACGCCAAGAAAAAACCTCATACACATCTCAATGTCTTACAACCACTACAAAACCACACAACCCACAACTCTATACCATTCTGCCCAAACTACAACACTACAGCACATTTATTCTCACACAAAACAGAACTCTGTCCTATACCACTAACACATCCACACATTACAAACACAGCACAAAGCCACATTATACAAAACTGTAATGAATCCAGACATATGCATCCTGTTCATACAAAACACCATCTCTTTCCTCTATTTATTCATGAGTCCCTTTCTTTATCATGATGAAACCTATACTCAGTCTTCTATCGCACCATCCACAAACACCCTCCGCCTTGTTTTTATCAATTACACACAACTATAGATTCTTTACACTCTAATCCACTACACATTTTACCTCTTCCAATAATCAAATCTAACACAAACACTCATAACTCTTGTCCATCCCCTCTTACTCACAACATACACTCTTCTCTAAAACACATCCCCACCCCTATACTTTTCAAACACAACTCACCAGCAATAACTCACATACCAATCCTTCACAAAAAACACAACATCCTTATCTCTTCTGACTATTTCACTAAAACAAAACAAAAAACACACACCTAAATATCAAAATCACACACACTTTCAAAATACTTTCCATCACACCCATTCCCACCCTCCTGACTACACAAATAATACAAATCCTGAACCATATTTTCTTAAAAACTCACATTCTTTACCAATATCTACCACAAGCACCCCAACACAGCAACATTCACTCACCCGCCTCTCATCCATTGCACAATTTAAAGCCTTACAATATGACCCACATGCTCTACCACAACCCACACTCATTACCCCCTATACAGATGCAAACAAAATATACAACATGCTACTCTTCACAATTTCACATCCCCCTGTCTATTACACAACAAGGCTACTCTACAAAAACAACACAACTCAGCATCTCACTCTAAACCACCAACACATTCAGACTCAACAAAATGCCTTCCTAGCCTGCTGGACGAGGAATATGATATAGAAAAACAAGACTATGGTGACCCTCACAGAGTTAATATCAACACTAATGACACACATACTACAAGTTCAGAATATAATGGTAACTCCTCTACAAAACAAAATCACACCACCACCAAAACACAGTCGCTAAACTGCCAACTCATAAAGGCTTGATCACTCTCTAAAAACAAGTACCACATCTCATACTTACTCACTGACACACAACCTGACTTAGGCCCTTATTTTGAACCTGGTGGGAAATACCACTCCGCCAGCGATAACTACCGCCAAGAGGCTGGCAGTCTGGACCGCCATATAATGGTGCACATGAGAAGCAGCTAGCGGCCAGCCACTCACCGCCAGTGTGGGAAAGCCACCGCCGAGAGCGGTAGGCCTTTTCAGGTCCATTTTCAGAAATGTTCCGGTGCGGGTATAATGATGACAATATAATCTGTACTGCGGCGGTCATCACTGCCAGGTAAAGCATGGCGTTCCCCATTGTAAGCATAGGGGGTACTGAGAGGCAACACCATAGCCACCTCCCATTCCCACAAATTTCACACCCATGAATCAAACTTTGGCCACCACCACCAACCGCCTGCCCCCACACAATTAAACAGTGTAGGAGGCTGCCCTGGCTTATAGTGGGTACCTTGTGGTACTTACACCTTGTGCCAGGTCAAGTTATGCCTTATTAGTAGATTAGAAGTGTTCTAGCAGCTTAGGCTGATAGAGGTAGCTATAGCAGAGCAGCTTAGGGTGAACTAGGAGACATGCAATGCTCCTACTATACCACTTATATCACTTAGCACTACATCATAAGAAACACAATACTCAGAGTTACTAAAAATAAAGGTACTTTATTTTAATGACAATATGCCAAAAGTATCTCAGAGGATATACTCCCTTAGGAGGTAAGTAAAATACACAAAATATACACACAAACCAAAACCAGGTAAGTAAACAGTTAGAAAAGTAGTGCAAACACTGTAGGACACAATAGAATGCAATAGGAGACAATAGGCCTAGGGGCAACACAAACCATATACTCCAAAAGTGGAATGCGAACCACGAATGGACCACAGGCCTAGTGTAGTGTGTAGAGGGATACTGGGAGTGTAGAAAACACTAAAGGTGTCCAAGATACCCCACGCCAAGACCCTGAAAAGTAGGAGTAAAGTTACCCTACTACCCCAGAAAGAGAGTAAAGTCGAGATAGGGGATTCTGCAAAGACATCAACTGACTGCAAAGCACTGAAGACGGATTCCTGGACCTGAGGACCTGTAAAGGAAGGGGACCAAGTCCAAGAGTCATGCAAGTGTCCAGGGGGGGGGGAGGAGCCCACTAAACCCCGGATGAAGGTGCAAAAGGGCTGCCTCTGGGTTAAAGAAGCCAAAGATTCTGCAACAACGGAAAGTGCAAGGAACTTCTCCTTTGGTCAGAAGATGTCCCACGGGGTGCTGGAGCATGCAGAGTTATTTCCACGCAGAAAGACCGCAAACAAGCCTTGCTAGCTGCAAGAGTCATATTTGAAGTTTTTGGGTGCTGCCAAGGCCCAGTAAGGACCAGGAGGTCGACCCCTAGAGGAGGAGACAGAGGAGGTGCTCAGCAATATGGAGAGTCCACGCAGAAGCAGGAAGCACCGCAGAAGCACCTGAACAGGCATTCAGAAGATCTGAGCATGACGGTTGACTCAGCACAACAAAAGGGAGTCCCACGATGTCGGAGTCCAACTCAGCGAGTTGGGCAATGCAGGACAGAGTCCTGGGGACCAGGGCTAGGCTGTGCACAAAGGAAGTATTGCAAACGTGGACAGAAGCCCTAGCAGTTGCAGTTCACACAGTGAACAGGATTGCTGTCTGGCGTGGGGAGGCAAGGACTTACCTCCACCAACTTTGGGCAGAAGGGCCACTGGACTGTCGGGGACACTTGGATCCAGATCCTGTGTTCCAGGGACCAAGCTCGTCAGGATGAGAGGGGACCCAGAGGACTGGTGATGCAGAAGTTTGGTGCCTGCATTGGCAGGGGGAAGATTCCGTCAACACAAGGGAGATTTCTTCTTGGCTTCCAGTGCAGGGTGAAGGCAGACAGCCCTCAGAGAGTGCACCACCAGGAAACAGTCGAGAAAGCCAGCAGGATGAGGCACTACAATGTTACTAGTAGTCTTCTTGCTACTTTGTTTGGGTTTTGCAGATGTCCTGGAGCAGTCAGCGGTCGATCCTTGACAGAAGTCCAAGAGGGAAGTGCAGAGGAACTCTGGTGAGCTCTTGCATTTGTTATCTGGTGAGATACCAACAGGAGAGACCCTAAATAGCCCTCAGAGGAGGATTGGCTATAGAGAAAGGTAAGCACCTATCATGAGGGTTCTCTGACGTCACCTGCTGGCACTGGCCACTCAGAGGTGTCCATTGTGCCCAAGATGGCAGAGGTCTGGGACACACTGGAGGAGCTCTGGACACCTCCCCTGGGAGGTGCTGGTCAGGGGAGTGGTCACTCCCCTTTCCTTTGTCCAGTTTTGCGCCAGAGCAGGGCTGGGGGGATCCCTGAACTGGTGTGGACTGGCTTATGCAGGGAGGGCATCATCTGTGCCCTTCAAAGCATTTCCAGAGGCAAGGAGAGGCTGCTCCTCTCAGGCCCTTCACACCTATTTCCAAAGGGAGAGGGTGTAATACCCTCTCTCAGAGGAAATCCTTTGTTCTGCCTTCCTGGGACTGGGCTTCCCAGGCCCAAGGGGGGCAGGGCAGAAACCTGTCTGAGGGTTGGCAGCAGTGGCAGCTGCAGAGAAAACCCCAGAAAGTTAGTTTGGTAGTACCCGGGCTCTATGCTAGAGCCCCGGGGATGAATGGAATTGTCCCTCCAATACCAGAATGGTATTGGGGTGACAATTCCATGATCCTGGACACGTTACATGGCCATGTACGGAGTTACCATGGTGACGCTACATATGGGTATTGACCTATATGTAGTGCATGCATGTAATGGTGTCCCTGCACTCACAAAGTCCGGGGAAATTGCCCTGAACAATGTGGGGGCACCTTGGCTAGTGCCAGGGTGCCCTCACACTAAGTAACTTTACACCTAACCTTCACTAAGTGAGGGTTAGACATATAGGTGACTTATAATTTACTTAAGTGCCGTGTAAAATGGCTGTGAAATAACGTGAACGTTAGTTCACTCAGGCTCATTGTCTGAGCTCCCTATGGGTGCAAAAGAAATGCTGCAGCCCATAGGGATCTCCTGGAACCCCAATACCTTGGGTACCTAGGTACCATATACTAGGGAATTATAAGGGTGTTCCAGTGTGCCAATCAGAATTGGTAAAATTAGTCACTAGCCTGCAGTGACAATTTTAAAAGCAGAGAGAGCATAAACACTGAGGTTCTGGTTAGCAGAGCCTCAGTGATACAGTTAGGCACCACACAGGGAACACATTTAGGCCACAAACTTATGAGCACTGGGGTCCTGGCTAACAGGATCCCAGTGACACATATCAAACACACTGACAACATAGGTTTTTCACTATGAGCACTGGGCCCTGGCTAGCAGGATCCCAGTGAGACAAAAAAAACACCCTGACGTATACTCACAAACAGGCCAAAAGTGAGGGTAACAAGGCTAGAAAGAGCCTACCTTCCTACAAACAGCAAAAATAAAATGTTTTATTTTTACCAGCACGGAACTCCAACAGCCACCCAGGCACAACATTTGACCACCCAGACACCCCAGACACACAGGGCACACACTGGGACACACACACTCACCCATGGACCTCGCTTGCCTCACATTCGTCGGGGTCCGCGATGACGCCTGCTGGGGTCCCATTCGGTATTTGGGCGCTCCCACACTGCTGGTGTGTTTCCTCTGTCAGCCACACCGCCCAGCTGATAAATGGATCATTATATGGAGGGCAGATGTTTTGGGGCATGGCGGTGCATGTTTGCAGACCGCCAATTATTCACCATTGGAGGCCCTGACGGTAAGTGGAAATTGGCGGTGTGTCATTTTGGCATCATTATACGTCAGTATGCATACTGGTGGTCTTTTGTCGGCCGTCAGCACGGAGGTCGGCGATGTTTCCCACCAGGTTCATAATGAGGGCCTTAGTCTTCATAACTGAAAAACGGTTGCGAGATGACATGGCCTCAGTGTTGCATGAAGCTATTCCTTCAGGCTATCAAACCATCATATAAGACCGTATAGGCAAAAAAGGAGGTACACTAGCTGTTATATTCAAGCGAGCAATGAATCTCAGCAAAACAGACAACATCTCTATACAAGGTTGTGGAGCCCTCCTTACCAGATGCAGACCTACACCAACTCCCTCCTATAACTTCCTCCTCCTTACAGACTACCACCTAGCAATATCACATTCCCAGACACATTTCTAGACACCAACCTATGCATTCTTGGGGACCTAAACGTTTGGATTGACAAACCCAATTTGACCCATCCGAAAGCTATCCTCACAGGCCTAGTCACATCGGACCTACATCAGATTGTACACAATTCCACACACATCTCTGGACGCATCGTAGATGTTGCTTTTACAAACCCAGAACTAGTTGCCATTCAAAGCATCTCACCAGTCACATGGTCAGACAACCATTAGGTACCTTTCCAACATAAAACACCACACATCAAGACACCCAAGACCACCTTAATACATCCACCTATTGATCATGGAGCAAACTCAATTGTGAACACTCAGAAACACAACTAACAGTCAACACAGACCTAGAAACAATAAATTATGTTCAAAGACTTTACAAGTGGCTATAGAAAGCTTTCAAAACCCTAATGCCACTAAGAGAAACAAAACAGGACAAAAGAAAATAAGTACCTTGGAGAAATACAGAACCAAAAAAGATAAAATAACAAATCAGAAGGCTGCAAAGAAACTGGTTCAAATCAAACAACATTTGAGACAAATCTCAGCTATGCAAACTTAACAGAATATACAAATCAACAATCAAAAAAACTGAAAAATGTACTTCTCAGACAGAATTCAGAATGCTGTAGCTGCAAATCAAAAGCCTGGCGGAAACACTGCACAGAAAACAAAGGACGCATCATTTGGAGATAGAGGGAAGAACCACGCCGCCATGGAACCCGAACTGCAAGTATTTCCGATGATCTTCTACATCATGCTCCACCGCGAACACCAACGCCGGCGAAGACGGTGACGGTGAGTACAGCTGCCTAGCACACAAGAAAGGGGGGAAGAAAACAAGAGTGACACACACACGCACAACACACACCTGACACACAAACACCATACACACAACCAGCTGCACAAGATAACAATTTATCCCCCGTAAATTGTCTGACTAAGGCAAGGACAATGGGAATTCACTAAAGTGATTGCAATAAGCTCAACACAAAATCAATAATACGTTTTGCCAATACAACAGATATGTACAAATGTACAGAGAAAGGACACTGCCCAGTCCTCAGTTCCCAGGGGCCACATGGCCACAGGGCAAATTCCCAGGCACCACTTGTTACCTGCACCAATACGGAGAGGACACTGCAGGGGCATCTGTTGGCAAATAGCAGGCACCTCAGTGGGAGGGGGCACCTCAGCTGGATGCGGAAACAAGACCACTGGTTCTGGAGGGGGCAACATGCCCTGTGCTTGGCCCTGAGGAGTGCAAGGCCACAGTCTCTCGAGTGGGTGTCTCCCACACTGGTTCTGGAGGGGGCAACAAGCCCTGTGCTTGGTTCTGGGGAGTGCGAGGCCACAGTCTCTGGAGTGGGCGACTTGCCCACTGGATCTGGAGGGGGCAACAAGCTCTGTGTTTGGTTCTGGCGATTGCAAGGCCACAGTCTCTCAAGTGGGTGTCTCCCACACTGGTTCTGGAGGGGGCAATAAGCCCTGTGCTTGGTCCTGGGTAGTGCACGGCCACAGTCTCTAGAGTGGGTGACTTGCCCAGTGGTTCTGGAGGGGGCAACATGCCCTGTGCTTGGTCCTGGGGAGTGCAAGGCCACAATCTCTCAAGCGGATGTCTCCCACACTGGTTCTGGAGGGGGCAACAAGCCCTGTGCTTGGTCCTGGGGAGAGCAAGGCCACAGTCTCTCAGGTGGGCGACTTGCCCACTGCTTCTGGAGGGGACAGGCCACACAGCAGCCCATGGAGGATGGATCACATGGCGTCCGCCGGCGGTGACAGCTGTACGGTGGTGGTGGTAGTAGTGGGAGGCCCCTGCTAGGCCCTTCACCCTCCGATGGCTGCACTGTGGTGGTGGTAGTAGTGGGAGGCTCCTGCTCAACCCCTGCACCCTGCAATAGCTGCACTGTGGTGGGGGTAATAGAAGTGGGAGGCTCCTGCTTAGCCCCTGCACCCTGCAATGGCTGCACTATGGTGGTGGTGGTAGTAGTGGAAGGCTCCTGCTCAGCCCCTGCACCCTGCAATTGCTGCACTGTGGTGGTGGTGGTAGCAGTGGGAGGCTCCTGCTCAGCCCCTGCACTCACAGAAGACTGCACAACCATGGCTGGTGATGAGGGCTCTATGACAGCTGCTGGTACAGGCCCCTTCCCCTTCTTGCTTGCTGGTGCAGGCTCCTTGCCCTTCCTGCTTGCTGGTGCAAGCTCCTTGACCTTCTTGTTTGCTGTTGCAGGCTCCTTCCCCTTTCTGCTGGCTGGTGCAGGCTCCTTCCCCTTCTTGCTTGCTGGTACAGGCTCCTTCCCCTTCTTGCTGGCTGGTGCAGGCTCCTTCACCTTTCTGCTGGCTGGTGCAGGCCCCTTCCCCTTTTTGATGGCTGGTGCTGGCTCCTTCCCCTTCAGTATTAGTGGCCTGGAATCCTTTCCACCACGAGTAGGTGCTGATGGAACTGGGCCTATGGACTGTTTGGATGAAGTGATTGGCGGGGTTCTTGATACCCTGGCCATACGTGCATGATGGAGGGTAGGGAAGATGTCAATGGTGGAAAGGAAAAGCTTTTTAGGGACATTGGGCTGGGAAGAGGGAGAACGAATGGGAGTGAAGGATGAGGTAGTGGTTGTTGGAGCTGTTTGCTGGATTTGAGTGCAGGTGCATGGGCTGTATGCTGTTGTGAGGTGAATGGCTGTTGGGCGTCTGAGTGCTTGGGTTTCTGTACTTTAGGAGGGGGGACAGACACGGTGGGAGAGGACACAGGGGACGTGTCCATGGATGTTGTGGAGGTGTCTGCCAGTGAGGTGTGTGAGTTGCTTGGTGTGCTGATGATGCAGGTAGTGGATGATGATGTAGTGTATGCAGGTGTGAGTGTGGACATAAGTGGATGGGAGGTGCAGGAGGAGGAGGAGGGGGAGACAGTGGACATAGTGGATGTTGTTGTGTCTGGAACTGGATGGTGCTTGTGTGAGTGCCTGTGGGATGAAGTGTGGTACTTGTGTTTGACTGTGACACTCTTCGGTGTTGTCTTGTCTGCATGCTCGTCTGGCTGTGTGCATGGGATGGGTTGGGGTTGAGGAGAATGGGACTGGGAAGTGGAAGTTGGAGGGGGGACAGTTGAAACAGGGACAATGGTTGTCATCAGAGAGGAGGCCAGAGCTTGGATTGATCTCTGTTGGGAAGCCAATCCACCGTGAATGCCCTCAAGGAATGGATTAGATTGTTGCATCTGGGCTGCCAGCCCCTTGATGGCATTCACAATGGTTGACTGCCCTACAGAGATGGACCTCCGGAGGTCAATAGCCACCTCGCTCAGGGCTCACTGGGGCAGGGCATGAGGTGAGGGGCTGCTGAGAGGGCGGTGCTGGTATGAGGGTGGTGGCTGTACCTGTAGCTAGGGTGGTCACAGAGGTGTCATCAACCATCAGGGAGCTCTCATCGGAGGAGGTATCTAAGTCTGTATTGTCCCCTCCAGTCTCCGCCGTGGTGCTTCCCTCACCCTCCGTCCCACTGGTGCCCTCAGCGTCGGTGGACTCTGCCTCCAGGGTCCTGAGGGATGCAGCTCCCTCCGTCGCCAGTGCCTCTGCTCCTCCGCCAGATGATGCTAATGCACATAAGGACAGGTTAACAAGACAAGAAAGGGGGGAAGAGAGACAAAGGATACACTGGGTCAATGACTGCACCAACACCACAGTTGGCGTACACAGCACCCTCACATATGGGGTACAGGCCTCCGCACTATGCATTGTACTACCAGAGATTTAGGTAGCCACCAAGGCATGAGGAGGAGCACCCACTGCCAACTGCAGCACACCTGGGACCCAAGCAGCCCTGCTCAGTAGTGGATGCTAACAAGCTAGGTAGGCAGCACTTCCCCTTCAGACCCTTAGCCACCAGAAGACCTACACTGCTATGTCTGGCCTGGCCTAGGGGCACCCACTGACACACACCCACCACCCAGATGCCACCCCACCAGGCATAAGTTGTAATGGTAGCCACTGTACTCACCCCCTTGTGGCTGCTGTGTTACCCTCAAGGGACCATCTAGCTCTGGATAGGCCACTGCCAATATGTGGGTCATCAGGGGGGTCACGATTCGACAGGCACCCCTTCCTCGTTGGGAGGCATTCTCCAGCTGGGTCTCCATGGTCTTCCATGCCCAGCATCTCAGGTCCTCCTACCGTTTGTGACAGTGGGTGCTCCGCCTGCCATAGACTCCTAGGGTCCGCACTTCCTTGGCGATGGCATGCCATATACCCTTCTTTTGATGGGTGCTGACCTGCAGAGGCAATACAGGCAGGAGAAAACCATTAGACAAACAGTCCAGTCACTTATACAGATAGCCCACCATACCTGTTTCCTGCACTATTGGCACACACATAGCCCAGCACTCAATGTGTACCCAGCCAGGAGGACATCCCTCCCCCCTTACACAATGCCTTCATACACACCTCCATACATGAATGCTACATGCATCGTGCCCACAGTGTACTCACCTGTTAGTCTGGAGTCCCATACAGCAGTCCGAACTGGGGTAGGACCCCATCCACCAGTCTCTCCAACTTCTCTGAGGTGAAGGCAGGGGCCCTTTCCCCAGTCACACGGGCCATAGTAGGTTCCAGACACAGGTCACAGCAGCACATGCAGTGTAGGTCCTCTCCTAAGGAAGGTCAGGAAACAAGTGAGGAATATGATAAAAAATGGCGCCGCCGGCGTAGATTCCCATTGGCCACTGTACCACATAGGGCCCAATTATAACCAATGAGGAATTGCACGGCAGTTCCCGACCACCTACCGCCATGGTGCACAACGTCAGCAGGATTACCTCACTTCCACCTGTCCCTACACACAGGAAAGGCTGACGTCTCTTCAGGGGTGGGAACAGGCCTGTGGAATAATGCTGCATCACAGCAGAAACAGGCAGATACTGTACAGACCACCTACTGGCCCATTTCATGTATTCAGATTGAAAACTCCTGTTGTGGCTCCTTTGTTCAGTTTGTGACAGGCTCCCCACTCATTTGTCCCCTAGATTCCTACGGCTGCAGATGAATAGAAGATGGTGGACTTAGCTACACTGGAGGAGAGGCACATAATATTCATCTATAGACTGGATAGGGCCACAATCACAGAGCTGTGTGCACAATTGGAGCTTGACCTCATTTCTTCTATCCGTGACCCCACTGGGACCCCTCCCTTATGCAAGTTCTATCAGTGCTCCATTTCCTGGCAACTGGTTCTTTCCAAGTGACAGTGGGCTTGGCAGCTGAAATGTCACAGCCAATGTTCTCAATAGTTCTGACAAGAGTGTTGTCTACCCTGATAAAACACATGTGCAGCTACATTGCATTCCCCCAGGTTGAGGATTTGCCACTGTGAAGGCTGAGTTTTCTGCAATGGGACATATCCCCAATATAATTGGGGCAAGTGATGGAACACAAATTGCATTTGTTTCCCCCACCAGAATAAACAGGTGTTCAGGAATCATAAGAGTTTCCACTCTATGAATGTGCAGATGGTGTGCTTGGCCGATCAGTACATCTCCCACATCAATGCTAAGTATCCTGGGTCGGTGCATGATGCCTTTGTCCTGAGGAATAGCAGCATCCCAAATGTGATGGCCCAACTACAGAGGCACAGGGTGTGGCTAATAGGTGAGCCCTGGTTCCCACCCAGTATATGTTGGTGTATGGGTATGGTGTGGGCCATATAGGATAGTGTGTGGCTAAATGTTGTCCCTCAATATAATGGCTGCTGACCCCTGTGAGGAATGCCAGGACAAGAGCTGACGAACGTTATAATGAGGCACATGGCGAACCAGAAGGATTATTGAGAGAACCTTTGGCCTCCTAAAGACCAGGTTCAGGGTCTCCATCTAACAAATGGATCCCTGTGCTACTCACTAAAGAAGGTCTGCCAGATAGTAGTGGCATGCTGCATGTTACACAACCTGGCTCTCAGACGCCATGACCCTTTTCTGCAGGAGGAGGAGACTGGAGATGCCCCGGTGGCAGCAGTTGACCCTGTGGACAGTGAGGATGAGGAGGCAGAGGATGAGGATGAGGACAACAGAACAACTGTAATCCTTCAGTACTTCCAATGACACACAGGTGAGACAGTGTAGCTTTACATTTCAATGACTTTTGTTGTATTCTGTGTGGCATTGGCATGATGGTATTTCCGAATTCTATGCCCACTTACTGTTCCCTCTGGCTATTCATTTTGCAGATGTTGGTGATATGAAAAATAGTCCTGGTGTGATCAAAACAGCCAGCTACAGGTTGTTAATTCTAAGCTGATTCTATTTACTGTTCATTTACACTGGTTGTACCTGTTTCAATCAATACATATTTGAAATACATGACATACTCAAATTCGATTTTTATCAAAGGGCGTTTATTTAAGTGCTAACATATAGGGGAACAGTGCAATGGGATGGGGTGATGATGGAGGAAAGTCCACTGTATTGTTGCAGTCTATTTGTAGCACAGGTGCATTGTCCATGGAGACATAGGAAGGGGAGCAATGGCAGTTCAAGGTGAGCAGGATGACTGTGTGGGACACAAGGGGGACAATCAGGAGAGTCTCATTTCCTGGTGGGGGTCTTGGCAAGTGTCTCTGGCTTCTGTCTGGATTGCAGGGAATGTTTGCAGGGTGGTTCGCCTTCTGCAGGGATAGGGGTGCTGGTGGCCTGTGGGTCCTGTGGTGGGGCCTCCTGGCCACTAGCAGCAGTGGAAGTTGAAGGCTGTTCAGATGACTGGCTAGTGGCAGGGGCCCGCTAGTGTGAGACTGCCTCCCTCATAATGTTGGCCATGTCTTCCAGCACCGCTGCTATGGAGATCAGGGTGTTGTTAATGGCCTGCAAGTCCTCCCTGATCCCATGCTACTGTCCCTCTTGCAGCTTCCTGTTCTCCTGCACGTTGTCCAGGATCTGGCCCATCGTGTCCTGGGAATGTTGGTAGGCTCCCAGGATCTCAGAGAGTGCCTCCTGGAGGGTCGGTTCCCTGGGCCTGTCCTCCCCCTGATGCACAGCAGTCCTCCCAGTGTCCCTGGCGGCCTGTGCCTCTGTCCCCTGAACTGTATGCCCACTGACCCCAGGTCCCTGATTGTCTTGGGTGCGAGGTGTGGCCTAGGGTCCCTGTACTGCTGATTTATGTGTCCTGCCGACAGAGGTTTGGGGATGCTAGGTGGGTGCTGTGGTGTTGTTTCCTGATGAGGGAGGCTCTGTGGTGGTCTATGACTGGGCTTGGGTAACCGCTGTCCAGTGGTCCCTGATGGGCCAGGTAGATAGTCCAGATCCTGAAGACCAGAGTTACTGTCATCACTGTGGGCCTCTTCAGTTGGGGGATTGGATAGTGCTGGCACGTCCTCTCTGGTGACATTAGCTGGGATACCTGTGGGGATGTAAATGATGTGTTATGGTTAATGTGTATGACGTTGTACATCCCTGGCTTCCCCTCTATGGTTAGTGTTGCCCTGCCAGCTTTGGTGATGATTGTCCATGCAGGGCTGTGAGGGGTGTCCATGCATTGGTACAGCATTGAGGGCTTGGCATTGGGATTGAAGAGATGTGATGGTGGAGTGTGTGAGATGGAGTGGTGAAGAGATTGAGGGTGAGGGTGTGTGATGACATGCAGGTATGGGGGTGATAATTGTTGGAAGTTGACTTACCAGAGTCCAGTCTTCCTCTGACTCTGGCCAGGCCCTTATGATGCAGTATTGCCAAGAATTGCTACTCCCCTACTGTGAGTTGTGGGGGAGGAGGTGGGGGTCCACCGCCAGTCCTCTGGATAGCGAGCTGGTGTCTTGCTGCTATGGAACGTACCTTCCCCGCAGGTCGTTCCCTCTCTTCCTGACGTTGTCCCTTGTTCTTGGGTGTTGTCCCACGGCGTTGACCCTGTCCACGATTCTCACCATAGCTCCATCTTTCTTGCTATTGATATCTGCTGCACCTGTGCTCCAAATAGCTGTGGCTCTACCCTGACAATTTCCTCCACCATGACCCTTAACTCCTCCTCTATGAAACGGGGGTGTCTTTGTGGTACCATGGGTTTTATGTGAGGTGTGGTGGTAAGGGTGCGTTGGGTAATGTTTTGGGGGGTGTGATGTGTAGTGCGTGAGTGGTGTATGGGTGTGAGTGGTGTGTGGTTCTAGTTGGCTAGTTGGTCTTGGTGTCAGTTTCGTGCCAATGAATTATATTCATAAAGGGTTATAGGTAATGTGGGTGTGTGTTTTATAGTGTTGTGCATATGTGGGTGTGGTGTGTGTATGGGCGTCAGGTGTGTGTTGCTTGAATTGTCTAAAGTGGTGTTGTTTTGTCTATGGGTGTCCATTGTAAGCGCAGCGGTATGTACCGCCAATGGTTTACTGCCATTGAATGTCCGCAATGGTGATTCGTGGGTCATAATGTGATGGGCATTGTTCGTTTCTGTTCTGTTCTGTAACAGGGTGGGTTTTGATACCGCCAGTTCATTACTGACCTTTGGTCTGGCGGATTTCTGTCTCTGGCTGAATTCTGTCGGATTGGTGTGTGTGTTTCATAATATGGTGAACGGATATCCGCCGCCGCAGCGGTTAGTTGGCAGCCGTCAGTGTGGCGGTAAGCAGGATTTACCATCAATGTCATAATGAGGGCCAATATGTTAATCCAGCTACCACCGGGCAAGGCCTTTGGCTGTGCACGGTAGCAGTTGGCCACAGGACCTGAGGCCAACCCTCTATAAGCACCCAACCTTTCACTGTGTATGGACTTCAGCCGTGCACAGCAGATTTTGCCAGCCAGACCCTGAAGCCAACCCCCTAACCACCCAACCCCATGCTGTGCACAGCCCTTTGGCATGCAAGGCAGGAGTTGGCTGCAGCCTCTCTGGGTGTGAGAATACATGTGAGAGGGTGTATCTGGGGGTGAGGGTGGCTGTGAGAGTTTCTGTATGGGTGTGAGAGTGTGTACATCAGTGTTTTAGTGGGTGGGTCAGTGTGTGTGCGGGCTAGTGAGTGGGTGCATGAGGCTGTCAATGGGTCTGTGAGTGGGTGTGTGAGAGTCTGAGTAGGTCTGTGAGTGTGTGCATTACTATCTGAGTAGGTGTGTGAGGGTCTGACTGGGGCTGTAAGTGGGTGGGTGGACGAGAGTCTGATTAGGTCTGTGATGGGGTGCGTGAGTGTCTCAGTGGGTCTGTGAGCGGGTGTGTGACTGTCTGAGTGGGTGTGTGAGTGAGAGAAATTGTTTGAAAGAGAGCCAAAGCGAGAGAGAAAAAGTGAGCGGGAGGGAGATAGGGAGGTTTTTCAGCTTTGATGTATGATAGACTAAGAATGAGATAGTTCTGCACAAATTAAAATAAAAAAATGGATCCGTCATTTTTATAAATGTAAAATAATTTATACTTTAAAAAAATAAATGACCTTCACACTGAGCTATTCTTCCTTTTTTTTAGTTCTTTATGAGCTATCTGGGACTGCGACTGAACCCTTGGTCCCTACACATTTGTTTGTTTATTTTTTTAATTATTTATGAAAATGCCCTTCATGGGCTACCTGGGACTGGTGGGTAAGCCTCAAGGCTTTTCTCGTGGTGCCATTGCTTCAGCAACTAAGAAGCTGCTTTATCAGTAGCACAAGTGCAGGGAACAGAAATGAAAGCTCCACTGTTTAACAGTGGGATATGCTTTACATTTAAAAAAAGTACAGGTTGGCTAGTTTTCCCTAGGTGCCGGCTGAGCTATGGTCCAAAATCTAGAACTACCCACATTGGAAATAAGGATCAGTTTTAGATGGAAAAATGTGATGGGTCCATGTTGTATTTTTGGGTTGTTTCCTGTTGTGGGCACTAGGTCTACCCACACGTGAGGTACCATTTTTATTAGGAGACCTGGGGGGATTCCGGGAGGAAGGTAGTTTGTGGCTCCCCACAGTTTTCAGAACTTTCCATCACAGAAATGTGAGGAAAATGTATTTTTTTAGTCAGAGTTTGAGGTTTGCAAGGGATTCTGGGTAAACAACAAGGTCACAGTCATGCAAGTCAGCCCATCCTGGATACCTGTAGGTGTCCATTTTTCACAAACATACAGGCTGGCTAGGTTTCCCTAGGTGCCAGTAGGGCTAGTTTCCAAAATCTAGAGCTACCCACATTTGAAAAAAGGTCAGTTTTCTTTTGAAACATGTGCTGCGTTCATGTTGCATTTTTTGCAGTTTCCTGTTGCGGTCACTAGGCCTACCTACACAAGTGAGGTACCATTATTATCAGAAGACTAGTGGGAGCATTGAATAGTAGAACATTTGGTATTACTAATTAGACTTCACTTCATTTGTGGCTTTCAAGTGTAAGCCAGTGTATAAAAAAACGACTGCACTTAGAAAAATATCCTCTAAATCATACACTAGTACAGGTACCCAAAAATTCAGAAATGTACAACCACTGCTCCTAAACTACATATATTGTTCCATGTCATAGGTTTCCTTGATACCCATTTTTCATTCTCTGTATCTTCCTAAATAAATTAGTCTATACTCAGTACTCAATTAAAAACCATGGTGCAGTGCAGCTCAGTTGTTGGCTTTGAGTACCTTGGGTACTTAGACAGCCTACAATCCCTATGTGTCCCCACAACCAGAAGCGTCAATAAAGTGTAATGGTATATTGCTTTTGTAAATTGGCCTTTCTGACAAAATGTTATAGATGAAACTTTTGTCACAAATGCCAGTTTTTTCCTACTCATTTTAAATATTTATTTATTTCAACCTTTGTTTTCTCTAGGAAAACCTTGAGGGATATAGCCATATGACCCCTTGCGAGATTAGAATTATATATACTTTTTAGAAATATATAGTTCTTCTGGATCAGGTTTTACACTGTTTTCCACCACAAACTGGAAGTAGGTTGAGAGCTAAAAAATAAGGAAAATAGGCTACCTCATAGGAAAATGCTAAAGCTGCGGTACAGAATTCGATTTTATGATTCAGATCTGCATGGTCCTGAAAGCTGGAGACATGGTGACTTTAGTACAGAAAACCTTTGATGAATGTCGTTTTCAGGGGAAAAAACAGACACTTTTATCTGAACCACTTTTCTATTTTTGTCAAAAAAACTTAAGGTTTTGCTATATGTTGCCTGTGTTATTGGTCTCCTCCAAAGGACCCCACAAATACTGGGTAGCTTTAGAATGCCCAGAGTGTTGAAAAAAAGTGTGAACTACCCAAAATAGCTACAAAAAGGGCATTTTGTGGGTGGGGGGAAGCCCAGCAGCTAAGGGGTTAAAGGCCCTGAATGGGAGGCTTCCCTCAGGTTTCCTAATTACAAATATTCATCTCTCTCCGCATAGAAAGTAAGTATTGATTTTGTTTTGTTACTCTACCTCTCATATTTTGATGTCACAACGTTTTTCAAAATAAATGCACTTGCCAGTTGGAATGGTTTGAGAAACATAAAATGGTTTGAACCTATGACTAGACTAAAATGGAACTAGATGACAACTAGAAGCTTGGCTGGCAAGCTGTGAAAACTCAATGGCAGGGAATAAACAACTCTTTGAAACAAATTTCACTTCTGTTGGGAGACAAGGACTTGTTTGGAGGTGGAGAGTGGTTCAGCTATGGTAACTAATCTCAGGAACTAATGAAAGCCACCCCCATCCTAGAGATCATAGAGCTCCTGTCCATCATATATTCTTTATCCCAGCACTGACAGTAACAAATTGGTTGCTGCCAGATCTAGCATGCTTGCCAGAAGCCTTGGTCTTTTTATTTTTCTACCAGGATAGGGCATCTATTTAGGGCATGTTGGATATCTACAACGCCAAATGTTTTGCACCCGCTGCTTTTGACAGCAATATTTGGGGCTTTGTCAACATCTCAACAATAAATGTTATTGAGAACAAATTCCTAAGAAGACTTGTATGTCTCCCTCAAAGCTCTTTGGCTGATATTCCTCATGAGGATCTTGGGTTAGGATTTTTGATTGATATCTTGCAGATGAAAACGTTCCAACTAGCGATCTCTATGGTTGAGACCTGAAAAGAGCCTTAATCATCTGATACCGAAGGATTGTCTGTCCCTTGACTGAGCATCTAGTATAGCTTGGCTAACTATGTTAAAGTGTGCTTTAGCAAATTGGGATGGCCTGAAATGTTCAATAATCCTTATTCTATAGTTACTGGTGATGTTGCATGGACCAAGGCTGAATTTAAGGCCTAGAAACCAAATGAGACAGGCCTAATCATAATGGATACGTTCTCCGTTAGATCCTATCTATGATTACAAAGCACTTTGGCATTGGAGCCTTACTTTACTTTTGATATGCCTGTTAGACCTGGCATCCTTGGCGTGGTTTCCCCTAACTTTTTGCCTCTGTTTCTCAGGTTGTTGATATGTGCTGGACTCTGTTGTTGCTGTTTTTGTTACTCTGGGCACTTTACCACTGCTATCCATTGCTAAAGTGCAAGTGCTCCTATGTAAAATTTATGTGTATTTGGCTTTCCATGATTTGCATATTTGATTTACTAGTAAGTCCCTAGTACAGTGCACTAGAGGTACCCAGGGCCTGTAAATCAAATGCTACTAGTGGGCCTGAAGCACTGGTTGTGCCACCCACATTAGCATCTCTGTAAACATGGCTCAGACACGCCACTGCAGTGTCTGTGAGTCCAGTTTTAACTGCCAATTCGACTTTGCACGTGTACCCATTTGCCAGGCCTAAACCTTCCAAACCTTCCCTTTTCTTACATGTAAGACACCCCTAAGGTAGGCCATCAGTAGCCTAATGGGCAGGGTGCACTGTATGTTTAAGGTAGGACATATACTAATGTGTTTTATATCTCCTGACAGTGAAATACTGCCAAATTCATTTTTCACTGTTTCAAGGCCTATCTCTCTCATAGGCTAAAACAGGGACTGCCTTTAGAGATTGTGTGTTTTAAAGTGCCACTTTTAGAAAGTAGGCATTTTCTTGCTTAAACCATTCTGTCACTCTGACTGTTTGTGGATTCCCTGTCTGGGTTATTTTGACAGTTGGGCTGTTTGCACCTTTCTCTAGACAGTGACACAAAGGGAGCTGGGGTGTAGCCTGCATATCCTGATGAGCCATCTGTGCTAGGAGGGAGGGGAGGAGTAGTCACTTGCAGCTGAAAAGGCTGTGCCTGCCCTCACACAATGCAGCCTCCAACCCCCTAGTGTGTGTCTGGGGCCTGGCCTGGGCAAGGCAAGAGAGACTTTCCTTTGAAGTAAGCCTACTTCAAAGGCAGAATGGGGTATATGAAGAGCACCCAAAACCCCTGAAAATTAGATCACTTCTGGAATCAAGAGGAACCTCTGCCAAGGTGAAGAGCTGAAGAGCTGAGGAGAAGTACTGCCCTGCCTGTGACTGTGCTTTGTGGAGCTATCCTGCAGTTCCTGCTTCTGCCTGTGAAAGGGGACAAAGACTGGACTTTGTTGTGCATTCCTGCTTCTGGAGAATCTCCAAGAGCTTGCCTCCTGTTGTTGAAGTCACAGGGCCATCAAAGACTCCCCTGCTAGCACCTGGACTCTCTGCTGAGACTCCTGCCCTGCCATGTGGTGCCTTATCCAGTTCCTGGGCCCTTGAAAGGTGAAGCTGGCAGACAAAGACAACGCCGTTCTGGAAAATGTTCGACGCACCTTCCGTGACGCACTGCTGACTTCGCTGCTGAAATCAATGCTCCAACTGCATTGCGGCTGGAAGATCGATGTAATGCCTGCTAACAGAGGCTGATAATGATGCAAACCCCACGCAGCATGGTTTTGTGATACTGTACGACCGGATTTTCAACGCAACATTGCTGGGCACAGAAAAACAATGCAAAGCCTGGCCGGACCCGAGATGCCAGTCCGGATCGACGCCTCGCTCTTTTGCAGGAGAGGAGTACCGAAGCACACCGACCCAACCGGAGGAGGAACGAAGCACGGTCTTGCTTGCGAGTGAGAAATTGATGCATCGCTGTCCTTTTCTGACGCACACTCGCCTGTGAGGAATTATTTTGATGCTACCCAGGTACTTTTGTACGCTAACAACGTTCTCACTGTTTTCTAAAGGATTTGACTCTTATTCTTTGAAAATCGATAACTTAACTTGTGTATGTTGAATTTTTGTTGTTGTGGTTTTGTTTTGTTTTGTTTAGCTAATTATTCTTTATTTTTATAAACCTGTGTTGTGTCATTTTGTAGTGTTTTTACTGAGTTACGGGGTGTTGGTGCAAATACTTTACACATTTTCTTCTGAATTTAAGCCTGCCTGCTCATGCCAAGCTACCAAGGGGGTGAGCGGGGGTTAGCTGTGGGTGATTCTCCTGTACCCTGACTAGAGTGAAGGTTCTTGGTTGGACATGGGGTAACCTGACTGCCAACCAAAGACCCCATTTCTAGCATTGGTAATCAGCGGTTGGATATGGACTTGTGTTTGTACTTGACATACAGTGAATAAGTGTGGATTACTGTTTTCAATGCAGAACATTACGTGACCACATACTACTTGTCTTTGTGATTTTTGCTTTTTTCCCTTTTTTTGGATTTTTTTCCCTACTTCCATTTTGTGGAAATCCTTGATTGACTTTTGAACTCCATTTAGGAACTTGTTGGTCTTGTTGAGTGGCCAAGCTAACATGACGGGATGTGGGGCATGCTGGAGTGTTAGGTGGCACTTTTGTTTGTGAGTGTGTGGAGGAGTGTGTTGTCCTTCTGGAGTTGTGTGTGTTGCTTACAGTAGATGGAGAAAGTATAAGAGTGGTTGTGTCTGACCAGACACAACCGGCTCCGACCCAGACACCGCGGCCTGCAACTTCAGTCAATGGATCAACAACTGCGCCAACATCCTCGCCCCACTTAAGAAACCCCCCAACAACCCCACTAGCAAGAAAGCCTCCTGGTTCACCGACGAACTCCTGGCCTCCAAACGCGCCTGCAGGAAACTGGAAAATAAATGTCTCCAAGAACGCACACCGGACAATCACGCTGTCCTCAAAGACGCAACCCACCGACACCACCACCTCATCAGGACCACCAAGAGGTCCTCCTTCAAAGACCTCCTAGACAACAACGCACATGACAGCAAAGAGCTTTTCCGCATCGTGAAGGAACTATCCACCCCCAGCACCAACGTCAACGACATCCCGCCATCTCAGGAACTTTGCGACTCCCTCGCTGCCTTTTTCCACAGCAAGATCGCCAACATCCACAGCAGCTTCAACACCCCTACCACACCCACCTCCGTCACCACCTCGTACCCTAGCATCACCAACCCCATCACCGCCTGGTCCAACATCGACGACGACGCAACACGCAAAATCATGAACTCCATCCACTCCGGATCACCGACAGACCCCTGCCCCACCACATCTTCAACAAAGCCGACTCTATCATCGCGCCCCAACTCTGCAAGATCATCAACACCTCCTTCGAAACAGGCACCTTCCCAGAAAGCTGGAAGCACGCAGACATCAACGCCCTTCTCAAGAAACCAAAAGCCGACCCCAAGGACCTCAAGAATTTCCGCCCCAGCTCCCTCCTCCCCTACCCAGCTAAAGTCGCAGAAAAGATCGTCAACCTTCAGCTGACACGCCACATCGAAGACAACAACGTCCTCGACTCCTCACAAACCGGATTTAGACGCAACCACAGCACCGAGACCGCCCTTATCTCCGCAACAGATGACATCAGACGCCAACTCGACCGCGGCGAGACCTCCGCCTCATTCTCCTAGACCTCTCCGCGGCCTTCGACACAGTCTGCCACCACACCCTACTGTCACACCTCCAAGAAGCCGGAATCCAGGAAAAAGCCCTAGCCTGGACCTCATCCTTCCTCTCCGGCAGAACACAGACCGTACGCCTCCAACCCTTCCGATCATAAGCCAACAACATCATCTGCGGCGTCCCCCAGGGCTCCTCCCTGAGCCCTACGCTGTTCAACATTTACATGGCCCCCCTCGCACAAGTGGCCCACCGTTTCGACCTCAACATCATCACCTACGCCGACGACACCCAGCTCATCCTCTCCCTCACCAACGACCCTGCCACCACCAAAGCCAGCCTCCACGAGGGAATGAAAGCAGTCGCCGACTGGATGAGAAATAGCTGTCTGAAGCTCAACACTGAAAAGACAGAAATCCTCATCCTCTGGACATCCCCCTCCGCATGGAACGACTCGTGGGGGCCCACCACCCTCGGAACCCCCCCACGCCCACCGACCACGCCCGCAACTTGGGATTCATCCTCGACTCCGCACTCTCCTTGAACAGACAAGTCAGCGCCGTCACCTCCTCCTGCTACAACACCTTCCGCACCCTCCGCAGGATCTACAAGTGGATCCCGACCGACACCAGGAAGACAGTGACCCACGCCCTCGTCAGCAGCAGACTGGACTACGGCAACGCACTCTATGCAGGAATCCCAGCGAAACACCTACAGCGACTCCAACGCATCCAAAACGCCTCAGCCCGACTCATCACCAACGCACCCCGCCACAGCCACATCACCCCTCACCTCAAAGGACTCCACTGGCTCCCCATCAACAAAAGGGTCACCTTCAAGCTCCTCACCCACGCACACAAAGCACTCCACAACGCCGGCCCCTCCTACCTCAACGACAGACTCAACTTCTACACCCCGACCCGCCATCTACGATCCGCGAGCCTCGCCCTCGTCCCCCGCATCCAACGAGCCTCCTCCAGCGGCAGATCCTTCACCTACCTCGCCGCCAAGACCTGGAACACGCTCCCTACCTACCTCCGACAGACTCAAGACCTACTTGCCTTCAGAAGACTCCTCAAGACCTGGCCCTTCGAGCAGTAGCAGTCCCCACCCCCTCCCCCCAGCGCCTTGGAACCCTAACGGGTAAGTAGCGCGCTCTATAAATTTCTGTGAGGCTATCCTCGTGGCAGGCTGTAGCGTGCTCTGCCTTGCACCACGCAGCACGGACTGTCTTCAGCTCATACCTGATCATGTGTTAAGTGGCATGTCGTACCAGGGATCCGATTTTCACACCCGCAGTTCGGCTAAGCTCCTGTGGGGCCTTTCCAGCTGCTTTACATACTGACAGCTGTGAGCGCGTATCTGCGAGAGACACTTCTATGGCACCCAAGCACAGCGCTCTCTGCTGTCGGTCGGGCAGGGTAAGTGGCATGGCACGGCCTGAACACAGTCCTGCCATGCGCTAATGATGCCCACAGCAGGCTCTCCTGGATGGCGCGGTACTAAAGCGCACACAATATTTATAGGCCGCAGCCGTCAGCAGAATGATAATTACCGCGGCCTCTTCCAACAGGTGAACATGAGAGCTGCACTCACTGCCAAGCATGTGCAAAGCAGCAAGGGCGCCAGATTAAATGTCCTTATTTATGCTGACATCACGTAATCATCGTCTATCCTCAAACTCGCACGAGGACAGGAGCTGCTACTGAATCTGAGAGTAAGGGTCACCGGGTGCTGGGTGTCTGTGGCAGCCTTGTGACTGACTGCCTTCGTCCCTCCCTGACTATCCATGCTTTTCCCAGGGGGGGGCGAAACATGAGTCCCTCTCCCCCGCAAAGTACACAGAGTCCGCCCCGCTGAACTCACTCAGGAGCTCTCAGTCAAGGGTACTGGCCTGAGGGGGACCCATGGAGCTCGCCTCCGCAGCCCTGCGCCTGCGGGGCCCTTTGTTACGCCACTGGCCTTTTCGTGTGTGCAATGATCAAGCCTGGCTGTGGCAGCCGGTGTCGTGGCTTAGACTTCCTGTGCAAGGGAGACAGGTTGACATAAGTATTGGTAGGACCAGGGTCACATGCCTCAATTTTGAAAATAAATTGAGAAATTTTGCAGGTAGGAAGGAACTACGCCAGGGTATCCATCTGTTTCCTTTGCTCTATGCTATGCTATCTCTCATAAAAAAATTCTACAGGGACAAAACCACTAGCCAGCGCTGTGGAGAGCCCCGCTTCCCACCTGTCATTGCATTACAAAAACAGGGCCACACTGGCTTTTGACCTGATGTAAACTAGTCCTTTAAAAAGTGGCAGTTCGCTTGTTGCAGTAGTGCAGATAAGAGGGTGAAACTAACAGCTCCTGGCATACCAGTACCACCCAAATCCTGACACTCACACACCTGACATCACCACAGATGTAGGACTACGAGGCTGTATTTAGGGTCGAGCGAGCAAAGAGCTCTGTCCCTGTTGTAATCTCTCTCTGGGCTTGTAACCACACCTATGTCACGCCCATCAGTTTGGTTGGTTCGTGGGCTTGTCTTTTAAAATTTGCTTGATTTCATTTGTAAAAGGCACGCATATGTCATGCCTTTCCCGGTGCTTAGCCCTCCTCGATGCACCGGTCAGCTACTGAAAGCTTACGAGGCTCCCTGTTTTCCATATGTTTTCTGGACTACTTTTCTCTTTATTTCTTAGGCAGCGTGATCTCGCTGGGCAGTAGTCGAGCGCTTTGCATGAAATCGACCTTGTTACATGGATAATTGGACTTTTGCCGGTTACATGGATAATTGCACTTTTGCTAGTAACATGGATAACTGCACTTTTGCAGATATGTTTCACTTTTGTGTGTCTGCTTCGCGCTCATGGCGGACATCGGCTTGCTTATGTGAAACTGTTTTACCTTTCATTGTCAGTTTATGTGGCAAGAAAAGTACGATTAGGAGTTTACAACGCTAACAGATCTAATTCAAGCAAACACAAGACCCATTGCATTGCAAATGCTTGTTACACCAGTGATTGGGACAGGCATAGTGGCCAGCAAGAAACAGTAGACAGCTATCCCTAGATTTACATGTGTCTATGTATAAATGTGTGTGCTGATGTGCTGTTAATACTACTTTTTAGCTTTGGTACTTTGTGTTGTGTCTGCTTGATGTTACTTATCGTCTTTTTGCAGTATTAGTCATAAGTAAATTTCATTTTTCAGAATTATGTTATTGATTATACGGCAATCTGCAGTGATTTAGTTCACTGTACCTTCAAACGCGTTCAAATAAATATTTATGTTGTGGCTCATCTAAGATGTCTTTGCCTGACATAATACTGGCTAAATGGCTAAAAGGACAAAGCTATCAGATCTACTCTAAAATAAAATAATAACTTTCAACTAATGGATTACAATCTTCGGAAACAGCATCTGTGATACAACACATTACTCATCATGAAGGATAGCTTTTTCAACAGTTCTGTTGATATCCTTCCGCTGTGACCTCCCAACTTTCCGACACATAAATCATGGACGAACAGTGGGAGTAACGTTAGTGCACTTAGGTCAACTGCACGAACTGCGCTGTTACCAGAAGCGGGCTCGTGGCACAGGGGCCGAAATGTGAGAGCACAACATAAAAGCAAGCGACTGACTCCACACAGTATTGGAAACACTGTCACTGGAGTGAATACGCGATGCAAAGTGCTTCTGAGGGCAAGGCACTGCGCCACATTATTAAAAGTGTTAGAAATCGGTAATTTGAATGCACGTCATCAGTCACTGCAATTCCGTCCTCCATGTAGTCTCTCAGAGCAGAGAAAAAACAGCTTGTTTGCCGAAGGCAAATCATTCATTGGGTTCTGCGTCACAGACAGTTCCATTTCACCTGGAAAAAGGCTTTTCTGTAGCCAGCTCCACGCAGAGAACAGCTTGAAGCCCAGATGAGCCTGGGAAAACATCTTTTGCAAAAGTGGGAGAATCTGGAGTTTCGCACACCATGTCACAGCGCACTAAAATGCAATATTTCGAATTATTGATCCTCGATAAAAGTTAAAGAGAATAAACTTTTGATGCTAGGAAGCACAATTATTGTTTCCAGAGTGGCTTGTGCAAGTGATGCAATACCAAAAAGAAATAAAATTTGAAAACAATGTGGCATGTATTTAGGGCCATATTTATACTCCGTTTGCGCCGAAATTGCGTCGTTTTTTTTGACGCAATTTCGACGCAAAACTAACGCCAACTAACGCCATATTTATACTATGGCGTTAGAGGCGAATAGCGCCAAAGTTCCCGGAATGTGCGTCATTTTTTAGCGTGAACCCCTTCCTTGCGTTAATGATATGCAAGGGAGGCGTTCCCGTCTAAAAAATGACTCCCAGGAGTTTACGTGGTATTTATACTCCCGGGCAAAAGAGACGCCCGGGAGTTGGCGTGGCTAAAAACGGCGCATTTGCGCCACTTTTTAACGCCTGCTCAGAGCAGGCGTTAAGGGGCCTGTGGGCTCAAAATGAGCCCACAGGTGCCCTCCCATGCCCCCAGGGACCCCCCCTGCCACCCTTGCCCACCCCAGGAGGACACCCAAGGATGGAGGGACCCACCCCAGGGACATTCAGGTAAGTTCAGGTAAGTATAATTTTTTTTTTTTTTATATATTTTTTTGGTGGCATAGGGGGGCCTGATTTGTGCCCCCCTACATGCCACTATGCCCAATGACCATGCCCAGGGGACAGAAGTCCCCTGGGCATGGCCATTGGGCAAGGGGGCATGACTCCTATCTTTACAATGATAGGAGTCATGTTGATGGGGGATGGGCGTCGAAAATAAATGGCGCAAGTCGGGTTAAGACGATTTTTTCGACGTAACCTGACTTGCCCCATTTTAAGACGCCCATGCGCCATTTTCCCCCTACGCCGGCGCTGTCAGGTCTACGTGGTTTTTTCCCACGCAAACCAGGCAGCGCCGGTCTGATTGCGCCGTCTAACGCCATTCCATAAATACGGCGCCCGCATGGCGCTTCAGAATGGCGTTAGACGGCGCAAAACTTTTTGACGCTAAACTGCGTTAGCGCAGTTTAGCGTCAAAAAGTATAAATATGGGCCTTAGTGTCCTGTGTTTGCATTCTTCGTCACATTAGGCAAATAAAGAACATTTCAACAGTGTCTGTATTTGCTTCATATTAAAGCAGGCTTCTAGATAATAATAGGAAGAACAGCCCGATAAAACCTTTACTGTGCAAATGGTCCTCAAACAGAGCCCACGTTCAAAGTGCTTCGGGCATCCGAGTCACATCTCCAGTCGCCCCCCCCCCCCAAACCCAGCAGCAGAAGCTGCAGAACATTTACAACCAAAGGATAATGAACTATCAACCAAAGGAGGATAAACCATGTTTTTTATCCTTTCATTGTGAAAGGGGTGGGGCCATGTGGGATTACGGGGATGAGAGGAGTGCACTGTGCACTCCCCTCAATGTGCATGTGTGTTTGGCCGGCCATCTCAGGCCGGCCAAACACACGTGCGCACTGTGCTCTTTCCAGCCTGGCACTGTGTTGCCGGGTTGGAGAGAGCAGGCACAGACTTCCAGTCTGCCTGGGAGTGCCCTGGCTAGGCATTCCCAGCCAATCCTAACACTGCTCTGAGCAGCGTCAGGATTGGCCGCAGGGCAGGCGGAGAACCTGTGCCTACAGTGACGAGGGAAAGAGGAGCAGGACAAGCAGGTAAGTTTTTATATATATATATTTTTAAATAAATGTTAACCCCCACCCACCCGTTCACCGCACCCGCCCGCCCCTTCAGAGCCCAGCAAGCCGCGTCTGCTTAGGGTATTAAATCAAACACACAAAAGGTGCTAGGAGGAATGCTTGTAATATGACCAACTACTGGCAATTCCTCAGGTAAGCATCACAACCTATTGTTCTTTTGCCCACCATGCCACCTCAGTTTGGAAACCAATTTGCAAACCAGTTTTGACCCTGCTCCAATCGAAACAGTCAAGCCCAAACTGCCGGGCAAGGTCCTCCCTGAACTGGAGCACAGGCTTAGCTTCTACCTAATTGGCACTTTTAATTCACATGTATGTCCGAAGTACATTGTGTCCCATGTATGCTGGGCCTGTAAATTAATTGCTACTGATGTGCCTACCGCACTCATTTTTCCACCTACTAAAGTAACCTTTTAATACATGTCTCAGGCCTGTCACTGCAGTCTGTAGTGCAGTTCTTACCTGCCATTTCAGCATGGTAAAATAAACCTTTTGCCAGGACTAATCCTTTCTTTATAATACTTAAAAGTCACCCCTGAGGTAGGACCCAAAAGCTGATAGCGCAGATGCATTATATTTCAAAAGCTGGACATGTGTATATAATGTTTAAAATTCCTGACAGTGAAAAACTCCTAAAGTTGTTTTTTACTGCCGTACAGTCTATCTCATCCATTGACGAACACTGGGTTACATTATTTCATTTAAGAAGTGCTCATTTTGGATTGGGAGAATACGGAGGTTTGCTGTTCAGACTCAAATGAATTGTAATTTAAGTTCCTCTTTAATGGTGAAATTGGATTTTAGGTCACAATTCTGAAAATACTATTTTTAGAAAGTTGGCATTGTTTTGTCTCAACCACTTGTGCCTTCTGCCAGTGTCTCATGTCACATGACTGTGAATGGCTCTGCTGTTGGGGTGTGTGTATTCCTTCCAGACCATGACACAAAGGGGCCTTAGATGTTGACAAGATGCACCATCCTGACATGATGACTTGGCAGGATCTTTGCCTAGCCCCTCTTATACTTCAAAATACTCTGCCGTCTGCCCACACAAAGGAGCCTGAGTCCAGGCCTGCCCTGCTTTTTGTTACCTCCAGACAGTTTGGAGCCTTGACAGTGAAAGGAAAGAACTTCCAGGACCAAATGTGTAGCTAGGACAAGGAGTCCCCCCACACAAAGGCTGGCACTAGGTATTAATTTTGGACCTGCACAGTCACACATTAGAACACACCTGGGACTTGTGGAGAAGAGCTGTTCTCCTGCAAGAGGCACTGCCCAGCTGATTGAGGACTGCCTTGCTTTCAGAGATGGAAGACTGGACTTGCTTGTCTTCATCCCAGCCTAACCCAAAGGTCAGTTGTCTGTTCTTCTGTGTGAACTACAGATATACAATATGCTTCAGAGACCTCTTTGCATCTGCCCAGCTGACCTTCTGCAAATGGACCTGCCTGGACCTTGCAATTGGAACAGCCTGAGCCCTACTGGCCTCTGCTCGAGTGAGTCCCTGATCACCAAGCGGTGACCCCCCCAGGTCCTGGAACCTTGGTTGGCATCAGATTGTACTCCTCTCAAAAAAAGGTGAAAATCCAGAAGTTTGGGCTCCTTGCAACTGTAAACGGGCCTGTTTCTGCCACCCACAATGATTGCTAATGCGTAGCTCCGATGAACAATGCTTTTTGCATCGACAATGACAGTCCACAGCCACCGGCAATGTAAGGCTTGAACTTCACAATACAGCAATGACAGCCTGCAATGACCACTAAATAAAAGCTTCAACAATAGTCATCCACAACACTTTAGCGACGACCATCTGTATTGCCCAACCTGATCTTCGCACTACAGCGATGACATTTACGATGCTCCACCTCCTATTAGTGGCCTCCCGCAACGCAAACTCAACTTCACACTGAACGTAAAAGGTACAGTTTCAGCTGACGACTCTGGCCCCTGTATCTGGCGGGTGCTTCAATGAAGTCAGCCTGAACTTGTGACTGTCCCCTGGTCTAGCATGACCTGCAGAACATGAGTGGCATTTTTCCTTTTAGGTGCTATTTTCATCATAAATGTAATAATGCTTATCTTCAGTTCTACTGATTGGATTTCTGACATTCTGCTATCGATTTGTTTGTTAAAACCTACTCAATTTTTTAAAAATTTGGAGGATCTTTTATTTTGTTATGTTTTCGGTTTATGACTGCTTGTGCACTGCATAAATTCGTTACACATTGCCTCTAATTTAAGCCTGAGTGCTTTTGTACAAAGCTACTATAGGGCTAAGCTTAGGTTCAATTAGTGACTTTTGTGGTAGCCCGCTATAATCCATTGCTAAAAAAGTGGACATGTCTCTTTCCTCACAAAATGCCCATCCCTCGCAACTACACCATCTACTTTCCTCACTCATCTAGCTTGTAAAGTATTCTACTGTCATGACTACAACCATTACTCATATGAGATGCACAGAAGTAGCATGCAACCATCTGGCCTACTTTTCCTGACCAGAGGAATGCCTAAACAACAATGAGAGTGAAAGAGGTTAAAGGAGGAAGATAGAAAACAGTCACTAAGATATAGACCCAAGAATATGGTCTGAGATGCTTTTAAACCCATTTTAAGCAACTTCTTCAAAAAGTAATTTTCAAGTAGTTATGGAAGCTGAGAAGGAGAATGTTAGGTTTTGCAAATGTTATCCAACTGGTTCTTATGACAATCATCCCCACTCTTTAGAATGTGGCTCGGTCTGTAACGAGGAAGATGTGTTAGACAAAGCCAAATACTGGAATTCTGGAATGGGATTGACGGAGAGTAAACAGCTTAAGTAAGACCAGGTCTTCTTTTTAGCCCAGCTTTCTCAGGTGTAATGTAACTGTTTAATGCACAGGCTCTACAGTAGCAGAATAAATCACTAATTCAGGAGAGCAAAACACTGGGTTTTAGTACTGGTAAAAGATGCAAAACATTCATAATGGTAGAATAACAAGCACATATACCCACCGGTCCCAGTCAACTGACATTAAGTAGGAGGGAAGCAGGTAAGACTGGGAATCAGCTATTGAATCAGAACTCTTCAGAGAAGAGAATGGAATTGCAACACACAGGCAAGAAAACAAAGCCAAAATCTAGTCCAAAGTCAAGGTCAGCATAACAGGCAATAGGTCAGGCAACCAAGGAGCAGCAGAAGAGAAAAATAACAAAGATGGAGGACGTAAATGGTGAATAAACAATATTACAAGCAGAACACCAATGCAGCATGAAAATGTGCTAAGAATCTTCATTAAGCTTTCATGTTGTTTAAATAGTACCACTGTCTTTCGCGATATAGAAGTCCCACTTCTGAAGCATGCTGGCAGGCTGCCAATGGCAACCCATCTGTCAAAGGAAGGTCCACCACATTCCTAAAGGAACACACTGGCTGGGATTTCTTGTAGTAGTCCTCAAACTCCACAACCTTCCAGATTCCTGACAGAGTATTAGAGCGATAAACCATAGTTCACCAGAACAACTGACTGCATTGGGATTATTTTCCTAATCGTGAATCCTTTTGTGATTCCTTTTTGGTCTGTTGCAGAAGTCACAAGAGGTCCTAAGGAGTCTTCCTAAACTGCAGGAAAAAGATTTTTCTCAAGCGCCCCTGTAGTTCAGATGCATGGAAATTGAGGCACATTCATTCAAAAGAGAGCTCTATGGATGGGCTACAGGTCCGGGAAATACCCTAGGGAGCCCTAGGAAATGCTACACTTCACGTTGACCTATCCATGGGGAGCAAAAGAGGGGTGACTGCTTGCCCTAACACAGGAGGTTGGAGCTCACAAGGTGGCCCATCTTTCCAGGCCCATTGCTGTATTAGTACAAGTAAATAATGTAAGTAAATCTAGGCTAACTCTGATTTTTCCTGACCTAAAAATTATGATTATCGTTTTGCATCAGCAAGTATGCAGAGGCCACCATATCTTTTTGCAACTACCTTACAATGCAGGTGTGCTTTGCCTTCCAAGATCTTCGAGTAAATGTGGGATATACATAAATATCAAATTTACAAAACAGATTTTTTAAGTCATGTGCCTCCTGAAGGGTAATGGCTAGACATCCTCCTATACTGTGTTTCCTACCAGTGCAAGAGCATTCCCAAACTTTCAAGGCAAATTAGACACACCCTTACATTAACAACCAAATATACCTTTATGAACGACTGACTGTATTGAGACTATTTTCCCAATCGTGAATCCTTTTGTGGTTCCTTTTTGGTCTGTTGCAGAAGTCCCAAGAGGTCCTAAGGAGTCTTCCTAAAGTACTGCAGGAAAAAGATTTTTCTCAAGCACCCCTCTAGTTCAGATGCATGGAAATTGAGGCATATTCATTCAAAAGAGAGCTCTATGGATGGGCTAGAGGTCTGGGAAATACCCTAGGGAGCCCTAGGAAATGCTACACTTCACCTGGACCTATCCATGGGGAGCAAAAGAGGGGTGACTGCTTGCCCTAACACGGGAGGTTGGAGCTCATAAGGTGGCCCATCTCCCCAGGCCCATTGCTGTATTAGTACAAGTAAATAATGTAAGTAAATCTAGGCTAACTCTGATTTTTCCTGACCTAAAAATTATGATTATCGTTTTGCATCAGCAAGTATGCAGAGGCCACCATTTCTTTTTACAACTACCTTACAATGCAGGTGTGCTTTGCCTTCCAAGACCTCAGTGTAAATGTGGGATATACATAAATATCAAATTTACAAAAGAGATGTTTCAAGTCATGTGCCTCCTGAAGGGTAATGACTAGACATCCTCCCATACTGTGTTTCCTATCAGTGCAAGAGCATTCCCAAACTTTCAAGGCAAATTAGACACACCCTTACATTAACAACCAAATATACCTTTATGAACGGATCTACAAAGTTGCTGGCAGGTCTTTTGCATTCATAAGCCATCATTGTTCTTCTATCTCTCCTCAAATTCCTATGTAGTGCAGCAGAGGATGTTCTCCAGCAAATATCCTCAATAGATTAGATACATTAGTGTATCATTGCCTCTGTTCAACTGACATTGAAGTTTGCTAGACGGGAAAACTCACACGTTTCACATAGTTGATCTGATCAGATATGCTACATGGTCATTTATGAAGTTGGAAATCCTTGCTGCCCCCAAAACAAGCATTGCTTGGGAATGCTCTGGAAGGAGTTACCAATAGGTACACTCAATGCATCAACAGAATCCTTACCCAGATGCTTCCATCACTGCTGCTTGTCACATTTGTTGCATTGCCTCACAGACATATCATAATTGTTAACCCCATTCTGGTGATATTGTCTTGCAAGCTATGACACATCAAGGGGCCTATTCATGAGCCGGTTTGTGTCACTCTTGCACTCAGTGATGGGGTGCAAGAGCGACGCAAACATTTCATGTGATTTATGAAAGCACACAAGGCTTCTCTGCATGGGCCTGGGTGGATCCATAAATCTGGAATAAGGCAGAAGGTGTTCCATTGGCATTGCATGTGTGTTCCCATGCAATTTCCATGGTGTTTTACACATTCCCAGATTTACCTGCACTGGTAGTGTGCCAAAAAGATAGGCCTTCTCATGTGCAGCATAATGAGAAGAAATATTTCTCCTCATTACTTCCTCTTTCGTTGTGTGCTGCATTCTGCAGCACACATAGCGAGAGGAATATGCTTTTTAGGATTGTTTTTGTGCAGGAAGGTGTCAGTTCCTGCACTAAACCAATCCTGCATACAACTCAAGCACCCTTGCCTCATGGTGCAAGAGTATCTGCATTGGCACTAGGCTGCCCAAATAGCGTCACTGTAGGGGAAAGGTCAGGAATGCGATTTATTGCCTTAAATATGGCTTATTACTGCTCTTTTATCTGTCAAGCAGTGCAGCGCAGCAAGGTCACTTGCTTGTCTACACTTTGTGACAAACTCGTAAATAGGCCCCCAAAGGTCTTAATCTTCTATTCTGCAGCTCCTCTGTCACAGGAAAAGTGGCTTTTGTGGATGTCGCTGGTACTGGTACTTTCTGTTTTTTTGTATACCGAACCATGAGGCAGCTTCCATGCATGATATATCGCATTGTGAAGTAATTTTCTAGATTCACAAATTTGTGGCTCATGGTACTGCGTGCACAACATACGTCTTTCAGGTGAGTTATGAAAATGCTGCCTAATTTTGGAGCACATTTTATAAGCATGATAACTGAGAAGTGTTTGAAGTACTGGGAGCAGTTGTGACTCATAGAAGTGATGTCCCTAATACGGTAGGCTCTGTACGAAATAACTTAGACTTACAAATATTCTCTTTTTTGGTAATTAATTTGAGATAGCATACTGTTGAAATGCAAAGAATGTGGTCTTAGACGTTGTGAGGCGTCACTGCGGGGATAAAATCACTCTATCGCTAGCTAAGCTTACAATAGTGATAAACTTTTCGTAGTTTGAGGAACAAGAGTGCTTATGTTCACGAGCTTTACGTATTTGCTGCTCTTCACTGAGCGTCGTAAGACCAAGACGCATGCAAGCAAACGGGGGGTGGGAGAAGGCTTCGCCCAGGGAGTACACGCTGATAAAGTTCTGAAAGGGCCTGAATTACTGACATATATATGCCACATGTTTAGGAAAAAAACACGGAGGCGGTTAACATGGAACCTCATTCCTCTTTAAAACGGCACTTTGGAGCAAATTACACAATGTTGGCATGTGCAAACATATTTACCTGTATGCTTGTGATTTCACTTTCCGTAAGACTGTTGAAATATCAGTTATTGACAGAGATGGGGCTACTGCGGGTTTGTGGAGGAGGGAAAAGTGCGAAAAAGAGGAAAATTGGAAATCACATTGAGGGCCCCGTTTACAGGGACATTTACTAACCGCACAAAATCACACTGTGGACCTAATATTTTGATAACATCCCTACTTAAATATATGTGATCTTTCAGCTCTTGAAATAGGGTTTTGAAAAATCGACTACAGAAACGTCGTGCTACCAAAACGTTGTGGCCAAATATGAAGCAAATACACATCGAGAAGTTGAGTGCATATAGATAAGTATAGATTTACAATTCTTAGCTTAGCTATTTAATGTACAAGTATGCACCATTAATTAAACTAAACCAATGGTTACCTATATAGACCTACCTTGTTGATAATTTGGTCCTAGATATTTTGTTTCTTTTGACATGGATATTAAGACAGTATACAACAAATAGCAAATCCAGACATTTATCGGAATGTATACAATTAAACGGTAACAAAGGCATATGGAACTATGTGAAAAATAGCGGCCTCAAACTTGTCCTAGAAAAGAAAAGAGATAAAGGGCCTAATTAAGAGTTTGGCAGATGGGAAAGCCTGTCTGCCAAACTCCCAACAGAGTGGCTGCCGCCTTCGTGGCAACCACCCCGTCGGAGTAATTAAGAGTTTTCCTCTAGGTTAGCAGGCTGAAACCTCAGTTTCCGCCTATCGGCCTAGTGGGATACAGGCTACAGCAGTGGTTCCCAACCTGTGGTCCAGGGACCCCCTGGGGATCCGTAAAGCCTCCTCAGGGGGTCCGTGACTACTTACAAAAATTAAATAATATTAACAGTTCAGATGCCCTGCTTTCAGTAATGACTCACTGGGGGGTCCCTGGATTCCAATAATGATTCAGTGGGGGCCCCAGATTCCAGTAATGATAAAGTGGAGTTCCACAGAAGTCAAAAGGTTGGGAACCATTGGGCTACAGCATTGTCTCCGGATCGTAATCGAGTCGGGGGTAATGCTGTGGAGCGCAGGGTGCATTAGCACCCTCGCAAGGCATACAGTGAACATTGTGATGGTGATGGCAAAGGGGGCCCTGCACAACCCATGACAAGTGCATGAACACTGGAGGGGCCCCCCATTGACTCCCTGCACCTGTTCTTTGCCACAAAAAGGCTGGTGGAGAACCCAGTTGTAATCAGCAGGGCAGAGATGCAGCAGCGTTGCCCTGGGGGATTCTGATCTCTGACCCCATCAGACCACTGGGATCATGGATCCCGGCCGTGCTTGTGGTTCCCTGGAGGTCTGACCGCCATGGTTTTATTGCGTAAATGAATAATAAACTGTACTGGGTATATTACATTAGACTGAGGGCATTATTTAAGGGAGCTTGGTATCAGTACTTTGACCAAAAAAATCAATAGAATTCCTACCCACCCTGCGTGGAATGGGCAAAAATGGTTTCTGATTGTTGGGAGAAATCCCTCTGCGTGTTAGAGACTTTAGAAATTACCACACCCTATTAAAAAAAAAACACTCTACGTAAAGTCGGCTCATGTTAGCGGGCAGATTAGTAAAACAGTTATCGCAATCATCTGCAGTGAATAGCCAGGAAATCACATTTTGCACATTTAATAAAATGATTTTGCAAATAGTGATGTATGCTCATTACCCTTACACCTTTCCTCCTGATCTTAGCTCTCACATATGAGGCCGCCCTGTATCCTGAGACAAAATAGATCGATCACAGACCCAATATTGTGGTGAACAATATCGTTGACAAAAATATTGTGTCAAAAATATTGTTGACCCCAGTGTTAGAAATGGGGTCTTTAGTTGGCAGTAAGGTTACCCCCTGTCCAAGAAAGGACCCTCAGGGTAAGTCACACACAATCCAAATTATCCTGTGCCTACCCTCTGGTAGCTTGGCATTGAACAGTCAGGCTTAACTTAGAAGGCAATGTGTAAAGTATTTGTGCAATAAGTCATACAACAACACAATATAGCACTACAAAAATACACCACACAGTGTTTGAAAAAAATATATAATATTTATCTGGTAAGATGCAGGTCAAAACAATTAAAATGCAATAAGTATATGTTGAGATCTCATTGAAAAGTGAAATAAAGTGTCTTTTAAAAGCAAAACCAAGGCTCTTTCAAGCACAAAGTACCTGGTTCGCGTGAAAAATCTCCGCAAAGAACCACAGAGGAGGAGAGGTGTGGAAACAAAGGGGAGTGCGTCGATTTCTCGGGCCGCACACGGCAATGCATCGTTTCGTTTTCATGCAGGAATGGCTGTGCTTCGATTTCCGGCGCTCAGTCAAGGATCCTCTTCGGATTGCTGGGTTTTTAGATGCCTTGGGGACGAAGTGTGGATTTCCAGCGCTGCTAGGATGAAGTCCCAGGAGCTGTGTCGATCTAGTAGGCGTTGCTTTGAATTTTCTACTGCACAGCAAGCACTGTGTAGATTCCTCTCTGGAAGTTGGGCTGCGTGGTTCTGGCTCGGCTATGCATTGATCCAGTGAGGCCGTACACCGAATTTCTAGTTGCTACGCTGGCGCTGCATCAATCTTCTAGTTGCAAAGTCATGCTGCGCGTTCCGGATCGGCGAGCAGTGACATTTTCACTGTGGTGCAGGCTGTGCGTCGTTTCTGGCAGGCTGTGCGTTGAATTTGTCCTGAGACTTCAGGGAACAGAAGGTAAGCTCTATCCAAGTACTTGGAGAGCACTTCTTCACCACAGCCAAAGAGCAGCAAGGCAACAGGGCAACAGCAAGGCAGCAGTCTTCCACAAAAAGCAGACAGGTGAGTCCTTTGAGCAGCCGGGAAGGTCTTCTTGGCAGGATGCAGGTTCTGGTTCAGGTTCTCTTCTTCAGGAAGTGTCTGAGTTGGTAGGGGTAGAGGCCCTATTTAAATACCCAAATGTGCCTTTGAAGCGGGGGGAGACTTCAAAGAGTGGCTTAGAAGTGCAAAAGGTCCCCTTTCAGTTTAACCCTGTCTGCCAGGGTCCCAGTAGGGGGTGTGGCAGTCCTTTGTGTGAGGGAAGGCTACTGTCCTTTAACATGCAAGTGTCAGGCCCTCCACCCTCCCAGCTCAGGAAGACCCATTCAATAGGCAGTGAAACTGCACACACAAGCTTTGCAATGGCAGGCCTGAGGCATGGTTAAGGGACTAGTTATGTGGGTGGCACTATCAGCGCTGCAGGCCCACTAGTAGTATTTAATCTACAGGCCCTGGCACATGTAGTGCACTTTACTGGGGACTTATAAGTAGATTAAATAAGCCAATTGGGTGTGAACCAAGGATACCATGTTTGAAGGGAGAGAGCATATGCACTTTAGCACTGGGTAGCAGTGGTAAAGTGCACAGAGTCCTAAAACCAGCAAAAACAGTGTCCAAAAAGTGGAGGGCGACAGGCAAAAAGTTAGGGGTGACCACCCTAAGGCTATCAGGTCTAACACCCAGTATCATACTGCTATACCTATAATGGTAAGTACAAAAATATCAGCCAAAAATATTGTTGACACTAAGGGCCAGATTTAAGAAAAGTGGCACTCCACCAGGTGCAGCGCCAGTTTTCATTTGCCTCTTAGTACACCCCTAATGTCACCATGTGTGTGACGTATCCGAGATATGGTGCACCATGGAGGTAGTTAGGGAACTAGCGTCAAACTTTTCGACGCTAATTCGGAGCCCTGCAGGAGTAGCATAATTTTTTTTTACTCTAATCCTGCAAAGCCCATTGAGGCCTATTGTAAACAATGGTGTGCCTCCTTTCGACGCCTCCTCTGATCAATCGTTAAAAGTGTCAAAAAAATGGCTCAAAGAAATCTCTTAGATTTCTTTGCGCAATGTTTCTGGTCCCCCTAATGGGGGAACACCCCCTTTACATACATTATGCCTGTGGCAGGCATAATGTAGCGCAAAGGGTTACAAAGTGGCACAATTCATGCATTGCGCCACTTTATAAATTTGGCGCATTGATTTTGGCCTGGGTGGGCCACATTAGTGTAAAAGCAAATTACACTAATGTGGCATATGGAGGCACTAGATGCTCTTAAATTTTCCCCTAACAGTATTAAACAATAGAGAAACATATTGATTTTTTAATGTAAGTAGAGTTTTAAACTGTAAATTAAATATAGTCAACTACTATTTAATTATTGATATATATGTATATATATATATATATATATTTATATATATATATACTAGTAAATGCACACATATAAATGTGTGTATGCGTACAATATTTATAGTAACACAATTCAAGCAAATATTTCTTTTACATGATTTTTCAAATTTTTATTACTACAAATTATGATTACTATCAAAATGTATAAGTATATGGGCCTGTAGTAATACATTTAAAATAATAAAATCAATATATTGTAAAATACGTATTTCTAATAATTGTTACACCATATATATATATACACACACACACACACATATATATATATATATATATATATATATATATATATATATATATATATATATATATCAAAACATTTAAATTAATAAAACTACAATTTTATGGTTAGAGTGACGCATAAATAATGCAAAACAGAAAAGATAACTCTAGGTATTTCCCATGTTTAGGTGGAGAGCAGCTCCAAAAAGGGACACCCTGAAACACCATGGACACTCTAAAAAGCTTTCTAGAGAAAAACTTAAGCATGGTAATGGCACAGTGCCATCTACGCCGAGATAGAAAGTGACAAAGTCTTTTGCCATTTGTACAGCAAAATCCTTAAACATAGGACTAACTCAGTGTCATCCCTGCTGAGCTGTGAAATGACAAAAACCTTTCACCACTCCAGGCACAGTATTACAGCTTTAGACTAGTCAAATACCATTCTTGTCAACTTGGAATGAACAAAAGCAGCCCCTGACGCGTGTTTTGATGTCATTGCATCTCTTTAGAGAGGTTTAGCTTTGTCCAGACACAAGGGAGCACCCAGTATCAGTCAAAACATCACACTTAAAGGTTTTGAGTGACGCATACATTATGTAAAACAGAAGAGAGAACTCTGGGTAGTTCCCAAGTTTAGGTGGAGAGCAGCTCCAATAAGGAGCATCCTGCAACACTAGCTACACTCTAGATTTGCTCACCTCAAATGTCTGTGTTTCTAGAAAATGTTTTAAGAATAGGATTGGCACAGTGACATCCACGCTAAGCTGTAAAATGACAATAGTCTTTCACCAATCCAGGCATAGTATTACATCTTTAGACTGGTAAAATACCATTCAAGACAACCTAGAGCAAGCTCTGACACGTGTTTTAATGTCATTACATATCTTCAGAGAGGTTTAACTTTGCCCAGACACACAGGAGCACCCACTATAAGTCAAAACAACACCCTTTCAGGGTTAGAGTGATGCATAAATTATGCAAAACAGAAGAGAGGACTTTGGGTATGTTAGAAATGCGGTCTTTGGTTGGCAGTCAGGTTAGTTCCTGTCCAAGCAAGGACCCTCACTCTAGTCAGGGCAAAGGAGAATCACACTCAGTTAACCACCGCTCACCTTCTAGGTAGCTTGGCATGAGCAGGTAGGCTTACCTCAGAAGCAATGTGTAAAGTATTTGTACTAACACACTCAGTAATACAGTGAAAACACTACAAAATGGACACCACACCAGTTTAGAAAAATAGGTAGAGTCAGATCATACTTTATTTCAAACATAGGTCATAAAGGTTAACACAAAAACAGAAATAAAGGAAAAAAAGAGAGTACGCCACAATTACTTTAAATCAATTTGCATTAAGTAGCTCTCTAGTGCTGCAACAACTGGGCTTAAAAGAGCCAGTCATAATCCAGGGACCTTCGATAATCCACCATGGTCCATAGAACAATCTATGCAAATTCTTCTGCAAGGGGCTAACAGTACAATAATCAGAGACTGAATTTAAAATCGAGAAATTAAAAACTATAACTGCAGATCAATATTAAAACATCATTAAAATACCAGCAAATCAATATATCAACAAATTGTTTAAGAAAAAGAGCGGGAATATGGTTTTGCATTTGGGTGATGAGAGAACTCAAAAATCAGCACCAGAGGATTAAAATTGTATAAATGTTGAAATGCTGGCAGTTCGAAATGGATAAATGTATATTCGGTTTTGCCCAGAAGGTACAATCAACAGGGTCAAAACTGGTAATTCGACACAAAGTCTAAAATACTAGATTTACATTGTGCATTTACATTGTGCATTAGTACAATTTCACAATAGTTTAAATGGCATCTTTGACAGAGGGTTCCTGCTTTCGGCAGGGCCATAATGGCAAGACGTACAAGGAGCAGGGCAATATTTTCAGAGGGCACATAGCTTACACACAATCAAAACATGAAAATATATGCATCAAGTACAGCAAAATACATATATTGGCCACTTAATGCGGCTAGCAGCTTCGGGGAAGAATTCAGCTAGCATAGCACCTACAGGAATACAGTGGGGAGAGCGCATTACAGCTAGCAGCTTTAAATTGAGCTGGAGCTCACACCTATTAAGTACAGAATGCCTGTCTATAAAGTGCACAGTGAAATAGCACACAGTACGTGGGCCATGAGAAAAAGGATTGTGATCCAATGGATTCTCTAGGACCATTCCTGGCAGCGACTATAATGAGGGCCAGATATGAGGCTACAGGAACAGATCGTTACATAATCAACAGTAGTACAGCAGAGGTAAAGGGTGGATTTTCCCTTTCATATCCTAAAAACTGGTCCTGAAACCCTATCAAAGCCGCATAGCTAAAAGATAGGTAACAATAGGTAATAGGTAATAGGTAATAGGTAATATTTATCTAAAACCAACAATGACAAAAATCCAAAATACACAAGTTAAAATATGAATTTTCAAAAGAATAATAGTCTTTCTCCATAGAAAACAATGGAAACGATGATTTTCCACAAAGTACCTGGTTAGTGTAAAAAATAAAGCTGCACGGGTGAGTGTGCGTCAGAAAATGCAGCGATGTGTCGATTTCTTCCGCACAAGGGAGGCCATGCGTTGTTTCTTCTCTGATCAGATCAGCGATGCATCATTATTCTCCCTCGCAAAAGAGCAATGCATAGATTTCCAGACGGGGCACTTCATATCCATGCAGAGTCGGGTTGACTTTGACATCAAGGGACGATGCTTGGAAAATCCTGTCGCACAGTGTTAGAAAACCATGCTGCATGGGGTTTGCATCATTATAAGCAGCCGCAAGAGGGTATTGCAAGTTGTTTCTCCAGCCGTGATGCATTAATCTCCCAGCTGAGATGCAGGTGGATTGCGTTTTTAGCTGTGAAGCCAGTGGTGCGTCATTTATCAGCTGCGTGGCAGATGGGGTACATTTCCCCGCATGCCATTCTGCGCATGGATTTTCAACTCTTGTCTACCAGCTTCTCCTTCAAGGGCCAAAGAATGGATACAGCACCACTTGGCAGGGCAGGACTCTCAGCAGAGAGTCCAGATGTTAGATGAGGAAGTCTTTGATGGCCCTGAGACTTAAAAACAGGAGGCAAGCTCAACTCAAGACGCTGGAGGTTCTTCACAAGAAGGAATGCCCAACAAAGTCCAGTCTTTGTCCTCTTTCACAGGCAGAAGCAGCAACTGCAGGATAACCCAACAAAGCACAGTCACAGGCAGGGACAGCATTTCTCCTCAGCTTTTCTCCTTGGAAGAGGTTCCTCTTCAATCCAGAAATGATCTAATTTTCTGGGGTTTTGGGTCCAATACTTATACCCATTTCTGCCTTTGAAGTAGGCCTACCTCAAAGGAAAGTCTGTGTTGTTTACAAGATCCTGCATTGTCGAGGCCAAGCCATAGACACACACCAGGGGGTTGGAGACTGCATTGTGTGAGGGCTGGCACAGCCTTTTCAGGTGTGAGTGACCACTCCTCTCTTCCCTCCTAGCACAGATGGCTCATCAAGATATGCAGGCTACGCCCCATCTCCCTTTGTGTCACTTTGTAGAGGAGATTCACAAAGAGCCCAACTGTCAAACTGACCCAGTCAGGCAATCCACAAACAGGCAGAGTCACAAAATGGTTTAAGCAAGAAAATGCCTACTTTCTAAAAGTGGCATTTTCAAACTAACAATCTAAAAACCAACTTCACTAAAAGATGTATTTTTAAATTGTGAGTTCAGAGAACCTAAACTCCATCTGCTCTCAAATGGAATCTGCACTTTAAAGTTATTTAAAGGCAACCCTCATGTTAACCTATGAGAGAGACTGAATTTAGCAGTATTTCACTGTTAGGACATGTAACATACATCAGTACCTGTCCCACCTTTAACATACACTGCACCCTGTTGATGGGGTTACCTAGGGCCTACCTTAGGGGTGCCTTACATGTATAAAAAGGGAATTTTTAGGCCTGGCAAGTGGGTACAGTTTAAAACTGCACACACAGACACTGCAGTGGCAGGTCTGAGCCATCTTTACTGGGCTACTAGTGTTGGGTGGCACAACAAGTGCTACAGGCCCACTAGAAGCATTTGATTTACAGGCCCTGGGTACCTCTAGTGCACTTTACTAGGGATTTACTAGTAAATAAAATATGCCAATCACGGACAAGCCAATTAAACATACATTTTACATAGGAGCACTTGCACTTTAGCACTGGAAAGCAGTGGGCAAGTGCCCAGAGTATCAAAAAACAGCAAAAACAGAGTCCAGCACACATCAACAACCAGGGAAGCAGAGGCAACAAGGTAGGGGAGACCACACCATTGATGCCAAGTCTAACAGGGGTAGTTCCCAAGTTTAGGTAGAAAGCAGCTCCCATAAGGAGGACCCTGCAACACCAGCTACACTCTTGATTTGCTCACCTCCAATGTCTGTTTTTCAAGAAAAATGTTTAAGCATAGGATTGGCACAATGCCTTCCACACTGAGCTAGAAAGCGACAAAGTCTTTTGCCATTTTTACAGCAAAATCTTTAAGCATAGGATTGACCAAGTACCATCCTTGCTGAGCTGTAAAATGGCAAAAGCCTTTCACCACTCCAGGCACAATATTATATCTTTAGACTGGTAAAATACCATCCAAACCAACCTGAAATGAGCAAAAGCAACCCCTGACACGTGTTTCAATAGCATTACATCTCTTCAGAGAGGTTTAGCTTTGTCCAGATACAAGGGAGAACCCAGTATAGGTCCAAACAACACCCTTTCAGGATTAGGGTGGCACATAAATAATACAAAACAGAAGAGAGAACTCTGCGTATTTCCAAAGTTTAGGAGGGGAGCAGCTCCAATAAGGAGCATCCTGCAACACCAGTGACAGTCTAGATTTGATCACCTCAAATGTCTGTTTTTCTAGCAAAATGTGTACGCATATGATTGGTACAGTGCAATCTATGCTGAGATAGAAAGTGACAAAATCTTTTGCCATTTATAGAGCAAAATCTTTAAGCCTAGGATTGACCCCCGTCATCCTTACTGTGCTGTATAATGACAAAAGCCTTTCGTTACTCCAGGCACAGCATTACAGCTTTGGACTGGTAAAATACATAAATACATTCCAGGCAACCTGGCTCCAGAAAAAGCAACCCCTGACACATATATGTATATATATATACATTTATATATATATATTTTTTTTATATACATAAAACCATACATATTATAAACATAAATATTATGAACTATTGAATAGGAAGAAATGGATTACTTAATGTAGACAATAAATACATTATTACATAGTAAAAAATCTAACAACACATTTATAAAAATAGTATGAACATTGAAATAAATATACAAAAAAACAAATAATATGAAAAATAAAAAATAAAAGAAATTCTATAAAATCTTCTTAACCAATATTCTAAGAATAATAAATATACTATTGACACTCTAGTTTATGGAATGGTAGGGAAAGTGTTGGACTTGATAAGGGTTAGATTTGTTATTCCTACTCGAGTCAAAACAAAAATAGGGAAAGTGTTGGATTTCAGAGAAGTTAGATTTACTAATCCTACTCCAGCCAGTGCAACAGCAGGGAAAGCGTTTGACTTCGGAGAGTTGCAATTTACTGTTCCCTCTCCTGTCTAATCCATGTAAGGAATGTGTTAAACTAAGGAGAATTGAAATGTACGATTTACACTCCAATCAGCGCAACAGTAGGGCAATTGTCAAACTGCAAAGCAGTTTATGTTAATATTCCTACTGAGTATGAGCAAGAGTCGTCACACATGTATAAATAACATCATGATGGTAGAAAAATATTACACTCTTAATAAAACAAATAACAGTTAATATTAAAAAATATTAATTTGCATTATAAATCAGATGCAATTACTCAATTTACAGTTACTATTCAACAAATAATTAATTACTAATTAACATAAATTTGTTATTCAATTATTAATTTAACTTCCCACCTTGTACCGCAACAAGCCTAGTGCCCCACACCTAAAATATAACTTTAAAAATAACTGTTCCAAAACTTACATACTTAAACAAAACAATTAATTAATTAACAAATAATAATTTGTTGTTAATTAATAGGTACTTAACATACCATCCTGTACCCATATAAACCTAGCCTCCCACAACTAAAATATAAGTAAAATAAATCAGTATTCCATATTTTACAAAATAAAAATCAATTAGATAATTAATTACCAGTTAACAGTTGACTGTTAATTAATTACTACCTAATGAACTTCATACACTATAACCCCTACAAATGTAACAGCAACCCACAAAAGCATATAATGAAAATAGATAACTATTACATGAATTACATAATAAATATCAATAATATAATGAAATACAATTTAATAAATAATTCTTAATTATGTATTACCTGATTAATTTCTCAGTCTATTCCCCTGCAAGCCCAACAACACACTACAACACTATAAAATGCTATTTAAAATTAATAGAAAGTTCTGAGTCACTTACAATTACATTTACAAGCTATAGTTTAAAAACAGTTAATAACATTTCTATAAACAATAGTAACTCATGAAACTAAGATATCAATTAAACACATTAAAACAATCAAACAACAATATCTTTACCCACTATATTACTGAAAATGATATTACAAAGTCAGTATTATTTACAATGATAGTACTTTCCTCAAAAAAATATATTCTTCTCAGAGATATTTAAGTATCATTCTATTTGTGTCACAATATTTTTTCCAATATTTCTGTCTCCTGCTATCATTAAAATGATATTTTGTCTGAACTCTGACAGAAAGCTACTAAGCTGTCTTCTGTTTATTTAGCCATGGCATATTAGCCCCCTTCTGACCCTCCTCACTCTTCCTGCCTTCCAGACTTTCCTTAGATGCATGCTACGCAGGGGTACATTTTTCTAGTTGTGTTCAGAGTTACTGGATTGTTATTGTATTTTTTTTATTGTGTTTATTTGACTCACCATAACCAGCTGCATCAGTTGAGCGGTACGGCTTTCAGTAAGACTTGTGCTCACAAATCAGGTGCTTTGGCTGGGAGCATTACAGGCATTTCTTCTTTAGGCGGTCAGAGTGCCTATGTTGCCTCTTGTCTTTCCCATGCCTGGTGAGTGTGTGAGGGAATGTTATGGGGTGTATGTTCTGTGGTCAGAAATCTCATGAAACAAGAGTAAGTTCCTGAGCAACCTGTATATATTTAGGAAGTGACTTCTAAGCCACTGTTTTCCCACAATAGATCCAGAACCAAGCACCTCAGCAGCAGACGTGAACACTGCAGAGGATGTGCTTAGAATATTGAGGGCAGATCTTCAAACTATGATTGAGGATGCTGTGCCTCAGCTTTGCCTCAACATGCAGCTAAAAGAGAAAGGCTTCTTCCAGGTGATGAGGATGATCCTGACAATGGCCTGAAAGAGAGATATATTCAAGGGGTCCAACTGCAGGACTTGCTGAAGCATGTCAGACATATGTTAGGTTTTGTAGAAAAACAGCTTTGGGAATATTATTTTTTACGAGGATAAAATACCAGCAACTATTATTCTACCCATTACTGAAGTGGTAGACAAAATGCATCCTAATCCCTTAAGTGTATGTGTCAGCCAATGGCTGACACCTGCACCATCTCCCCAGTGCATCTCTCAGCCATTGGCTGATGCTGGGGAGGCATCTAAAGGCCCCTCTGGTGTAGAGCACCAGAGGGATTCCTTTATTCAATTTTAAACTCTGGCTGCTTGGGAAGAGCTTCCAGAGCAGACTAGAAACCTGATTTAGATCTTGGCAGTCTTACTGCCAAGCCGCATTGGAGGCAAGCCTGAAAAGACCGTCATGTCGATGGTCTCCCGTCACTAAATTTAGATGTATTGAGGATAAGCCAATGGCTCAAAACTACATCCATTTTCACAGGCAAGTATGTTGTCCCTAAGTTACATGATATCCATATGTGTGTACCAGTTGCGAACATGTTTCTATTTAGTCATTAAAAGTGATAGGTGAAAGCTGAAATTCAAACAAGTGTTGTGTCATGGACAGATGACTACAACTATGGTGATGTTTTGTTCCTGGATCTGACAATCAAAAGTTGAGTATAATGTAACACTGTCATTTAAGTCAATATGTACACACAGCTCAAACGCTGATGCATTTGCCAGTCACCATATCATGTGCATTATGAACTATTGTGTACCCAATGTTTTCCAACATCCTGCTTTCCTGCTAGTCTTTAGAAGGGTTCAGGACTCCAATGTACCCATCAGTGTGTTGGCTCCAATGTCTGTCACATGTAACCCACAAATCGGAACTTACACGTCTTCATTCAGAACATTTCTACAAGGTCAGAACTGGAGTTTCCATCAGTGAAAAACACACAGAGGCTTAATCAGATAATCTCTCCCTTTCTAGGTTTTAGGTTGGCCATCGTCTAAAAAAGACACATAAAATGCACAAACAATATTTAATTGATATATCCTCTGTATCATTCAAAGGTCCAACCACCCGGACAAGTGCACCACCACCTGGCAGCCAGGAGACCTCCACTCCATCTCAGGAGCAAGCTTTCAGTGAGGACACCAAGTCCAGATGACGAGGAGCAAGCTGGCCATTTGGTCTGTCTGGACACATCACTCCAGTAAGTCAGACCTAGTCCACAGCAACACTACCCACCACTTCAGCAAGAGCACCTCAGCAGGTGGACACCTCCACTACTTGTGTATCAAAGGTCAGCACATATATACTGTACCCCCTAGTCCTAGCCACCAAGAGCCCCGGCACCAGGTCTGTGAGGAACCACAGGTTCAGCACACCTCAAGGGCAAAGATCAGTGGGGGTAGGTGTCATGTGAGGGAATCTGAGGGCCGGCCAAGGGAGGCTACTGAGGTTTTAGTGAGTCAGACCTCCCTTGACCAAGTCTTGGGATCATCCCTACAGTCCCAAGATGCGATCAGCCAGGTACTAACCTGAAGCAGATGCAGTGGGAGAACAATGTGGAGCTCCAGAACATCAATTTCACTTTGAGCACCTTGACTGGGATGATGTATGACTTCCACCAGCTCATGTGAAGGGCTTTCCAGGTGCATCTGCCCAGTCTGTGGTCCCTAAACATCTGGGAAAACCACAACTCTGCCAGGCACAAACAGGGAGGCCCTACCACAGGAGGAGCCTGATCTTACCACCCCAGTCCCTGCACCTGTGGCCCCCTCCCCCCAAGAATGGATGATCATCCGGATCCACAGCAGAGAATGGTAAAACTAACACTACCACCTCCAAGAGATGCTGGACCTAGTCTCCTGTGTGTCTACCATTCACCCTGTGGACTGTTCCATTGACACATTTACTTTTTCTGAGGACTGTAATATTTTGGTCATTGGACTGCAAAATGTTTTTGGCTCTACTGCCATGATTCCATCCACCGTGTCTGACTCTTTCCTATTGAAAATGTATTATTTGATTCACTTCACACTTATTTTGGTTTCTACACAATAAGTGTAATGGGCACTGAGTACAAGACTCTTGTTTGATTATTTTTGACCTTTCCATTGTCATTTCCATAAATCCACAGCGTGTTGGGAATACTATGTACAATATTTTGTAGAAAAAGTTGCAATTACAAACAGGGAAAAGTAAAATAAAAATGTATTCAAAGATAACAAACTCTAATGAGAATGTATATGGAACAAGTCGAGAAACAAGTCCTTGTACAAATGGAGTCTAAGTAACAAAAACAGTCTGTGTCAATCAGGTCTATAGGCTCCAATACCTTGATACCATGGAGGGAAGGGATCATTCCACTGGAACAGTTTAAAAAGGAAAACTATCACTAATGAATGACCTCAATCTGAGCCATGCATCCTGCCCTTACAACATGAATCCTAGATCAATAACACTAATAGTCCACATCTTGTCAATGACAGCATTTGAGACCAGATGACCAGTACAGGATACTGTGGCAGTGTCTGGTGCAATGGCACATTCACCAACAATTTTAACACATAGAATATGTAACTCAATTGACAAAACATGAGGACACATTTACTTAGCATAAGCACTTTTCAACTATTTCAATGACCACATAATACAATGTGGGGAAACACTGATCCACTAGTATCTTTACTCTGACTCTTCCTGCACTGACTAGTCTTAAAAAAGTACCATAATGGACAAATATGTACCTCAGGAACCAAGTTGTACTTACACTGGAGCATAAACCTTGTAAAGGTAAACTTACACTTAAGTGAAGAAGGGGGCAATCACATCTTGACTTAAGTCAACTCCTTCTTCTTCACCACAGTCATCTTCATAGTGCATTTCAACATCCTCACTCCAGTGCACATCATGGTAATCCCCATCTGCATTTATAGGGAAGTGTCTCCTCAAGGCAATGTTATGGAGAATGAAGCAGTTAACCGTGATTTGGCACACCTTGACTGGTGAGTATGTTTTTATTTTTTATTTTATTTGAACACGTGTTCAGTCAGTAAAAACCATTACACGAAGAAAAGAGAGAAAAATAAAAGAGAAGAAAAGAAGAAAAAAAGAAGGGAAGACAACAAAAAGAAAAAAAAACAGGGAGTCATAAATACAGTAATAATATCGATTTGGGTTAAAATGTTTCAACTAAGTTATGGATTGCTACGATGTTGCTTGCAGACTGATTATACGCGTTCGCCTCGCTTGTTCAGTCTCTTGAAGAAGACGTGCTAATTTATCCAAGAATTTAGCCAGTCTGCAGTTGTGCTGTACGTCGCCCCCTTTAAAGCCAACCGATATCGCCGGTCTGCATCTGCACAGTCCCCTCTGAAGCCATACTGGTCGTAAGAGCCTGTTAGAATCTGTTGTGATGTTTTTGCATAGGCATATCTGATGGGTTAGCGTTTCCTGAGCCAGCCCGCATATTCAACAGGTGCCAGTCATGTTGACTCTCGTCCACCTTGGAAGGTGGGCATATGTTGGAAGGCAGCCCATTCGCTATTTCATAAAGGCTGATTTAGTTTGTGGATTAATTGCTGCTCCCAGTTATAGTTGTGGGATTAGAGAGCCATATGATGATAGCACCAACCAGACATGGGTTTGTTTCGATAAAGTCTCTTTGTCCTGAAGATGTGAGAGAGACTTAATGCTTACTTTTGTTGCACGTTTGACAAGCTGCCTCTTTGTTGCTCTCACCGGGGGACTCACGGTCCAAAGATACTTTGCCTCAGCAAGGGTGCGGACCTTGGAGCGCAGGGAGCACAAAGCGCACTGCTGTGCCCCGCAACGCATTGCTGCCTGTTTGATGCTGTCACCGGGGGACTCGCGGTCCCAGAATACTTTGCCTCAGCCAAGGGGCGGACCTTGGAGCGCAGGGAGCACAAAGCGCGCTGCTGTGCCCCGCAATGCATTGATGACTGTTTGTTGCTGTCACCGGGGGACTCGCAGTCCTAGGATACTATGCCTCGGCTAGGGGGCGGACCTTGGAGCGCAGGGAGCACAAAGCGCGCTGCTGTGCCCCACAACGTGGGACTCACGCGGGCTGTGCCCGGGCCAAGGGCGGGCCCGTCTGTGTCCGTCAGAGCCCGTCTGAGGCCGGGCTGGGCCAACTCTCTTAGTTTGGAGGTAAGAGAGCCTGAAGGTACTTGTTGCTACCAAACTTTTGTTGACCTATGTTGTTTATTGTGTAGTATTCATAATGGGAAAGCGAAAGGCAAAAGGAAGCCCGGCATCGGACTCTGCTTTAACAAAAATACAAAAACTTCTCCAACCATCTCGCCCCCTTTCTAACTGTGTAACCACTGAAATAGATTGCTTGATGAGGAAGTTGAATCTATATTGGGCAAAAATGAGAAACATCCAAAAAAGGGATTAAAGAGGGGTTCTCTCTCTCCCTTTCTGCTTGCCAGATGCTCCAGCAAGTGTGTTACTCCAGCTGATGGAGAGGCCTCGCTGCCCCTGGTATTTCAGGTTGGAAGTAGCGAAGCAAACTCCAGTGCCCCCCAGCATCAAAGTCCATAGTCCAGCTGGAGTAATTACTCATGATATTCCGTGTACCAATCGCTTTTCCCCACTGGAAATACAGGACCCTGTAATTGAGCAAAAAAATCCTCCCATACCTTTGGAACCTGTAATGCGAAATCCTCCCTCACCTTTGAAAGATTTGAAAACTTTGATGCAAGAGGAGTTGGTTTCTCTTGTTATTGATCTAAAAGATGAAATGAGAGAACTGAAGCTATTACTGGTAGAAGTACTAAATACTCTCAGGCTTCCCAATGTGAGGAAGGACATTACCCGGACCCCCCCTTTTCAAGGTTCTGAGGCAGCTACATATGCAAATGGTCTTTGCTGTCCTGGGAGGGATGCTTGTGCGCTTAAAGTCCCCCCTGCCAGGCTTGCTTATTCTTTGTACAGCAGGGGACACTCTGAAGCACCTTCTGGCCACCATTCGTTTATGAAGCTGGATTGGGACTCGACTTTTGCTTATGATCCATGTGGATGTCCTGCGAATGATCACGCAGTTTATATGTGCAAGGTTCCTCCCTTGCCCCTAATATTCATGAAGATAATCTATCCTTGATCAACAAAGTCTTTTATTGGCTGCTTCACACAGGCAATGTGGCTCCATCATTTACTCGGATATCATTTCGGTGGAACGACTCAGTGACAACCCAGGCAATTGGGATTCTATAAAGCTAGTGTTAGCAAGCCCTTTCCTAGTAAAGGGGCTGCTATGTATGGAAGCCAGGAGTTCTACACGGAATGGTTCAAATACTAATCTTAACAGCAACTGGCCTGCGCCTAGCCCACTAGTGAAGACTCCACTCCTGATCTCAAATCCCAGAGCTTCAAAAGGGGATTCTGGGTCTCTAGTCCCCAATGGAGCAGCACTGCGTGTGAACAATGTAAAGGAATATGATCTCTCAGTGGACAGGCTAAGCCCACAGAAATTGGATCAAATAGCAGACTCCTCGATTATCGATTGACTGCATCCTCCTGCAACGCCCCAGGATGTTAAGATATCTTCTTCTATGGATACATCTCTCCTAGTTGATAACCCAGTTCTAGAGCCTTTTTTTCAAAGAAGTGGGATCCTATTGCCCAATACTATTAAGGCACCCTCTAAACCTGGGGAATGTTTTGTAAAATCAAGTACACAGGCCTCCTCCCAGGAGGGCGTCTGTGACCTTGAGTTCCCAAAGCCAAATTTTATGTCATGGAATGTGGTTGGAATTCGTAATAAACTGGTTGATGACGAGTGGGGGGAGTTAAATGACAAATTCAAACTTTGTCTGTTTCAGGAAAATTGGGCCACCGAAAATGTTTATAGACAGGGGTACTGCTCATTTTGTAAGGGAGCTTTTCCTTCTCCAGCTGGAAGAGCAGCGGGGGGTCACATTATGTGGATAGCAACTTCCGAGATGGGAAATGTAAAGGAAATTTATGTGGACTCGCCTGATACATTGGCAATATCGTTTCAGTCCAACTAAGATCTACCTGTATTGTGTATTAATGTTTAATAGACCAGATTCCCCCAATCATTTATCTAAAACGGTCCAGATATTGAGCTCCCTGGTGTCAGATCATTTTTCGTCTCATTATATTATCATAGCTGGTGATTTTAATGTGTCCTTTGAGCCCAGTTTAGTTTTTTTGAGACCATTCAACATGAAGATTTAATATGGAATATCCTCCTATACTCAACACAGAAAAAATATCCCAAAATTACCAACAGGGCCCTTCAGATAATTGATCTTATGATAACACGTGGCCTTCGCCCAGGAAACAGGCGTTTACCATCAGATAAGCCTGTGAAGCCTACATTTTTTAGAGGGTCATATAGCAGTACACTTGATCTTGTTCTTTTTGATGTCAGGATATGGCACTTTATCAATGATGTCAAGGTGGGTGATTTGTATAACAGCAATCATGCTCCCCTTTTGGTAACTTATGATAGGCAGTTTTTCACCAGGACAGATATTTGCAGCAATCATGATGCCCTCAATGTTATTGAGGTGTCTTCCAACAAGTGGGCTGTAAAATGGGAGTCTATCAGGAATTCTCACGAACTATGGGGGAAAATGCTTGCCTTAGTAGTATCCCACCAGTTTTCTGATGATTCTGTCTTGCATACCCTGATTGAGGTCATGTCATCGCATACAGATTTTTTTGCGGCCCTTAGAGAGCTTTTTATCAAAACCACCAGGGGCAACACAACCCTAGGAGTAAACCTACACCAGAGGTGGTTTGGCAAGGTGTTGGAAAATGGGTTATTGGTGAGGGCAGGCAAGTACCTACACTTAGCAATAGGCCACTAACCTCCACTTAGGTCCAGTTAGGTCTCAGTAAATTAAACCCAGCTCAACCCTTGGTAGCTTGGCAACGAGCGACAAGGCATAACTTAGGGGACAAAGCGTAAAGCATTCAAATATCACAAAACAGTAAATAAAACACAGGAAACAGTTTAAAAATCGACAATCAATTTATGAAAATAGATTATATTTTTAACTTTACAATGACACCAAAATGAATAAAATCGGATAAGGGGAACCGGAGATATGAATTTTTAAAGAATTAATGCTTTCTAGCGCATAGAAGCAACTAGCACTCAAAGGGTTAAAAAAGGTCACACTGGAAAAGAGCAAAGTCCAGAGTTCAGGCCACCCACGAGGTAACACTGTCACACTTACTTTCAGAAGTGTTTGATTCAGGAAAGTGGTCCACAGCACCAGCTAAGGGTTCAGAGGCTCTGGTGTGCCTCTTGGGGTCTAGAACTACTACTCCCTCAATGCACCTCTTCCACTTATGGAGTTGCTCCAAATGTCTCCAAACTTATGGATCTTCTTCCAGAGGTTCTTTTCTGTGTCCTTGAAGTGTCCACAACTTGATCCAAGGTTCCAGAAGCTCTGAGTTGCTCCTTGGGAGTTGGGACTACAATTCCCAGAATGCACCTGGTCAGAATCTTGAAATGGCCACTGGACACTAGTCAGCTGGGCTCTGCTTGCAGGACTTGATGCAGGGGACTCTGTGCAGGTCCTTTGTACCTGTAGCAAACAGGGAGTCCCTTCTTGAAACAGTAGAAGACAGGTAAAGTCCTTTTAGTGGTGAAGCCCAAGTGTGCAGCTGGTGCAGTCCTCCAGAGTGCAGTAGCCAGGTGCAGGTCAGGGGTCCTGCAGGGCAGTCCCCCTTTTCCTGTAGTTCTTCCTTGTTGGAATATGATAGGGATCTAGTAGGGAACTGAGGTGTGGGTGCAGGTCTGCAGGTTTTATCCCTGCTCCTGGGTAAAAACAGGGGGGGTCCTGTTTCCCTAATCAGGGGCAGGGTCCTTCCCGCTGTGGTGACCACTTCCTGGGAAGTGTGGCAAAAATCAATCCCAGGGAGCAACATTCCTCAAAAATCCATCATGGCTGAAAGTGATTTTTGGAGGTTACATCTGTCTGAGCCCACCCACCCAGTGGTGTGGCTAAAAATCCGAAACACACCCCTCTCCTGCCCTCTCCTAATCTAATCAAGGGGGCACCTAATTGTCTGGGTTTGCAGGATGTGGGGGTGTTGCTGGGTTGCTCCAAATGTCCTTCTCTGCCTTTGAAGACCAGTTTGGCAGCACTCCCCCTTACTGCCTTACCATCTGCTGAGGGGAGATCTCCTTCCACAGGCACATCTCTTTGTGTGAAGCCAGGCCACTTCACACCTCATCAAGCAGCCTGGCCAGGCTGCCAGAGGCTGGCCAATCAGAGCACAGCAGTAAAAACACTGCAGGGCTGAAGTTGGCATCTTTTCAGGTAAAGTTTAAAACTCTTTACCTGACCAAGTTATATTAAACCCAACAACTGGAAGTTGTGGGATTTATTATAACAATTAATTTGATACCAAACTTCTGGTATCTGTTACTTAAGGGGGCTTTTAAAATTAAAATAAAGTCTCCCCATTCTAGCCTATGGAAGCCATTCACTACAATGAGGGAAAAAAAAATGTGGCAGTTTTACCTCTCCAGGGTTTATAAAACAATTTTTATAAGGTCCCTGCTTATAGTTACATGGCACCCATTCCTAGGGGCACATAGGGCACACCTTAGGGGTGACTAATATGTAAAAATAGGGTAGTTTAAGACTTTGGAACTACTTTAATTCCAAAGTCAAATGTGCATATAACTTTAATTTAAAAGCAGCCAGCAAGGCAGGCCTGCCTTTAAAATGACACTGGGCACCTCAGCAGGGCACCTATGGGGACACTACCTATGCTGGGGTCCCTAAACCTCCATTCCCTACCATATACTAAGGACTTATAGGTAGGTTGACTTAGCCAATTATAATTAGCCTAATTTGCATACTGATTTTACACAGAGCACAGGCCCTGGGACTGGTTAGCAGTTCCCAGGGCACCATCAGAGTCAGGAAAACACCAGCAAAAAGTGGAAAATGGGAGCAAAAAGTTAGGGTGCCTCTGCAATTAGCCCTATTCTCTCACACAAGGCCTGTAGAGAGGCCAAGCACACCCTTGTAAAAGTAATAAGATCAAGAGACAGAGATAAGATAAGTCACACAAGGCGTAACTATGCATTTGTACTTAAGTTTAGTAAAAATCAGTGGGAAGAGTCATCATTACCCAGTACTCGCAGCCAGGGATTCAGATTCCAAGCGTTTCTGGTCCCTGGTCGCCAGAAATGGTCACATTGAGAATCATAGACCCATTTGTCACATTTCGCAGGAAACTTGGTCTACCTATTTCACTGAGCTGTATTGCTCAGAGCATTTTGTCCTTATTAAAAATGACAGTAAACCCTCGCACACTCTCTTTTCCTCGGTTAGTTTGACCCCCTTTACTTTGCAGGAAACCAAGAATGCCATCAGGGCACAAAAATCAGGGAAAGCGTCTACGTTGGATGGTATTCTCTCAGACATGTTTAAATCAGATCTGAATTACTGGGGCACCTATATTAATAAGGTTTCAAATGCTGTTTTGATGAGTAGAACTTATCCCCGGACATGGAAGGGAGCAATTATCGTCCCTATACACAAAAAAGGGGAGAGGGGTGTCCTGGGGAACTACAGACCGATCAGTTTACTGGACAATTTGCAAAAGATCTTCTGTTACCAGGTACTGAGCAGGCTTAAAGCCTGGATTGAAGAAAATCAAGCCCTTAGTCATTTACAGGCGGGTTTTAAGTAAAAAATAAGCACAGTTGACCAGGTTTTCCGTTTTCACACTATAAAATGGAAGTTGGTGTATGTGGATGCAGGGAAGCTTTTTGTAGCCTTTGTAGATCTTAAATCGGCTTTTGACCTTGTTCCACGTTGCAAATTGTGGGAAGTTTTGAGCAGGGCTGGGCTACCGAGCTCATTATTAAGTTTGATTAAGGATCTCTATACTAAGAGTTTTGCTAGAATTCGCTGGGGGATAAATGGGGAGCTAAGGCCCAAGATTCCAATACGCAGAGGAGTGAGACAGGGATGTGTCCTGGCCCCAATCCTCTTTCTTTTGTTCATTAATGGATGCATTTCCTATCTTTTGGATTGTGATAACAATGCACCTAGGATAGGTATAGTAGAGACCCCTTGCCTGTTATTTGCAGATGACACTTTATTGCTATCTCGTACTGCCTCAGGGCTCTCTAACTTGCTTACTGAGTTCATGGCCTTTTGCAAAGACCACGGATTGGAAATCAACGCAGCTAAAACAAAATACATGGTTTTTGGGGACACAAAGTTCAAAATGAGGAAACCTATAAATCTGGAGGGTGTGTTGCTAGAAAGAGTAACTACTTTTGATTATTTAGGAATCAAATTAGAGGATTCCCAAAAATGACAGGCCCATATGTTGAAGTCACTTATGAGTTTGAAACAAAAGTCAGGAGGTATCTTGAAGTATGCTGCGAGGTCCCCCCAGTTCGCAATTACCTCTGCCATGGAAATATATAGGGCCCAAGCCAGAGGGGGTACCTTATATGGTGCTGAGTTATGGGGTTATTGCAGCCTGGAAGATTTAGAAAGAGATGAAAACTCTTTGGAAAATTGCTCCTGAAAGTACCTAGAAGTACTCCCTCTTTGGCGATCCGAATGGACTTAAATCTTCACTCGATTGCGCATATTGCGGCCCTAAGACCACTATTATACTGGATCCGGATCTGGTCAGTGGATATTTACACCCCATACAGGGTTTGGTTGAGCGATCTGTTAAGTATGCATGCTTCAAAAAAAGTCAGGTGGCTCAAATATGTTGAAGGATCCTTCGCTGACCTTGGGTTGGGAGAATATTGGTCAGATCCTTCCTCTTTGCCAAAAAATGCTACCCAGGTTGTGAAGGATGTGTATTGGTTGAATGTAAAAGTAGATAAATTGGCTAAAATATCCTTGTTGAGCATGACTAATAGTTTTTTATTGACCATGCCATTATGTTATGTATGTTATGTTACACAATTTACAGAGCGCATGGCTACCCTCGGGTTTCCCAGCGCTACTAAGCCCTAACCACAGAGGGGATGAGAATGATACGCAACGAGAAAGGAATAGGAAAAACTGACCTAGAATAAACAAGTTTTCAAGGCCTTTCGAAATTCCAATTCTTACTCCATCAGCCGAAGATTAAGGGGAAGCGTGTTCCACAATTTAGCTCCTAAAAACATAAGAGAGGACCCATCCCATCTTGCTTTCTTTATCTTCGGTACGATTACCAAAGCTAGAGTAGTAGACTCAAATCTCTATTCGGCCTATAAAAGGTGGCCAGATTCCTAAGGAGCATAGGTCCTCTATCATGCAAAGACCTGTGGATATGACATAGAGCCTTAAATTTGATCCGCTGTCCAACAGGCAACCAGTGCAAAGAGGCCAATCCAGCCTTCACAGAAGACCTTCTCGGGATGTTCAGTAATAAACGAGCTCCAGCATTTTGAACTCTCTGTAATTTCTTTTTAACATATACTGGGGAATCTAGGAAAAGGCCATTCCCATAGTCTAGCCTTGAAAGAATAATAGCTTGCACAATAAGTCTTCTAGCCAGTGCTGGAAGAATAGCAAAAATCTTCCTAAGAAGTCTCAATAAGGCAAAACAAGTAGTAGATATGTTCGCAGCCTGCAGGTCTAGTGTCAGAAGGGGATCCAAACTGATCCCCAGGCTCTTAACATGCTTTTTAGGAGAAGTTAACTCACTAAGGGGGTCATTCTGACCTCGGCGGTAAAAGTCGCTTACCGCCGGCCAGAAGGCCGCCATAACACCGCCGCGGCCGCGGTAAACCGCCACGGTCATTCTGACCCGCAACTGGCAAACCGCCAAAAACCCGACATCCACAAAAATCCGCCACACCAAAGGTCAGCGAAAAAATGGCACTGACCAAACCTCCACCGTCATGCCAACAGAAATACGCCCATACCATTCCGACCCACAAATCCACGCGGCGGTCTTTCAAATGCGGTATTCCATTGGCGGTACACACCGCCGCGGTCAAAATACACACACACATAGAAAACTCAGCAACATTGGTCAGTTCGAAATACACACACCTGATACACATACTAACACCACTCCCACACACCCAACACAATATAAAACACACACCCACATCACCCACAAGCCCCTACGACCCGAAATCATTGACGAAGGCTAGAGACAGAGCACAGAATAGAGAATCCCACAACACAGAGGCACACAACACCATCACCCACACAGAATCCACGCACCAAACACAACACACCACCACACGCACCACAAACGCCACCCCACACCTCAACCACACCACCCCATGGCACCCCAAAGACACCCCAGGTTCAGGGTCAAGGTGGAGGAAATAGTCTGTGTAGAGCCCCAGCTCTTCGGGGCACAGGTGCAGCACACCACAATTGCCAGGAAGATGGAGCTATGGCAAAGGATAGTGGACAGGGTTAACGCGGTGGGACAGCATCCACGCAATCGGGAGGACATCAGGAAGAGATGGAACGACCTACGGGGGAAGGTGCGTTCCATGGTATCAAGGCACAACATTGCGGTGCAGAAGACTGGCGGCGGACCCCCACCTACTCCCCCAGAATTTACCGCGTGGGAGGAGGAAGTCTTGCACATCCTGCATCCTGAGGGCCTCGCAGGAGTAGGCGGAGGAATGGACTCTGGTAAGGCAAATCTTCACTACTGCTTCCCACCCCCACCCCACCTGCATGCCAAATCATACCCCCACCGTCACCCCCTCCCCCATCACACCAACCCCTAGCAAAAGGCTAACCATCACAACCCACCCATCCCAACACCAAGCCCTGCATGCGACCACAAAGCATGCCCACTGCACACACACATCACCCCCACAAGCCACCCTCACAAAAGCCCCCACAAGGAAATGCCTGCACATGGGTACACGGACACCCACCCATCACACGAAATGCCACACACAGAAGCAATAACCATACCTTTATACCCCTGCAGGACCCGAACGCCACCACACCGCCACGGAGGGTCCAGAGATGTCCATCCCACCCCCAGAAGAGGCCCACAGCGATGACAGCAGCTCTGTCTCCCTGGAGCCAGACGACCAGCCCGGCCCATCGTGGACCTCTGGACAGTCGGTTCCCCACAGACAGCCACAGGCTACACCAGACCCAACCCCCTCTGGGAACACCACCACAGCTCCCACCCAGCGGGCCCATGCCTCTGTCTCCAGGACACGTAAATCAGCGGTGTGTCCACCACTACAGGGCACCCAGCTTGACCCACCACCCCAACAACAACAGGGACCTGGGGGCAGTGGTAGTGGGCACACCGTCCAGGGGACAGAGGCCCAGGAACACAGGGGAACTGGGAGGGCTGCTCTGCGACAGGGGGGGGACAGGCCCGGGGAACCGACTCTCCAAGAGGCCCTCTCCTCCATCATGGGAGCATACCACCGCTCCCAGGAGACGATGGCGACGGTACTGGCCCGGTTCCAGGAGATCCAGGAACTGCAGGAGGAACGGTACATGGGGTTCAGAGAGGAACTGAGGAACATCGGTTCCGCAATGGGGACCATCGTCCTGGCCCTTACCCAGATCGTCACCACATTGCGGGACCATGTGGCACCCCAAAGGGCCCCTGTCACTAGCCCAGGCCAGGAACAGCCTACCACCTCCGCCGGCGCTAGTGGACAGGAGGCCCCCACACAATGACAGGCCACCAGAACCCCACCTCCTGCAGAAGAAGAACCACCCCGCAAGCGGAACCTGAGATCTCACAAGAAGATAGAGTAGGATTGCAAGACCCCCGCCAGCCTAAGATACCCCCTGATGTCATCCCACTGTCCCACATTGTCACCCTGTCCAACCTTGAACTGCCCTTGCTCCATCCTTCTACAGGCATATGGACAATGCACCTGTGCGACTGAGAACTGGACTCTGCCATGGACAATACTCCACCCCCACCCATCCCCGCTTCCCAATCATTTACCTATATGTAGCACTTAAAATAAATCACTTATTCCACTTAAAAAAACAGGAGTCTGCTTGTATTCTTAACAAATGTATTACACATAACGGTGCAATAATGTCCAGTTACTTTGTGATGACAACATACCAATTTCAATAAGCTTTAGTCCATGGGCAAACAAAGCTGAAGTCACGCAGTGGGTCATACAGCTCTGAAAAGGGAAGGGAAAGTCACAAATCAGTTAACAGGAACTGGGGGGAAACACAGACAGTGGAGACGCATGAGGCCTCAAGTAAATGTAAATTGGGGTGGCTGTTTCTTACCTGTGTGCTACTGAAAGAATTGTTGTATGACTGTATCCCTGTTGTCCGTGTCGTCCCCGTCGTCTTCCTCCTCTTCACTCTCCACAGGCTCCACAGCTGCAACAACACAACCATCTGGACCATCCTCCTGCAGAAAAGGCACCTGGCGTCGCAATGCAAGATTGTGAAGCATACAGCAGGCCACGATGATCTGGCACACCTTCTTTGGTGAGTACATGAGGGATCCCCCTGTCATATGCAGGCACCTAAACCTGGCCTTCAGGACCCCGAAGGTCCTTTCTATGATCCTCCTAGATCGCCCATGGGCCTCATTGTACCGTTCCTCTGCCCTGGTCCGGGGATTCCTCACTGGGGTCAGTAGCCACGACAGGTTGGGGTAACCAGAGTCACCAATTAGCCACACACGGTGTCTCTGTAGCTGTTCCATCACATAAGGGATGCTGCTATTTCGCATGACATACGTGTCATGCACTAACCCAGGGAACTTGGCATTTACATGGGAGATGTACTGGTCAGCCAAACAGACCACCTGGACATTCATCGAATGATAACTTTTTCTGTTTCTGTACACCTGCTCACTTTCTTTGGGGGGAACCAAAGCCACATGGGTCCCATCAATGGCACCAATGATGTTGGGGATATGTCCAAGGGCATAGAAATCACCCTTCACTGTAGCCAATTTGCCCACCTCAGGGAAAATAATGTAGCTCCGCATGTATTTCATCAGGGCAGACAACACTCTGGACAAAACCTTAGAAAACATAGGTTGAGACATCCCAGATGATATGGCCACTGTTGTCTGAAAAGACCCACTTGCCAAAAAATGGAGTACTGACAGAACCTGCACCAGAGGGGGAATCCCCGTGGGTTGGCGGATGGGGGACATCAGGTCTGGCTCCAGCTGGGCACATAGTTCATGTATAGTTGCTCTGTCAAGCCGGTATGTAAGTATGATATGTCGTTCTTCCATTGTCGACAGGTCCACCAGCGGTCGGTACACGGGAGGATTCATCCTTCTCCTCGCAAGTCCCAGCGGACGGTGCCTAGGAAGGACAATATGGAGCACAGAGTCAAGCAACCCACAGGTTAGTTCACACAGCTTGCCCAGTACACGAATCGCTATGCATAGAACGGCTTGTATGACTGGCTATGCAAGGCCTAGGCCTGTGTGACGCAGTAGAAATCATGCCATGTGGGCCCTTGAAATGGCGGCTGCCTGACCTGTGAAGTGTGACAGTGGGATGTGAGGTCACTGCGCTGGCGTGGCACACCGTGGCGGTAGGCGGTCGAAGACCGCGGCGCAAAGCAGCATTGGTTAACATTGAACCCTATGGGTCTCAGGAGCCAATGACGATGTGCGCCGGCGGGCGCGGTACGCACCGCCACGGTACGCACCGCCGCGGGCGTGACTGCCATTTTCTATCTGATTAATCACTGGACACCTGATCATCCACAGGAGAGGACCTATACTGCAAGTGCTGCTGTGACCTCGGTCTGGGAGATACAATGGCTGCTGCGACTGGGGAAAGGGCCCCTGCCTTCACTGCCGAAGAATTGGAGAAACTAGTTGATGGGGTCCTCCCCCAGTATGCGCTACTCTACGGTCTTCCAGACCAACAGGTTAGTACACAGGGTGCACATTGAATGGGCCATGCCTGTGTTGAGTGGGGTGTATGTAAGATGGTGGGGAGGGGAGCGAATGAGGAGTGCAACGCACGAAAGATGAGAGCATGTGCCACATGGCAAGGTTGGGGAGGGGGGTCGACTCACATTGACCAGGCAGAAAACTGATGCGATTTCCTTTACCACCCTGTACATGTCACATAGGTCAGCGCCCATCAGAAGATCGACATTTGGCGTGCCATCGCCAAGGACGTCCGGGCCCTGGGGGTCCACAACAGATGGAGCACCCACTGCCGAAAGAAGTGGGAGGACGTCCGCCGCGGGACCAGAAAGACCGCCGAAAGACCGCCGAGTCTCTGCTGGGGATGGCATCCCAACGTAGGAGGGGTGCCAGCCGCCAATTGACCCCCCTGATGTCCCGGATCCTGGCGGTGGCCTACCCCGATTTGGATGGGCGCGTGAGGACATCACAGCAGACACAAGGGGGTGAGTATCAGCACATTCTGCTATCTTTGCGCGCAGTGAAGGTGTCTGGGTGGGGGAGGAGGGCTGTGGCTATCTCCAGGCCAGGGCGCATTCTGTAGGCTAGGCCCCTCCGTTAGACACGGCCCTGTGCGCCCGCCCCCCACCTCTGTAGGGTGCCAAGTACAGCTATCCATGGTCCGGCCTCACCCATGTGTGCATTTGTCGTCCATAGACCCATAGGACTAGTCACAATAACTGAGTAGTGTACCCCCATTGCGCGGCCTAGTTCAGGGGGCTTCTGTGTCTGTCCTCTCCGACAACGGTGTTGCCAATGCATGCACTCAACCTGTCTTCATTTCTCCCCCCCCCCATTTTCTTTGTCTTCCTGTTCATGTGTGCATTAGCATCATCATGCGGAGGAGAAGTGGCATCGGCGCACGAGGGAGCTGCATCTCACATGGCCCCGGAGTACACCAGTGAGACGGAGGGCGAGTGGAGCTCCACAACGGGGACCCGTGGAGACGTCAGCGACACCGACACGTCCTCGGAAGGGAGCTCCCTAGCGGTGGCGGCAACATCCGTGCCCACCGCCACAACAGGTACAACCGCCACCCAGCGCACCAGCCCCGCCCTCCCAGCAGCCCCTCAGCCTTCGCTACGTCCCCGCTCGCCCAGGAAGGCGGGCATCTCTTTCGCCCCAGGCACCTCAGGCCCTGCCCCAGTTACCCCTGCTGCCCTCAGTGAGGAGGTCATTGACCTCCTCAGGACACTCATTGTTGGGCAGTCTACCCTTTTGAATGCCATCCAGGGTGTAGAAAGGGAGGTGCATCGGAGCAATGCATACCTGGAGGGCATTAATTCGGGTCACAATGCCCATCAGCGATCGTTCAACGCTCTGGCCTCAGCACTGACGGCAGCCATTGTCCCTGTCTCCAGCTTCCCTCTTCTGACTCCCTCCACCCAGTCCCAGTCTCCTGTTCCTCTGCCTATCCCATCCACACCATCAGACCAGCCTGCACACACCTCTACACCCAAGGGCAGCTCATCCAGACATAAGCACCACAGATCCCACAAGCATTCACCCAAGCAACATCCAGATGCAGACATGCCAACAGTCACTACCACCTCTGTGTCCCCCACCTCCTCATCTCCCTCCTCCCTCCCTGTGACGTCTCCACTCACACCTGCATGCACACCACCATCAGCCAGTACTTCCATCACCAGCACACCCTCCATTACAGTCCGCACACGTGCAGTCACCACCCCCACTGCCATTTACACGTACCCTGTGTCCTCTCCCAGTGTGTATGTCACCCCCTCTTCCAAAGCACACAAACGCAGGCAGCCACCCACCCAACAGCCATCCACCTCACGACAGCCTCCGTCACAAGCACCTGCACCCAAAGACAGCACACTTGACTCTCCTACAACCACATCCTCTTACTCCACTCCCAAACCCACTACACCTACCCGTCCCTGTCCTTCCAAAGTCCTTTTCCTTTCCAACCTTGAGCTCGTTCCAATCACTGACCCACCCCCTCCATCTGGTAAGACTAAAAAAAGCACCTCAGCCACCACCAGCCCTCCATCTACTGTGACCATAGTGCAGGGCTATTGGAGTCCACCAGATCCTAGGGCAGGAACATCGGCCAGAAGCAAGGGCACAGCCAGCCCCCCCCCTGGGAAGAGGACAAAAAAGAAAAAGGCCCGGTGCGACAAGCCTGAGATGGCTGCCACCAAGGACAGTAGCCTTGCCCCGTCACCTGCCACATCATCCAAGGGAGGCAAGGGCCACAGAGCTCCAGCAAAGGAGGGCAAGGGCAGCAGGGCGGAGAAGTCAGGCAGCAGGTGAGCTGCCCAGGAGGGCCCCACCAGCCCCATTCCGGGTGTGACGGACGACACCCACGGGCCCAGGACTCCATCACAGGAGAGCGCCGCGACCGCAAGTTCGGATGGTGAATGAGCGGGAAGTCTTGCCCCGGTCTGGCTCCCTAGACACACAGCACAAGCACCGCTGAACAGGGCCCCGCCGGGAGGAGCACCGCAGAACAGGGCCCCGCCAGGACAAGAACCGCTGAACGGGCCCCGCCGGGAGGAGCACCGCTGAACAGGGCCCCGCCGGGAGGAGCACCGCAGAACAGGGCCCCACCGGGACAAGAACCACTGAACGGCCCCGCCGGGAGGAGCACCGCTGAATAGGGCCCCACCGGGACAAGAACCGCTGAACAGGGCCCCGCCGGGACAAGAACCGCTGAACGGGCCCCGCCGGGAGGAGCACCGCTGAACAGGGCCCCGCCGGGACAAGAACCGCTGAACGGGCCCCGCCGGGAGGAGCACCGCTGAACAGGGCCCCGCCGGGAGGAGCACCACAGAACAGGGCCCCGCCGGGACAAGAACCGCTGAACGGGCCCTGCCGGGACATGAACCGCACCAGTGGGCCCTTCATCTCAAGCACCGCTCCGCTGGGCCCCGCCATCTCAAGCACCGCTCCACTGGGCCCTTCATCTCAACCACCGCACGGCCCTTCATCTCAAGCACCGCTCCGCTGGGCCCTTCATCTCAAGCACCGCTCCGCTGGGCCCCGCCGTCTCAAGCACCGCTCCGCTGGGCCCTTCATCTCAAGCACCGCACCGCTGGGCCCTTCATCTCAAGCACCGCTCCGCTGGGCCCTTCATCTCAAGCACCGCTCCGCTGGGCCCTTCATCTCAAGCACCGCTCCGCTGGGCCCTTCATCTCAAGCACCGCACCGCTGGGCCCTTCATCTCAAGCACCGCTCCGCTGGGCCCTTCATCTCAAGCAACGCTCCGCTGGGCCCTTCATCTCAAGCACCGCTCCGCTGGGCCTCGCCGTCTCAAGCACCGCTCCGCTGGGCCCTTCATCTCAAGCACCGCTCCGCTGGGCCCTTCATCTCAAGCACCGCACCGCTGGGCCCTTCATCTCAAGCACCGCTCCGCTGTGCCCTTCATCTCAAGCACCGCTCCGCTGGGCCCCGCCGTCTCAAGCACCGCTCCGCTGGGCCCTTCATCTCAAGCACCGCACCGCTGGGCCCTTCATCTCAAGCACCGCTCGCTGGGCCCTTCATCTCAAGCACCGCTCCGCTGGGCCCCGCCGTCTCAAGCACCGCTCCGCTGGGCCCTTCATCTCAAGCACCGCTCCGCTGGGCCCTTCATCTCAAGCACCGCTCCGCTGGGCCCTTCATCTCAAGCACCGCTGGCCCATTGACAGTGCCGGTTCTGTGTCGAGCAGGGCTTCAGGAAGCACTCTGGGCACCAGGCCTCCTCCAATAACAGTGGAGTCGGTAATCCATCTGATGGACTGTGGCTTTGCACTCCCCAGGATTGTCCAGTGGGCAAGCCTCCCACTGTAGGGACTTGTGAGACTGTGGCTTTGCACTCCCCAGGATGGGACAGTGGGCATGGAGGCCCCTCGTGGATCTGGCGTCGTGGACTCATGTGGCTGAGGTGCCCCCCTTCCCTTCCCCCTGAGGTGCCTGTAGTTTTATCATCTGATGCCCCTGCAGTGTTCTCTCCAATGGTATCTGGTCTCCTGTGTGGGCTTTGCCCATGTGTTTGTGCACATTGGCCCACGGACTATGGAACTTTGACGGAATGTGCAGGACTTTTTGCCTATGGATATATTGTTGAGTATGTTCATTCCTTATTTTTGTATCTTTTATATGGCATATTTGCCATTCCTTCAATGGAGCTATTTATACATATATTTTATAGATCATTTAAATTGTGTCTTTGCATTATTCCGGGGGGGTTTGTGTGGTGTCACTCTGACTTGTTGCTCAGCATTGGGGTGTAGGTATTTGTGGTGGGGGGGTGGGTGTATGGCGCATGTGTGTGCCCGTAAGCTTTCCTCCTCCCCCCTCGCTTGTGTCGTAGGTGCAGTACTCACCGTTGTCATCTGCGCCGGCGTTCGTACTCCTGGTAGATGAGCAGGTAGACAATAGCTGGTAGGATGTGTAATTCGGGCTCCATGCTGTCCTCCGTCCTCGTGGAGTGTGTATAGGTGAGCGTTTTCCCGTTCGTAGTCTGTTTTCCGCCGTGTTTTTATCGGCGGGGCTCCCACCCCGGAAAAGGTGGCGGATTGGTGAGTTGTGATAGGGTGGGCGGTACATTGTCTGCCGCCTACCTGTTGGCGGTGACCGCTGCGCTGTTTGTTGGTCCTGCCGTGGCTGTCGGAGTGTTAAAGTGGCGGCCTGTGTTGGCGGTTCTCGCCAGGGTTAGAATTCAATTTTTTTGACTGCCGGCCTGTTTGCGGGTTGGCCGCCGCTTTATCACTGACCGCCAGGGTCAGAATGACCCCCTAAGTGCCGAAGGACAAGTGCGAGAAATTACAGGCCTTGGTTCAGGGCCCAGTATCATGACTTCCGTCTTCTCCTCATTTAGTTGCAATTTACTCTGAGTCATCCAGCTTGAAACCACTTGCATACAAGTACGGAAAGCGGCACCTTCTGAGATCTCATTAGCAGAAAGGGAAACCACCAGTTGGGTGTCATCAGCATAGGACACTAACGCTAACCCAAATGACTCCACCAAAGAGGCCAAGGGAGCCCTATAGATGTTAAACAGTGTCGGACTGAGGGCAGAGCCCTGAGGTACACCACACCTGCACTGCAGTTTGTTTGATAGGAACGATCGATCTAGGACCTGAAAGGACCTGTCCTGTAAGAAGGAAGTAAACCAGGCAAGTGCCTGTTCCTTAATTCCGAACTCCCTCATTCTCTGGATATAAACCTGGTGGTCTACACTATCAAAAGCTGCGCTCAAGTTCAGCATGATAATCACTGTGGTAAGACCCTTGTCTACCCTCTTTCTGGCCTCTTCCGCCACCGCTATTAATGCAGTTTCCGTGCTGTGACCAGTTCTAAAGTCCATCTGAGTGGGATGGAGATACCCATTCTCTTCTAAAAAAGTAGAAAGTTGCCAATTGGTATATTTATCCAGAATTTTAGCGGGGTGGGCAAAAGGGAAATGGGTCTAAAATTCTTCAACACTGTCGGATCAAGAGAAGATTTTTTAATAGCGGTTTCACTATAGCATGCTTCCAAGAGCTATGTACTACTCCTTTGGAAAGAGAATCATTATGAGTTTGAACACTATGGGGGTCATTCTGACCCCGGCGGTCTAAGACCGCCGGGGCCAGGGTCGGCGGGAGTACCACCGACAGGCCGGCGGTGCCCCGCAGGGCATTCTGACTGCGGCGGTTCGGCCGCGGTCAGAAGAGGCAAACCGGCGGTCTCCCGCCGGTTTAACGCTGCCCTTAGAATCCCCCATGGCAGCGCAGCTTGCTGCGCCGCCATGGGGGATTCTGACACCCCCTACCGCCATCCTGTTCCTGGCGGTTCGCCCGCCAGGAACAGGATGGCGGTAGGGGGTGCCGTGGGGCCCCTGGGGGCCCCTGCCGTGCCCATGCCGCTGGCATGGGCACGGCAGGGGCCCCCGTAAGAGGGCCCCACAAAGTATTTCAGTGTCTGCCTAGCAGACACTGAAATACGCGACGGGTGCAACTGCACCCGTCGCACCTTCCCACTCCGCCGGCTCAATTCTGAGCCGGCATCCTAGTGGGAAGGTTGATTTGCCCTGGGCTGTCGGGCGGCCTTTTGGCGGCCGCCCGCCAGCCCAGGGCAAATCTCAGAATCACCGCTGCGGTCTTTCGACCGCGGGGCGGTGTTCTGACGGAGGAACCTTGGCGGACGGCCTCCGCCGTCCGCCAAGGTTAGAATCAGCCCCTATATGGATGCGATTTTATCTCTTCTAGCACGAGCACTTTACATTAGTCTTAGAATAGGGGTGCTCCCCTTATATACCTTTACCTGCAGATTGTTGAAATCTGATAACTCTTCTAATTTATGCCCAGTGGGATGTGGAACCGCCGAATGTCTGGCACATGTTCTTTTCCACTGCCCACCGTCTTCCAAGCAGAGGCCTCGCTAGATTGTACCGCTTTGCAGATCTATGGGATTTAGGAATCGTCTATTGGCCCTTAGGATCTACAAGACGGATCCAAATGTGCTTGTAGCATGCAGTTTAGCAAACTTTCTGGAGGCTATCTGGCATATTAGATTAAAATTCAAAGCCAATTGTTTTTAACGTCGTATATTCTTTGCTTGATAAATTTTCCTTTGGTAGCTGATACATCTATGAATATTCTATGTGGCTAGGGCACCCACATATAGAAAATTGTGGTATGTATTTGGATTATAATCTGTATTTATATTGAGCTTTTTATTGCATTTTATTATTTTTAGCCAATGATTACTATGATGTTTGTTATTCATTTTATATTCTATTTATGTAAGTGTCTGTATATGTGCTTTTATGGTGTATTTTTTACCAAAATAAAGCTGAACTTGACTTGACTTGACAAGATGATGTGAGCTGAGTTGGAGTAGTTGATCTTCCAGGCCCAATGTTGTCAAGGAGGACTCAAGGTAGAGGAAGAAGGCTGAAGTTGGATCCGAAGTCAATTCCACCCAAATAAGAGAGCTTAGTGAGCCTTCTTTTGCTACCTTGAGCTTATGGTTTAGGTTGATAAATGCCCCTTTCCTTGCTAGAGACTGCCTTACCAAACCAAGTTCTAAGCGAACTTGGGCAGTGAAACATAATTTTGTAAGCTGAACAACCTCTTGAAAAGCTTAGTGATCATTTTGTCAAAGTGGTCGTCGCCACAGCCTCTTAGAATTTTGCTGCCATATATGATTGTTGGTATTAATTTGGCTTGAATTACCTTTAATAATGGCAGATAGGTTGAAGAACCAGTTGCCTTTTTAACACTGTTAAATGTGAAGGCAAGCGAGGTGGATTTCCGACTAAGGGACTCCAGGTGGGGTTTGAAGGAGTCATTGCTGTCAAGAAGAACCCCTAGATATTTGCATTTGCACACTACTTCAACCTTTTTGTTACTCAAGTACCACTGATGTTGTGTCTGCCCAGTCGTCTTAAAGGGCATGATTTTTTATTTATTCAAATTAATAAGGAGAGTGTTTTTTCCAGAGAATTCAGCTGTTACGTTAAATAGCCTCTCCACGCCTATTCTAGTGTGACTGAAAAGGATGAGATCGTCGGTGTAATTCAAACTTGTAATGGCAGTTTGCCCCAGCCTTGGTGAATGTGAGTTCACCTTGTCCAGTTCTGCCGCTAGGTCAGCCAAAAATAAATTGAAGAGAAGGGGTGCAAACACACATCACTGACGCAGAACCTGAAGAGTGGGAATTTTCCTGGAAAGGTGCTTCCCACCACCCAGTTTGACTCTCACCCAGGTATCTGTGTGGAGAAGGACTATTGCTTTCAACAACTGGGAGGGAATGTCCCAACTTGCGAGCTTAAACCAGAGTTTTCCTTTTTCTACTCAATCAAATGCAGCTTTGTAGCCTATAAATGAAAGAAAGAGGGGCTTCTTTGCAGGTTGGCATTGGTCAAATAATAGTGCGACGGCCATGAGGATGACAGTCGTGCCCACTCCTTTGGAGAATCCAGTTTGGTTGAACGGGATCAGATTGTTGGCATTAGCCCAGGTCTCAAGCTCTTATATGAGAATTCCTTAAGAGATTTTTGATTCAACATCTAGGAGTGTTATTATTTGGTAATTTGCTGGATCGTTAGTCGCACCCCCTTTATAGATGGGGGTGATAGTTGAGCCTCTCCATGCTTGCGGGATAATGTTGGTAACAAGAATTCAATTATACAATGTAGAGAAATGTTTTGCCCAGAAATCTGAGTCCTCTTTGTATAGGGCGGCAGGGATACTATTGGGACCCGGTGCTCCCTTGCTCCGGCACTTGGTAATTCTCGTCCTCACTGTTTCAGGGGGAACCGAAAAACAGCTGCATTGTTGTTTTGGAGAGCCAGTGGAGGTAAAGGTTGATGCTTTTGCCTCACCTACAGGGCACTTCGTTGAAAGGCCAAAATGGTGTGAGAGATTCTTATACCTGGTGGGTTCAGAGATATCAATCATAGTGGGAGAGTGTGTTATAGAGCTTAGGCTTTTTATGAGCCTCCACATCTGTGCATGCCAATTTGTCTTTGATGCGTGCAAGAGTTTTGCTGCTAGCACGGCTACCTTGGCTCTTTGCCGTGTCCAAAGGTGGCTTCTGTAGGCCTGCCTGGAGGTACATACCAGCGCTCTCAGGGCTTCGTTCCTAGGTTCTTTCTGAAGACGGCAGAGGGTGGAATGTAAGTTCTGTTTAAGTGTCTTTGTGTACCTCCTCGATGAAGGGCTTTGTAAGCTGTGGGGTCTTGTTCCTTGGAGCTGCTGATGGTATGATGCCAAAAGCTCTACTACAAACTCATCCCAGGTGGTTTGTGGCGCTTTCTCAGGGTTTGTGAGGTTCAGTTTAAGGGATCATATTTGCTTGGTTGTCTCTGCCAGCGCAGGAGTTGTCTTGGTGGACCACCTAATTCGCCTCCCATTAGATATATATATGGCTAGCTGCAACGCATCTGCAGGTTCATGATGTTCAATTGGGTGAGTATAATATAACTCTTGCGGTAAGTGGTCACTCTCCCCTCTGCTTGTTACCTGAAATTTCAAAATTCTGCCGAACAGGGGTAGGGATAAAATTGTAAAGTCTATTATTGATCGTGCTGTTTGGTTTAAAATTTTTAATGAAGGGGGTTGATCCATGCAGCAGTGACTGTTGAGCAGAGGAAGGCTCTACCGGTTTTGTCAAGGCACCTAAACCTAGCCTTCAGGAGTTGGAAACCCTGCTCCACTTGCATCTGTGTTCCTGCATGGGCCTCCCTGAAGCAGACTTCTCCTGGTGTTGTTGGTTTCCTCAGCAGTGACAATAACCACAGTCGGTCAGGATATGCTGTGTTCCCTACAAAGAAGCAACACATCAACAGATTACCATCAGATCAAACCATTGTCTCTTCCTGAACTAGGATTCAGGCAAAATATCTACAATTCAGGTTGTACTTACCATCAAGTAAGGCTCTTTCTGGTCCAAGCTGTGACATCTGCATGGGTATATTGCTGTCACGTAGTATGAATGAATCATGGGTTGACCAAGGGAAGAGGGCACATACACTTGTGATTTATAAGTCTGGTAAGCAGAACGCTTGCTCATCGATGTAATAGAAATTCTTCTGAAGCATGTCAGACATGTCAGAATGGTAGACACACATGGGGGGTTAGGTCTGACATGCATTGTGGTAGACCTGTTCTCTGTTGTGTGGTAGCACTATGGCAATATGAGTGCCATCTATTGCTCCAACCACATGTAGTAATCCACCAAAACCATAGAAATCTCCCTTCACGATGGCTAAATCCCGTGGATGTGGAAATTGGAAATAGCTGTCCATGTTATTAATAAGGGAAGCAAGGACTTCTTGAAGCACACCACTGAACATTGGCTGGGGCATGCCCCTAGACACTGACACAGTGTATTGAAAGGTGGGAGTGGCTACCTAATGCAGTACTGCCATGAGTTTGACTATTAGTGTTATGGCTGGTTGATTCATATTGTGAGGCAGGAGATCAGGCTCAAACTGCTGGCACAAATCCAGTAGAATATGTCTATTTAGACACTATAGTTTGATTAGGTCCCTTTCCTCCATGGTGGCAAGGTCTGGAAAGGGCTACAACACCTAAGGATGTCGCCTCCTACCCATGGCTGGGTTCAGGTGTCTGTATGTATGGAAAATAAAACAAAGAAAAATGGTCACACCATATGTTAGAAATGGGGTCTTTGGATGACAGTCAGGTTACCCACTGTTCAAGCAAGGACCCTCACTCTAGTCAGGGTAAAAGAGAATCCCCCTCAGCTAACCCCTGCTTACCCCCTTGGTAGCTTGGCACAGCAGTAGGTTTAACTTCAGAGCGCTAGGTGTAAAGTATTTGTACCAACACACACAGTAACTTAATGAAAACACTACAAAATGACACAACACCAGTTTAGAAAAATAGGAAATATTTATCTAAACAAAACAAGACCAAAACGACAAAAATCCGACATACACAAGTCAAGTTCTGAATTTTTAGAGATTAGAC